>NC_090253.1:23635694-23660694 GCF_037325665.1 Littorina saxatilis | reverse complement strand
AATCGCAAAGATGTGCGTACGCATTTTTAAAAAAACCGATTCACGATCAACACTAGAAATTATTTTTGGAAATCATGTTGTTTTGAGATTTCGTTAGTCTGACGTTTTATTAATTAGAAACAAATTGTTGATTGTCTCTGATTTAAGATAAAGCATGTAAATGAGAAATTATGTGTACAAACAGAAAACATACAGTTACCATGTTTGTTATCACGTGTTTATTGATTGATTAAAATTTTGAGATATTAAAAAAAAAAAAAAAAAAAAAAAAAGTATGCTCCGCGTAGTCGACTTCGCCCAGTTTAGGACAAGCTTAAAGCAACATTTCTGACGGGACCTCGACCTTGGTTCAAAAGGAGAACTACACCTGGGTTGTTGCTGATGTTGTTGTTGTTGTTGTTTTCGTTGTTGTTGTTGTTGTTGTTACCGCGTTATAATGATATGACGACGACGACAACAACGACGACTACGGTCTTCTTCTTCTTTCCTGTTTACCTAATTGGAAAGCACCTACAGCAACTAATTGCGTCAAAGATTGCGGTAAGAGTGTTGTCGTTGTTGTTGTTGTTGTTGTTGTTGTTGTTGTTGTTGTTGTTGTTGTTGTGTGGTTGATTGTTTGGTTGTTTGTCTGTTTTTGGCTAAGTGTCCAAGTGAAGGAATCTCTCACATGTAAAGGTTTGGCCAGATCATAGAAAATTAATAGAATCGTTTACACTAGACGAACTGCGCCTTTAAATCAGGACATCAGTCTCCACCAAGCCAAACTAGTATCAAGAGCCTGTATACGGTTTAGTATGGGCGGGGTGGGGGGTGGGGGGGGGGGGGGGGCGTGGAGGGGTGGGGGTGGGGTGGAAGGTAGGGCTGAAGGCGTGGTTTGGATACATTCATTCTGAATTCAGACACGCCAAGAGATTCGCCCAGATTGTGAATGAAGGTGACTGGCTTTTGTCTTGATTGGTCAGTGGAAGGAAGAACGCAAGCTTGTCTCCGTGAGGTGTTTTATAATGTGAGCGCCACTGTGCCCTGCGTCCCTCGACGATTCAGTGGAAGGAGCCAGGCTGCTTGTGCTTGCGTGTCTCCCGGTGAACGAAGCAGCGAAGTCTTGCCGGCCATAACGAACCCCAGGGGTGATTATTTCCTAGGAAAGATATATTCCGGTATGCAACGTAATTGTATGTGTGTGGGGGGTGGGAGGGGGTACATGTATGTGTATGTTTGTGTGTGTGTGTGTGCGTCCGTGCGTGCGTGCATGCGTGTGTGTGTGTCTTTCTGTCAGTCTGTCTGAGAGTATGTGTCTGTGCGTGTGGCGAGGGGGGGGGGGGGGCGGAGGTTTCTAGAGCTTGGTAGAGGTATTATATTTCAGTGCATGTGCATTTGGAACGTTGAAAGGATTGTTTCTTGAGCTTACAGCGAGCACACAGAAAGTAACAGGTTCTGCGTTAAAAAATTAAAAAGTGTAAGGTTACACGGGTAAATATATTAACGCATTTTTGAAGAGTTGAGACACATAGGTTACACACCTCCGAGTCTTGGATTGCTTGCATACTTTCCCGAGGGTCGATTTTAGAAATTCCCGAGCCTCTGGCGAGGTATTATCTAAAGATATCTACCCGAGGAAAAATATGCAAGCTGTCCAGGACGAGGTGTGTAACAGACAGCCTACATTTTTTTTTAAATATTTTTTTTGCCATCGAAAAAGCTTAGTTAGATAATGATTTTGCTGCTGAAATTGATTCGCGATTATTTTGCTTGATAGTTACTCGGCTAGAAGTAGAGCCCTACGCGGTGATCTTTGACCCGACGCTGCATCTCGCAGTCGCTTTCAGATCGAATATTAACCGCTAAGTGTAATTGTAGTGCTTCAACGGCACATTTTGGAGAGTGAACAAAATTTTAATGTCAAAACTTGTCAGCAGTACATGAACTAACGAGATTGTCTCTGAATGATTTGAAATGAGCTGAACGCGTGACTGTAAACGTACGACAGGCGTTTTGACAACCAAAGTTTTTCCTTTTGATTTGTTTTAAATTTTCTCTAAAATATTTTCTTTCTGAGAGTAATTTTGTATTGTTGTTGAAAAAGAGAATTTCAATTTGTTGTCTTAGTTGAGCGAGTGTATATTTATTGTTCGAATGGCATTTCGATCGTCACTTATATCAAGAAAATAATAGGTATTTCTAATCAATAAGTATTATAAAGGCGACGAATCGTGTTTGCAGATGAATTCATATTACTTTTGCAACCGATATTGGGTAACGACGTAAACGAGGCTCGGTAACAATGGAATATATGCTCTGGTAACTATGGAATACGAAGCGTACTCACCTACTCAGGATAACAGAGACAAAGAAGCGGGTCTTGCGATAATAACAGGTAAATGTCTCAAGAAGAAAAAAGCCTGTGTGCCTTTCTTTCGCAATCTTTTGCAACGTGTTGAAGGGGGTAAGGATGAATTACGGATGGGCAGTCACAAAGTGCACGTACGTCTGTTCACTTCAGAAGACAACGAAACAATGATAACTTAAAAGGTCGCACTTGCGTCTTCGTCGTTTCTTTCAAATAAAGGCAAAGCGCAGAGAGAGTTTAGTTCAACAGGTATATAAAATGTCACCTGAACTCAGAGAAGACCTTATTACCTAAAAGTAAATTTTAAGGGGCTTATTGTCCGTCAGGTCTCAATTGCCCATATTGGACATGAATTGGTTTATACGATTCGAGTTTTTACGCCCTCGCGGCTTTTGATGTATGCGTGTTTAGGTGGTATCAGCCATCTGCACTTATGGTAGAATGACCAAGATCTTTAACGTGCCATTGTGGTGACACGGGGGTGGGAGATGGATACCGTCTCTGGGTCTGCACATAAAGTTGACCCGTGTCCGTCCCGGCCCGGATTCGAACCAGCGACCTTTCGATCACAAGTCCAGTGCTCTACCACCTGAGCTACCCGCCCCCCCCCCCCCCCAGCCTTATTACCTCTCACTACGAGGGTTATTTCTAAAGTTCGTAGCCTCAATACAAAGAGAGTGTCAAAAGCAATCTTGAATCTGTTATTTTTCAAGACAGTTACCAAACTCACAACATCTTTCCTGTAACAACGCTGTAGTGCCTGGACCACGAAGACTTTATCATTGTCTCTTTGCTGGGAAATTCGGGTCGTTTCCTCCCAGAGGAAAGCTATAGCAGCAATATAGAGTCGCACTAACCGGCCAGGTGTGTTTAGGTATACTCAGCCACCTGCACTTCTGGCTGCATGGACTGACGAGATCTTGTCCGTGTCACTGTGGCGGGACGTGGATACCGCATGCGTATCTGCACATAAAGTTGACCCGTGTCCGTCCCGGCCCGAATTCGATCCCATGACCAACGGAGGGCAAGTCCAGTGGTCTACCAACTGAACAACCAGCAACTTAATTCGATTATCCTTTTGTGTAATGCAAAATGTCTCCCGGCGAGATTGGTTTTCAGATTTGGAAAGAGATTGTATTCAGAGGGTGCTAGACTTGGGGTATATCGTGTGTGATCAAAGAGTTTCAAGCCGCAGTCGTGTAATGTTGACACGGATTCAGCTGACTTGTGTGTAAGCGCATTGTTTTTGGTGTTTATCACATTGTTGATCAGCTTTCCACGGAGTTTAACGTTGATGTTGTCTTGCATCCGTCAGAAATAAGTTAAGCAGCTGGGACTCTCTAGTGACAGGCTGGCCCTTTTCTATAAAATCCACCAAAACAAGTCCTATGCCATCCCAAAAGACATGACTATCTCTGCTGACTTGGTCACTCTGACCTTCCTTGATTGGGGCGAGTATGATTGCTTCCAGCTCCCACTGTTTCATTTCATTTTCATTTCATTTGGCACGGTTGGCCTAGTGGTAAGGCGTCCGCCCCGTGATCGGGAGGTCGTGGGTTCGAATCCCGGCCGGGTTAAACCTAAGACTTTAAAATTGGCAATCTAGTGGCTGCTCCGCTTGGCGTCTGGCAGTATGGGGTTAGTGCTAGGACTGGTTGGTCCGGTGTCAGAATAATGTGACTGGGTGAGACATGAAGCCTGTGCTGCGACTTCTGTCTTGTGTGTGGCGCACGTTATATGTTAAAGCAGCACCGCCCTGATATGGCCCTCCGTGGTCGGCTGAGCGTTAAACAAACAAACAAACAAATTTCATTTCATTTCATTTACTTTATCATCCCATTGATGGGAACTTCGGGTCGCTTCCTTCCAGTGGAAAGCTAGTAGCAACAAGAGTCGCGCTACCAAGATGTGTGCGTGTTTAGGTGTTATAAGACACCTGCACTTCTGGCACAACGACGGAGGTCTTTTACGTGGTGACACGGGGGTAGGACATGGATACTGTTTGTGCACATTAATTTGACCCATGTTTTTCTTGTCCGTTTGGACTGCTGTCTGGTTTTTGTATGTTACGTTATGAACCTATGTTTCTTTCATGGCCACGCACCTATAAACAATGTGTGCAAGATCGGCTTCACAACGACGGACATTTTCACAAGAACTTTTCGGGCACATTTGCTTTTGATCTTGTGTCAAGAGTTTTAGGACTGTGTGGTACCAAAGAGTATTGCGTACAAATAGTGACCTAAAAACTGTATACAATCGCCCCACAATTTACACAGCTCGGCTTGTGGTTGGCTATTATGTCACCCCAAACCAGGAATATCTTTAAATTGGCGTTCGGGCGGGTAGCTCCTGCGAGCGACATGGATGATTGCAACAGAAGTATACATCGATGAACTTCTTCTTCTTCGTTCATGGGCTGAAACTCCCACGTTCACTCATGCTTTTGCACGAGTGGGTTTTTACGTGTATGACCGTTTTTACCCCGCCATTTAGGCAGCCATGCGCCGCTTTTGGAGGAAGCGTGCTGCGTATGTTCATGCTTCTATAACTCACCGAACTCTGACATGGATTACAGGATATTTTCCGTGCGCACTTGGTCTTGTGCTTGCGTTTTTACACGAAGGGGGATAAGACACTAGCAGGTCTGCACATAAGTTGACCTGGAAGATCTAAAAAATATCCACCCTTAACCCACCAGGCTGCCGCGTCCGGGATTTGAACTCACGACCTTCCGATTAAGGGGCCGATGTCTTATCCACTACGCTTCCTCTCTTTACATTGATCAGCATAGTTACGGAGCATTTTCCATTGAATCAGTGCAGGTGTGTCTTAATTACAGCAGGGCGACATGTCCATTGGACTTCAGACAGGTTAAATTCACCAGACAACACTTCTCTTAAAGGCACAGTAAACCTCCCGTAAACCATCACTGAGCTCCCCGAGCCTCTACATACAGTGCAAGCATACTTCCATGTGAACGCTTACCAAACGGGAACATTCTGGCTGCTTTCTGTCGAGAGTGAGACATTTTCAAAGAATTTATTTTCGTTTACTATGCGAACGGACAATCAGGTGCTAGACCTAACTTTTAAAATCTAAATAATGAATTGACGGCTTGTTACACAAACATTTTTAAATCATAAAAGAATTCTTTTTTCATCAAGACAAGATCAGTACAATTCGAAGTTTTGAAAGTTTGAAAAAAGAAAAGCCCGTAAACGTGTCACGCAGAACGTCTTTCTCGTAGCAGACGACGGTTCTGCATCGCGCCAGTTCCTCTGAACGGTCAACCGCCACCGCTCTAGTTCGCAGCCGTTTGAAGCTATTTCGATTCAGAGGTACACAATAACGTGCTATTGCAGCTAAGCGAGTCGCATTGAAATCACAAACTGACGACTAAATTGTGAAAAAAAGGAAACTGGATCACACGGGTTCACGATGGCTCAGGGGTAAGATAAACCACGCAAAAATAAATTCTTTGAAAATTGCTCGCTCTTTACGGAGGGCACCTAGGATGTTCTCAAGCGGTGAGTGTTTACATGAAAAGGTGTTTGTACTGTGTTTAAAACCTGACAGCTTCTGTGATGGTTTACGGGAGGCTTACTGTGCCTTTAAGTGGTTTCTTCACTACTATATTTTAGCACCCAATTAGCACCCATTTACATCAAAGTCTGATCTGACTAAAGGCATATGCCAACTCATGTCGACATGATTAAATCATCAGGGGTTTGATCAATTCAGTGCTCAGGATCCCGGTCGCAGATCAGTCAAGACTCCAGAGAGAAGAATTATTTCCGCGTTCTAAATGGACCATTTGCTGGGAAAAGTATTGTCCCTATTCTCCGCTAGTATTGTCCACGGCACTGTATGGAATTAGTCGTACATTCGTTGAACTCAGGCTCTTTTGGTGGGTTTTTGTGTGTGTCTGTCGAAGTTTATTTTTTACGTTTTATTCATTTGCTGACTTCGTTTGAGCTAGCTGAGGGTATGTACTTTTGTGTCTATTGGTCCCTATTTCCTCTGGTTGTAAGTTCCTCCTCTTGATCTGTCTCATCTCTTTCTTTTAATGTCTCGTTTAGGGTACTCACGTTCATCCCGTGTATATAGTCTCGTAACCGTAACAGTACCCACCTCTCTCTCTCTCTCTCTCTCTCTCTCTCTCTCTCTCTCTCTCTCTCTCTCTCTCTCTCTCTCTCTCTCTCTCATATTTATAAAAACAACTTCTTGGCAACCGAGTCATTACTTTCTCTCTACTCTTCAATTCTATCGCGTTCACCAATCTTCTTTCTAACTAACTCAACTTCCGTAATCCCTCCTATAACTTCACCCCTTGCTGCCCGGCTCTCCCTTCCACCCCACCCCTTCCCTTCCACCCCCACCCCTTCCCTTCCACCCCACCCCTTCCCTTCCACCCCCCCAACCCCAGCACCATTCCTTCCTGTCTCACCCCTGAGTGGATTTAAAAGCAATAAAATCAGGCCTAGACGGCAGGAGACGCAATGATTCTGTACGGCGTTGCAGACCAAAACGACAGGCTTGCTGTGCGCTAAAACCATTGATCGGTTTGATTGCTTTCAGCTCTCCCTCGCTTCAACAAACATTTGCTTTGCCTCCCGTAGAGGACGGGGAGAGGAGGGGGAGGGGGAAGTTGGAAGAGAAGAGTGCACGGAGGGGTAGGGGGGGGGGGAGGGTATCACAGAGAGATGAGACAGATTTGTGACTTTGATCATTGGAAGAAACACACTGTTGTGACTTCATGATTGATTTGCTGATCATCCTGAGTACAGGATGGATGGATGGATTGATAATGGATGGATGGGTTTCTTGGTTGCTTTTTAATGTGCTTGCGGACAGGTTGCTTGCTTGCCTGCTTGATTGCTTGCTTGATGAATTGCTTCATTGCTGGCTTGATTGATTGTCAATCATTCACGTATGGCATTTTCTAACAAGATTAAGAACTTGATTGCTTGATTGCTGGCTTGCTTGCTTGACTGATTAATTGTTTAATCGATTAATTGTTTGATTGATTGATCGGTTAATTGCTGGATTGGTTCATTGATGGTTGATTGATTCATTCATTTATTCATTCAGTCACTCACCAACAAGCGTCGTTTATTAACTTTCACCTTAAAGGCTGACATAGTCCTATTTAATTAGTTTAATTACTTCCAGAGCTTTTCCCATCGTTGCGGGGATGTATAAATTAAGCTTCCTGCAAAGTTTTAGGTTTGAAGTCCTTACCAATTACGAGAAATAATTAGTTCTTTATTGCATTGTTTAGCAACAGTTCTCCAGGACTTGGGCTATTTTTAGACCGTTGACGTCACTTCGTGACGTTTCGTAAACCAAAGATGGCGTTTGAGACTGTTCTGTTTACATTCGACACTATCAACACCACTTTGCAATACTGAAATATTTTTTTCTGTGTTCGAAAGCTACAGCCAATCGTTATTATATCCCCTTAGGTACAGTTTTATAACATTATTGGCACATGTAAACAATATGAATTAATTAATGAACGCTACGAATATGGCAGCCTTTAAAGGTCCGTGTCTACATTTTTATACTGAAATCGCCATTTGACCATTAAAATGCAGAGTCTATTATCTACAATTATCAACAATACACCCCCTTTCGATCAGGAAAGACGAAGCCAGTGTAGCCGTTTGAAAATTCATTGTAGTATTCCAGCGTAGTACTCATAGTAGGATATCCTTATTTGGAAAATGCCAAGCGCAAAACTCCTCTCAAATCCCGTGCATTTCGTGCGTTTAAAAAAAGCGTGGACAGCGCTCCAGTGTCAAACTGTTGCTGCACTTGTTTGGGCGTGGCTATAAGCATAGTGACATGAATTTGATTGGTCAGTATTTTTAGGCAAAGCACGTGTTCTCAGCAAACAGAAAACAAAATATTGGAAGCGTGAGTCACGCTTCCCAAAAATAAAATCTTTTTTTACATTTTTTTTTTCTCTAACTTTTTTCCCCATGGTTCATTCATCATCTGACATGACTTTTTAGCGAAATCTAACCATAAGATTATTGAATAAAAGCAAAAAATGTAGACGACCACCTTTAAGGCACTCTCAAGAAACTGATTTTTTGATTCGTTGATTCATTCGCGCATTCATTTAATTATTCATTCATAGATTCATTGACAAGCGGAATTCGTGAACGTTCACCTTGGTATTGTAGCGAGAGGCCTGGTCAAGACAGACAGGCCTAACAATTCGAACATACAGATAAGAAGCAAAGACCGGGAAAGGCCTGGCACGGGAAGGAGCACACATACGTCGTAGCTGTCCTGTAATTTGCCCTGTTATATCAACGTTTTTTGTGAGTGCTGGCGATTTCCCGTACCGTTGGCAGACAAAACCCGTACGAATGCGAGCAAGTTTTGCCGTTTTCGGGGGCGACAATGTAGACAGAAATGAAGAACAACAACAAAGAATGTTCAGGCTGCAATGTTCATCCAAACACTAATATGAGAGCTTCCAACATTTAAACAAGGATTTGAAGGTATTAATGTTGCGTACTGACATCATTACAACCCTCAATCCGAATTGTGTCGCCCTTGGGATTTGGGACAAATTGGCCAGAATTACTGACTGAATCCAAATGAATACATGATTCGTTTCCTGATTTTTTGCGTCTGTCTAACATCCTTGTCGGCTAGCTCGATGTCATTTTAATGAGAGAGAGAGAGAGAGAGAGAGAGAGAGAGAGAGAGACAGAGACAGAGACAGAGACAGAGAGACAGAGAGACAGAGAGAGACAGAGACAGAAACAGAGAGAGAGACAGAGAGAGAGAGAGACAGAAGGACACAGAGACAGAGACGGAGAGATAGAGAAAGAGACAGAGAGAGAGACAGACAGACAGAGAGAGACAGAGACAGAGAGACAGAGACAGAGACAGAGAGAGAGAGAGAGAGAGAGAGAGAGAGAGAGAGAGAGAGAGAGAGAGAGAGAGAGAGAGAGAGAGAGAGAGAGCAGATTTCACACCCCTGCAACACCTGAAACCAAAGGCGCGCTAAAAAAAAATAAAAATATTTAGTTGAAAAAACGTCGATTTATCAAGGTAACATGAAGACACTGTTCAAAAAGAGGTAATTTCGAATTAAAGTCGATGATATGTGTTGCCTGGAACTGAGCCGTAATGATACTGTTTCATCGCCAAGTCGATTCTTTCGAGAGAAAAAAAACCGTCATCACCCGGATATTTAACAGCGTGCAAGACAATCTCGTATATTAGATTTCGTGTTCGTGTGCATGTGTGTGTGTGTGTGTGTGTGTGTGTGTGTGTGTGTGTGTGTGTGTGTGTGTGGTGTGTGTGTGTATGTGTGTGTGTGTGTATGTATATATGTATGTGTGTGTGTGTGTGTGTGTGTATGTATGTGTGCGTGTGTGTGCGTGTGAGTGTGTGTGTGTGTGTGTGTGTGTGTGTGTGTGTGTGTGTGTGTGTGTGTGTGAGTGTGTGTGTTTGTGTGTGTGTGTGAGTGTGTGTGTGTTTTTTACGACATCATTTCTTTACGTCATGACTGAGAGCTATGAACGGCGAGGTTAATATTCTAAATAAATATTTAATCTTTTTATTTTAGCTTCTCGCTTCTCAATGCACCAAGATTTTGGTTGTTTTGTTTGCAATTCAAAAGTACGGAACGTTGATTAACTGTACACAAGGATACAGCCAAATGTGCAAAATAATATTGTACATGTATTTCTAAAATTCACAACAAAAGCAACAACAACAACAGCCACACATTTGGATTGTACATGTACATAGTCTGGAACATTACAGTGACTAATAGTAGTAGCATTGCAGTAAGGATAAAGGAGTATGGTACTTCAATCGAGAGGAGCTTTTATACAAGTTCCTGCGGGCTGGAGCCTTCAGGCGCCAAAAACCCTACAGGTGTACAAATCAGAATAGAAAAAAAATATATCACACTGAATTTACTTGCCAAATGTTTACACCTGCATACCTTGAAATTGTGATTTGAGATTTATAACAGGTTCTCCATAACGCTGTTACATACATAGATTGTTCTTTCTATTCAAGATAATGAAAAATCAGAATACAACTGCAAAAACTTAGCCGATTATCATGTGGAAAACTTTCGCGAGATTTTTTCGCAAAATGATCTGCCAACCCCGTTTGCAGTTTCATATTCAGTCATTTTTGCCTATGTGTTTTTATCGCCTGAAGTATCGGTATCTGCATTAATTTTTTCTTCGGCTTCCTTTTGTGTTTAAGCAGTTTTCACACAGTTCGCATTACCTTGTCCCGACCTTGCGTGCAAGACACAAAATAATGCATACGAGAGGAGAAGAGAGAGAGAGAGAGAGAGAGAGAGAGAGAGAGAGAGAGAGAGAGAGAGAGAGAGAGAGAGAGAGAGAGAGAGAGAGAGAGAGAGAGAGAGAGAAAGAGAGAGAGAGAGAGAGAGGAAGGGAAGGTGAGAGATAAAGAGAGAGAGAACAAGAGAGAAAGAGAGCAATGGAAAGAAAGAGAGAGAAAGAGCGATGGAAAGAAAGAGAGAATGAGAGAAAAAGAGAGAGAATGCCTGTGTGAGAGAGAGAGAGAGAGAGAGAGAGAGAGAGAGAGAGAGAGAGAGAGAAAGAGAGAGATGAAAAGAAAGAGAGAATGAGAGAAAAAGAGAGAGAATGCATTGTGTGCATGTCCACCTGTCTGTCTGTGCCATTTGTATTTGTGTCTGTCTGTTTATCTATCTGTCTGCCTGCCTGTCTGCCTGCTTTGGGATCTGTCCATCTTTCATGTCCTTTTTTCGTTTTTTTTAAATTTTTTATCCCAACGCTGAATAATTCGGGTCGCCGTCTCCGAGTGGAAAGCTAGCAACACCTAGAGTCGCGCTACACAGGTGTGCGTGTTTAGCTGTAACCAGTCACCTGCACTTCTGGCAGAATAACCGAGGTATTTTACATGACACAGGGGTCGGCCATGGATACCGTCAGTCTCTCCGTCTGTGAGTCTGCGTGTCCGTCCCGGCCGGGATTCGAACCTGCAATCCTATGATCACAAGTCCAGTGCTCTACCAACTCAGCTAAACAACAGAACATCTTTCTATTCTCTGTAACCTCTGTATCATCTGTCTTCCTGTCTATCTGCCTGACTGTCTGTCTGTCTGTCTGTCTGCCTGTCCGCCTGACGGTCTGTGGTGGCGCGAATGTTAGTTACAGTCTATTTTCGTCAAGACTGGCCGATCTTCGGGTTGTCTGAGGACGTGTAACGATGCTTGCTTGCCCCCTGACGAGGCTACATAAAGTGTCGTCGTTATTTCTAGAAGATGTGATGCTTATCGCGTCGGCTTTTTAAGTTGATTTCAAAAATTTAATTTTGATCATAATTTTTATATTTTTAATTTTCAGAGCTTGTTTTTAATCCAAATATAACATATTTATATGTTTTTGGAATCAGGAAATGATGAAGAATAAGATGAACGTAAATTTGGATCGTTTTATAAAACAATTTTTTTTTTTTACAATTTTCAGATTTTTAATGACCAAAGTCATAAATTAATTTTTAAGCCACCAAGCTGAAATGCAGTACCAAAATCCGGCCTTCGTCGAAGATTGCTTGGCCAAAATTTCAATCAATTTGATAGAAAAATGAGGGTGTGACAGTGCCGCCTCAACTTTTACAAAAAGCCTGATACGACGTCATCAAAGACATTTATTGAAAAAAAGAAAAAAACGTCCGGGGATATCATTCCCAGAAACTTTCATGTAAAATTTCATAAAGATCGGTCCAGTAGTTTAGTCTGAATCGTTCTACACACACACACACGCACAGACAGACAGACAGACAGACAGACAGACAGACAGACAGACAGACACACACACACACACACACACACACACACACACACACACACACACACACACACATACACACACACACACACCACGACCCTCGTCTCGATTCCCCCTCTATATTAAAACATTTAGTCAAAACTTGACTAAATGTAAAAAGGGTCTGTCGGGTTTCAATTATCAGGGTGGGTTTTATTTTCCTTCTCCTAAAAAGTAATCTCCAACGCAGTTGATTCAGAGTCGCCGCGAAAGATCGAGCAGTGGTTCGTAGGTTGGTTTTTTTGGCCAAAAGTCGGTTGTAAATCTGCTCACTAAGCCAACGTTTCGACGTTGATTTCATCCGTGGAGGAATAGTCTGGTGGTGGCCGGTTGTTCGACGCATGAGATCTGACTGAGAGGAGAATGGGTAAGTGGGTGGATGGGTGTTTTCTTTGATTGATGATAGGTGGGTTGGTCGATGCACAGGTGGGCGAGTGGATGGTAGGATGGATGTATGAATGGATCAATATGATTGGTTGGGTCGGTAAACGGAGGAATGAACGGATTGATAGATGGATGGATGGATGGATGGATGGATGGCGGGGTAAAAACGGTCACACAAACACAAGTGTAAGTGGGAGTTTCAGCTCATGAACTTAGAAAGAAGAAGAAGAAGAAGAAGAAGAAGAAGAAGAAGAAGAAGAAGAAGAAGAAGAAGAAGAAGAAGAAGAAGAAGGACGGGTGAATGAAAAGTCGGCGGATGGATGGATGGATGGATGAATGGATGGATGGATTAATTGACACCAAATTTCCGACGACAAAAATGGGGTCAAAGTCTGTTGAAATTAGCCGTGGAGACAGCGCTTAAGATGCAAGAATTATACAGACATGAGAGCACATTTCATTCTTGTTTTTCGTTTAAACAAAACAAAAGCACTTTGCTGACTGTATCATTTGATTAAACTTATTTCAATAACACAACTTTCCGTAATGACAACAGACGAACAATATAACGGATGTGTAGTCATGTCATTAGTTGTGTTATAAAATGATTAGAAAGGTTAATGATATAATAATTTTGAAGACGGTATTGTAGAACAGCTCGGAAACTTAGGTTAAATCCATGTATCAATTTGCATTGCAGTAGTTACAAATCTTTGTCTAGGTTATTTTACGATGAAAACAAAACAATACTGTTTAATTTGTCTCGCATTTTGTCCTTTCAAAGATCGGGTTGACATCAGGTATGGTGTAACATAACTCTCTCTCTCTCTCTCTCTCTCTCTCTCTCTCTCTCTCTCTCTCTCTCTCTCTCTCTCTCTCTCTCTCTCTGTCTCTCTGTCTGTCTGTCTGTCTCTCTATCTGTCTCTCTCTCTCTCTCTCGCCCTCTCTCTATTTCTCCCTCTCTCTCTTTCTATCTCTCTCTCTCCCTCTGTCTCTCTCTCGCCCTCTCTCTTCCTCTCTCTATTTCTCCCTCTCTCTATTTCTCCCTCTCTCTATTTCCCCCTCTCTCTATTTCTCTTTCTATCTCTCTCTATATGTCTCTCTCCCTCTGTCTCTGTCTCTGTCTCTCTCTCTCTCTCTCTCTCTCTCTCTCTCTCTCTCTCTCTCTCTCTCTCTCTCTCTCTCTCTCTCTCTTTCAGAAAGAGTTTCATTTTTATAAAACTATGTTTATACTCTTGTGACAGCTTCTATTACTGTACTTGCTTTAAACGGTGTTAGTTTTACATAGACTCAATTTGTCCTGTTGTTGTGGTTGTTGTTGTTGTTGTTGTTGTTGTTTTTGGTGGTGGTGGTGGAGGTGGCCCAAGTCCGCCCGCGTTGAGACAGGAGGGGAATCCCCTCCTCTGAGTGGGGCGACACGGATCGCACGTGAGACCGAGAACGAGACGACCGACACGGACAACCAAGCAGTGAGCGTGACTGAGGAGACCGAGACCTGATTTTGTCTCATCCATGGTTACTTGCGGTTAACGGACTGGCCTGCCCCACGGACTTACGAGTACTCACACCGATTTTACCATATATGTAACTTTTGATTGATTAATATGAATTAATATGGATACTATCAAAATATGTTCTGTTAACATACACGGATTGAGAAATGCGATAAAAAGAAAAACGTTTTTCAATAACAAAAAGAAAGAAAACACAGATATAATATGCGTACAAGAGTCTTATATTACTGACGACGTTAAGGAACTATGGGAAAAAGAATGGGGAGGGAAGATGTTTTATTCCACTGTCTCCAACCACAGTATGGGTCAGCTAGTTTTAGTGAATAAGAACTTTCAACATGATGTAAAATGTGTGTTTAAAACAGACCGAATGTTAGGTGTAGAAATTCAGATAGATGATAAGAAACTGTATGTAATCAATGTGTATTCCCCAACAATAGTGAATGAGAAAGAACCTTTTCTTAAAAAATTAAGTACCCACATTGAAACGATTGAAACAGATGACGTTATTGTATGTGGAGATTTCAATTGTGTTCTGTCAAATTGGTGATGATCATGCACAGAAAGCTATAGACAATTTTAAACGTTTTTTGATGGTTTTGTTGTTGATTGTGTTGTTGTTGTTGTTCCTGTTATTGTTGTTGTTTAGTGCAAATCTTGTTGTTTGTGCAAAATTGTTCTGACATTTCATCAAGTCTGTAACTTAAAATCAACATCCATGTGTGCTAAAGACTACGCCCAACATCAACCATGCAAAGCCGCCTGCAGTCTGAGCAAAAGATCACAGAAATCAATCCAAGTCTACTTCGATCTACCCTGCCGTCAAACCAGCGTCCTCTGCTATTCTGGGTATTTAGCTTTAATGTGCGCTCAAACGCAGTCACGACTAGGGAGATCATCCATGCGAAAAAAGCTCTGAGGCGGCATTGTTTCAGCTCTGAGGAAGCAGGTTTCCGAGATCGTTGACAATGGTAGGTGTGTTTGGCAGAGTACGAATTACACGGGCGGAGGGGATCGACGTGTGGCTGACCTGGGCACCCCTGTTTTGCACTTGGGAGTATTCTCTAACAGACTGGGTGTATTTTTGTTGTTGAAAAATGAGTGTACTCCACACAGCATTTGAACATCCATGATTCAGAACTGCGCTAATTGTGAAGAAAAGTAGTCTCTAGGTATTTTTCTCGTCGTATTTTTCTTCCACTGACCGAACGCATCGAATTTTAGACAATAAAAAGGCGAAATCGTATGGGTTCCCAGGTCTGTTGGGGAGTTAGAAAGAGGAGAGTTCAGCTCAGCGCTTTCCCTCCATCTCTGTGGGACGGGTGCAATGGGAATGGAGCGGTTTGACTGACAGGGCCCTCTATCCTTGGCATTCGATGTCATTAAACCAACAAAATAAGGGCACAAATTTGTGCGCCACAAACTGCAAATGTGCCTCACACATTTGTGGGCTTATTTTTGTGGGGCACATTTTGTTTTTGTGGGCCACAAGCTGTATTTGTGGAGCGTAAAATAAGGGGCACAAATTAAGCTTCATAAAACATAAGGACAAATATTTGTGGGGCGTTTTTGCCAAAAACATATATTTTGGGCTCTTTTTTTCCTCCATATTTTGGACGTTGAGCGTGGTTTGTCAGACCTTTAGCGTTTCGGTTTTTAGTCAAGTTACACTTGAAAATGGCGGATCAAGGCAAGGAGCGAAGGTGATCAGTTTGGAAAGAATCTCCAATGACGTTTGCTAATGCGAGAGAATTGGGACGGGCGAACCTCAATCAATCAATCAATCAATGAGTCTTATATCGCGCATATTCCGTGGGTACAGTTCTAGGCGCTCTGCAGTGATGCCGTGTGAGATGAAATTTTATACGGCCAGTAGATTGCAGCCATTTCGGCGCATATTTACCTTTCACGGCCTATTATTCCAAGTCACACGGGTATAGGTAGACAATTATTAACTGTGCCTAAGCAATTTTGCCAGGAAAGACCCTTTTGTCAATCGTGGGATCTTTAACGTGCACACCCAATGTAGTGTACACGGGGGGAGGTTCGGACACCGAAGAGAGTCTGCACACAAAGTTGACTCTGTGAAATAAATTTCCGCCGAACCTGGGATCGAACTCACGCTGACAGCGGCCAACTGAATACAAATCCAGCGCGCTACCAACTGAGCTATATCCCCTTTGCATATTAACCATAGGTAAGTTTCCATGTTTCGTTTTATACTCTCTCTCCGTTCTTATAGCGAGCGGGGAGATCAGCGAACCTTACCATCCATACCCTTCCATCTCTATCAGATGGGTGCAATGAGAAGGGATTAAGGAAGGGTTGACAGTTCTGACTCTCAACTCCTTATAAGTAAGAAATGCCATACCCGGATGAAAAGCTTTTCTTAATTTGCCAGGTGGCTATAGTGTATCTTCTTTGAAAAAGAACGGTTAGCTTGTCTCTGAACAGCAACTGTTGTATATTCCTTCGTTACGCAGAGTGTATTAATGATTTTTGTCGTTTTATTTTATTTTATTTTACTCTAATTGATGAAATATCCCGGTAAAACTGAAAATGTACTTATAAAATGTTCAACCTACGTTGAGGCATAGATATGCTTTTTATTATATTTAGTCAAGTTTTGACTAAATATTTTAACATCGAGGGGGAATCGAAACGAGGGTCGTGGTGTATGTGCGTGTGTGTGTGTGTCTGTGTGTGTGTGTGTGTGTGTAGAGCGATTCAGACTAAACTACTGGACCGATCTTTATGAAATTTGACATGAGAGTTCCTGGGTATGAAATCCCCGAACGTTTTTTTCATTTTTTTGATAAATGTCTTTGATGACGTCATATCCGGCTTTTCGTGAAAGTTGAGGCGGCACTGTCACGCCCTCATTTTTCAACCAAATTGGTTGAAATTTTGGTCAAGTACTCTTCGACAAAGCCCGGGGTTCGGTATTGCATTTCAGCTTGGTGGCTTAAAAATTAATTAATTCTTCTTCTTCTTCTGCGTTCGATGTTGGTGGCCGTGCTAGATCCTCAGACCAGTGGCTGCCAGGAAGTCCGCAGTCTTGCGCAGTTCGTCGGCAGGACCCCAGAGTTTGGCTCCAACACTGGTCTCTTCTTGCCAGAACTTCTGGCGTATTGTCTCTAGATGGGGGCAGTTCTGGAGAATGTGCTCCGGAGTTTGCTCTTCCGAGCCACATTCACAGTGTGCGTCATCCGCAAGGCCCAGTCTCTTGAGGTGTTTCTTCAGTCCACAGTGCCCTGTCCTTAGACGGAAAATGGTGGTTTGGCTTCTCCGGTCTAGTTTGTTGATGGGGTCTTCCTGTGGGTTGTAGTCTCCGTTTCTCTTTTTCCAGTTTTCTTTCTTCTTCCGTTGTAGTAGAGTCTTGGCTTCTTTGTACGAGGTGGAGTTGTGTGGTTGGGGAAGTCTCGCACCTCCTTTTGCCAGCCTGTCCGCTTCTTCATTGCCGGCAATGCCGACATGAGCCGGTATCCACTGGAGCACCACCTTGTTGTGTTGAGATAGGGTGCTGAGGCAGTTGTTGAGTTGCCTGGTGGGGAGGTCAGTGGGGCCAGACAGAAGGGACTGGAGGGCGGACAGGGAGTCAGTGAGGAGGACGATGTTTTGCCACTGACAACGTGCACAAGATCACGAAGAGAGAGGTCAGCGAGCAACTTGGAGGCAGCGACCACAGACCCACAATCCTGACCATTGCCAAGCAGGTCATCCCCAGCACAGGGAAACTGCCGCCCAGTTGGAACTACAAGAAAGCCAACTGGATGCTCTTCAGCCAACTCACTGACCTCTACACAAAGTCCATCACCTTCGATAGGCACAGTGTCGACAGGAACGCCTCCATGTTCAACTCCGCCATACTCCAGGCAGCGAAAAAGTCCATTCCAAGAGGCAGGCGGCGTGACTACAAACCGTACTGGAACAACGCCCTGGAAGAGTTGCACAAGAAGCTGAGCGAAGCGAGAGAAAACATGGAGAAGGACCCCACACCTGAAAATGTGGCGCGACACTCGCAGATAAGGACAGACTTTGACAAAGAAAAGCAGCGTCAAACCCAGAACAGCTGGAGAGAGAAAACGGCCTCCTTAAACATGGAGAAAGACACTCAAAAGCTATGGCAGCTGACCAAGACACTGAACGAGGACAACTCTGGGAGGAGGAAGGTCACCCTCCACACTAACACCGGAGATGTCACAGGCAAAACAGCCGCAAATGTCTTCGCCAAAGCTTTTGAGGCAGATAGTACAGTGACGGTCCCTGCTGACAGACTGAAGGATGTCAGAAGCCAGACTCGAGCTGCACTTCACAACACAGCAAGTACTGATTTGGACCCATGCATGACCGAACGTCTGATCCTCCGTGAGCTGGAAGAAGCACTGAGAAAGCTGAAGCAGAAGAAGGCCCCAGGCCCTGATGGCATCTCCAACGACATGTTGAAGCACCTCGGCCCTGGTGCAAAGCGATTCCTTCTGTCCATCTACAACCAGAGCTGGTCGACAGGCACTGTGCCTACGAGTTGGAAAGTCGCCCTTATAAGACCCATCCCGAAGAAAGGAAAGGATAAGCGTGACCCATCCAGCTATCGACCCATCAGCCTACTCAGTTGCGTTGGAAAGCTTCTGGAAAGGATCGTGAACAAGAGACTGTTGTCGCTTCTTGAGTCCAGATCTTTCCTTGCACCCACCCAAACAGGCTACCGGCAACATCGCAGCACCGAAGACCAGCTTGCCCTCTTGACGCAGGAGATTGAAGATGCCTTCCAAGAGAAAAAGAAGGTCCTGGCAGTGTTCTTTGATCTGTCCCGGGCCTTCGACACAGTCTGGAAGGAAGGGCTGCTACTGAAGCTTTTGCATGCGGGCGTCCATGGCAAGATGTTCAAGTGGCTGAGTAATTTCCTCTTCAATAGAACAGCAAGAGTGATGGTAGACGGGACGACCAGCAACCTCGTGAAGCTGAGAGAGGGTGTCCCACAAGGCGGAGTGATCTCCCCTACCCTCTTCCTCGTCTACATAAATGACATCACAACAACGGTGCCAAAACATGTCTCGAACACCCTGCATGCGGATGACTTTGCAGTCTGGTGTGCAGAAGAACACACCTCCACAGCAACACACCGTATCCAGAACACCATCAATAGCGTGTCCAGCTGGTCAGAACACTGGGCATTACAGCTGAACACTACCAAGACGGTCAGCACTCTCTTCTCACTCTCCACCTCCAAGGAAAAGGTCCTGCTGAAACTGAAAGACCAAGCAGTCCCACAGGTCGACACGCCAACGTTTCTGGGAGTCACCCTGGACACACGTCTGACGTGGAAGCCGCAGATTGAAGCGACAGAAGGAAGAGCGATGAAGAAGCTCTCGCTCATGAAGAAATTGGCAGGAACCCAGTGGGGCGCAAACTCTGGCATTCTGAAACAGGTCTACACAGGCGCTGTCAGACCGGTCATGGAATACGCCTCCTCAACATGGACCACTGCCTCCAAAACCAACAAAGGAAAGCTGGACAAAGTCCAGAACATGGGGCTAAGGATCATCCTCGGTGCCATGAAAAGTACACCCATCCAAGAAATGGAGAAAACAGCAGACCTGGAACCACTCGAGGACAGACGAGAGTACAAAGCTGTCCTCCAGGGAGAGAAGATGAAGAGACTGACCACTCACCCACTTCACCAAAACCTCAACAAGGGCACCAAGAACAGGCTGAAACGAAAGAGCCTCAAACATCAGGTCAAGGACCTCCAAACGGAGTATGCTGAAGCTCTGGAAGCTGACCCCTACTGCTGTGAGACACTCGTCTCAGACGTCTGGGCCCCACGCAAGAGCTTCCATGAAGTCAGAACAGATGTACCAGGACTGACAGCAAAGGGCGAACAGTCACCACATGTCCAGAAGGCCCTCGCCATGGAGATGATTCAGGACCGCTACCCACATTGCACCTGGACTCACGTCTACACAGACGGCTCCTCAGAGAACGCCGTAAGGAATGGAGGCAGTGGCGTCTACATCCGTCGCCCAAACGGGACCACCACCTCCCTCTCCGTCCCAGCTGGTGACCTGAGCTCGAACTACAGGGCCGAGCTCCACGCCCTCATCACTGCAGCAGAGCACGCAGCAGGGGAAGACCGCAGTCGGCAAAAATTAATTAATGACTTTAGTCATTAAAAATCTGAAAATTGTAAAAAAAAATAAAAATTTATAAAACGATCCAAATTTACGTTTATCTTATTCTCCATCATTTGCTGATTCCAAAAACATATAAATATGTTATATTCGGATTAAAAACAAGCTCTGAAAATTAAATATATAAAAATTATTATCAAATTTTTTTTTTCGAAATCAATTTAAAAACACTTTCATCTTATTCCTTGTCGGTTCCTGATTCCAAAAATATATAGATATGATATGTTTGGATTAAAAACACGCTCAGAAAGTTAAAACGAAGAGAGGTACAGAAAAGCGTGCTATGCAGCATAGCGTAACCACTACCCCGCTCTTCTTGTCAATTTCACTGCCTATGCCGTGAGCGGTGGACCACGAGTATACGGTCTTGCTGCGTTGCATTGCGTTCAGTTTCATTCTGTGAGTTCGACAGCTACTTGACTAAATATTGTATTTTCGCCTTACGCGACTTGTTACATTTAGTCAGGTTTTGACTAAATGTTTTAACGTAGAGGGGGGAATTGCGACGAGGGTCGTGGTGTATGTGTGTATGTGTGTCTGTGTGTGTGTGTGTGTGTGTGTGTGTGTGTGTGTGTGTGTGTGTGTGTGTGTGTGTGTGTGTGTGTGTGTGTGTGTGTGTGTGTGTGTGTGACTGTGTGTGTGTGTGTGTGTATAGAGCGATTCAGAGTAAACTACTGGACCGATCTTTATGAAACTTGACATGAGAGATCCTGAGTAAAATGTAATAAATCGATCCAAAAATGATGTCATCTTATTCGTGATCATTTCCTGATTCCAAAAACATATAGATATGATAGGTTGTATTCAAAACAAGCTAAGAAAGTTAACAAGAATACAGAAAAGCGCGCTTTCCTGCTTAGCACAATACGCTACCGCGCTTATCTTGCACGTGGAAAGTTAGCGATTTCCTTCACGCGGGGATTGACGAAGCTGTACTGTCTTGGTGAAAAAATACAGTGCGTTCAGTTTCATCCCGTGAGTGAGTTGGACAGCTTGACTAAATATAGTAATTTTGCCTTACGCGACTTGTTACATTTAGTCAAGTTTTGACTAAATGTTTTAACGTAGAGGGGGGAATCGAGACGAGGGTCGTGGTGTATCTGTGTGTGTGTGTGTGTGTGTGTGTGTGTGTAGAGCGATTCAGAGAAAACTACTAGACCGATCTTCATGAAACTTGACATGAGAGATCCTGAGTATGGTATCTCCAGATGTTTTTTGTTTCCATTCTTTTATTTAGTCAAGTTTTGACTAAATATTTTAACGTAGAGGGGGGAATCGAGACGAGGGTCGTGGTGTATGTGTGTGTGTGTGTGTGTGTCTGTCTGTCTGTCTCTGTGTGTGTAGAGCGATTCAGACTAAACTACTGGACCGATCTTTATGAAATTTGACATGAGAGTTCCTGGGTATGAAATCCCCATACGTTTTTTTTCATTTTTTTGATAAATGTCTTTGATGACGTCATATCCGGCTTTTCGTGAAAGTTGAGGCGGCACTGTCACGCTCTCATTTTTCAACCAAATTGGTTGAAATTTTGGTCAAGTAATCTTCGACAAAGGCCGGGGTTTGGTATTGCATTTCAGCTTGGTGGCTTAAAAACTAATGAGTGAGTTTGGTCATTAAAAATCTGAAAATTGTAAAAAAAATATTTTTTTTATAAAACGATCCAAATTTACGTACATCTTATTCTTTATCATTTTCTGATTCCAAAAATATATAAATATGTTATATTGGGATTAAAAACAAGCTCTGAAAATTAAAAATATAAAAATTATGATCAAAATTAAATTGCCCAAATCAATTTAAAACACCTTCATCTTATTCCTTGTCGGTTCCTGATTCCAAAAACATATAGATATGATATGTTTGGATTAAAAACACGCTCAGAAAGTTAAAACGAAGAGAGGTACAGAAAAGCGTGCTATCCTTCTCAGCGCAAGTACTACCCCGCTCTTCTTGTCAATTTCACTGCCTTTGCCGTGCGCGGTGGACTGACGATGCTACGAGTATACGGTCTTGCTGCGTTGCATTGCGTTCAGTTTCATTCTGTGAGTTCGACAGCTACTTGACTAAATGTTGTATTTTCGCCTTACGCGACTTGTTTGATAAATGTCTTTGATGACCGGCTTTTCGTGAAAGTTGAGGCGGCACTGTCACGCTCTCATTTTTCAACCAAATTGGTTGAAATTTTGTATTCTTCGACGAAGCCAGGACTTTGTTATTGCATTTCAGCTTGGAAGCTTAAACATTAATTAATGAGTTTGCTCATTAAAGTTGTCATTAAAATCAATTTTTCGCGAACACATTTAAAATTGATTGCATCGTATTTTTCATCACATTCTGAATCTACAAATATATACATATGTCATGTTTACTCTTAAAATGTGATCACAATTAACGGAAATAGATTATTAGTCTTACGATTAAAATTTAAGAAATCGATCCAAAAATGATTTCATCTTATTCTTTATCATTTCCTGATTCTAAAAACATATAGATATGATAGGTTGTATTCAAAACAAGCTCAGAAAGTTAACAAGGATACAGAAAAGCGCGCTTTCCTGCTTCGCACAATACGCTACCGCGCTATTCTGGCGTGTTAATTTCACTGCGTTTTGCACGAGGGAGGTGAGCGATTTCCTTCTCGCGGGGATTGACGAAGCTGTACTGTCAGTTTCATTCCGTGAGTTCGACAGCTTGACTAAATGTAGTAATTTCGCCTTACGCGACTTGTTTGCATTTTGCCCAGAAAAAGAGAGACGAAGGGAGAGAGACAGAGACAGAAAAAGACAGAGGGATAGAGACGGACAGAGAGAGAGCAGAGACACAGAGAGAGACAGAGAGAGAGAGACAGAGCGTGACAGAGACATAGAGAGAGACATAGAGAGAAACAGAGACAGAGAGAGGAAAATAGAGGGAGAAAGATGGATGGAGGAATGCAAAGGTGGAAAACTGAGCGAGTTAAGGAGAGAGAGAGAGAGAGAGAGAGAGAGAGAGAGAGAGAGAGAGAGAGAGAGAGAGAGAGAGAGAGACAGAGAGACAGAGACAGACAGACAGAAAGAGAAAGAGAGAGAGAGAGAGAGAGAGAGAGAGAACAAAAAAGAGCGAGATATTCTCCATTCACTACAACTACTACCACCGCAACAAACGCCGTGCCTTGGCCAGCCAGACCATCGCACTATACACTCTCACTCTCCCCATTCTCACAGTAGCGCGAGCGAGCGAGCGAGCGAGAGCGATGCCATTCTCGGGCCAACACGGTTCCTGGAGCCCGAACCAAATCCCGTCTGGAAGTCTCTGAAAGAATCCAAGAAGCGAACGGAAATTCTGCAGTCTTCTACTGTGCGTGCCTGGTAAAGGAGAAAGTGAGATTGTGCGAGATGTGAAGGTTTTATTGAGCCCTGTGTGATTGTAATTAGGTTCTGTGGACTTTTAAAGTTGTGGTGATCCGATGTTTGTGTGTGTGTTTTTTTTTCTTCCAGAGTTGGTTCTTTGGCGTTGGTTGAAATTGAATTTGGTTCTGTTGATTTGTAAAGTTGTTGTTCTGAAATATTTGGTGTTTTCTATGAGTGAAGTTTACTTTTTTTTATTTTTTTTTAAAGCTTTGCTTAAAATAAAACTAGTCTTTTTTTCTGTAGACTTGTAGATGTGTAGTTCTGATGTGTCTTTTCTTGGCTCAATTTACTGGTTTGATTAAGGCGATCTTTTTTTTTCCAAGGAGTTTAGCAGCAGTAGGTTCTAAAAAATTTTTTAAAAAAACGCGTCAGTTTACCTGCCTCTGATGATATTTCGTTGTGGTTTTTTTCTTCAGGAATGATCATTTTGGTAAAACAAAACCCAGATAAATATATTGCCATTAATGCCTTCACAAAACTCGTTTCTTCAAAGTTCGTCGCAAGTTTTTAAACACTTGTTATAACTAGCTTATGAGAAAGCTGTGTCATTTATTTTAATCCGGTATTCTCGGGCCCGGATCAAGCATACAAAATCTCTCGACTAACACTTTTTTGTGCAAATACAACGCTCAACAGAACTAAGTGAATACCATACAGTCATGTATATGATCTGTGACCGAGTGTGAAAGTTGGTGTGTGTGTGTGGATACATTTACCAAAACCTACATTCACTGACTCTTAACGTTGCATTCACGTCGAAATCAAACCAAACCACAACCACAACCAAAACTTCACGTTGTGTCGACGTGTAATTCACGTCAATTTTATCACGAAAAATGCACCAAACCTCAACTTTCACGTTCGCGTTGTGTCAACGTAGAATTCACGTAATTATTGACCTAAAATTTGACCTAAAATTTACGTTCCATTCACGTGGACATTACGTAAAAATGCAACGCAATTTCATCCAAAGCACAACCACAACCAAAAATTCACGTTGTGACAACGTAGAATTCACGTAATGTTTTTACGAACAATCCACCTCCACCAATAATTCAAGTTGCATTCACGTTGGTGTCACGTAAAATGCAACGTTGTTTTTCAACGTTATTTCTGCGTGATTTCGTCCATACAAATCTACGTAAAAAACCCGTTGAAACGCAACGTAAACCCAACGTAGGCCAACGTGAATATAACGTGAATACAACGTAAAATTGTTTGCTGGGGTACCAATGAAAAAAAACAAAGCTTGTATAAGTGTGTGAAAGATTGCTAGGTTTTGCGATTTTGTCAATAGCAAACAAAA
>NC_090253.1:23584209-23635494 GCF_037325665.1 Littorina saxatilis | reverse complement strand
TCTCTCTCTGTCCTTTCTCTCCCTCTGTCTGTCCCCTCTCTCCCCCTCTCTCAGACAGCAGAAAGATAAAAACCAGCACGTGCGCATCGTAAGACGGGCCAGGGTGTTGATGCAACGAGACACACTGGCAATGGGTCGCCAGTAAAACTACATCGATCATGCGTGAGGTGCCTCCACTAACACCGCTTTACCTTTACCTCGTTCGTCTTCTTCCCAACTCTATACCCCTCGCTGCTTCTCGTTCCCCCGCCATAAACCTGAGTAGAAATTCAGCTTCTTGTGTATAGTGCTGCTGTTTCTTTTTCTATGTTTTTACATTTAGTCAAGTTTTGACTAAATGTTTTAACATAGAGGGGGAATCGAGACGAGGGTCGTGGTGTGTGTGTGTGTGTGTGTGTGTGTGTGTGTGTGAAATTTTGGCCCAGCAATCTTAGACGAAGGCCGGACTTCGGTATTGCATTTCAGCTTGGTGGCTTAAACATTAATTAATGACTTTGGTCATTAAAAATCTGAAAATTGTAAAAAAAAAAACCAAGTGTTTTTAAAACGATCCAAATTTACGTTTATCTTATTCTTCATCATTTTCTGATTCCAAAAACATATAAATATGTTATATTTGGATTAAAAACAAGCTCTGAAAATTAAAAATACAAAAATTATTATTAAAATAAAATTTCCGAAATCGATTTAAAAACAATTTCATCTTATTCCTTGTGGGTTCCTGATTCCAAAAACATATAGATGTGATATGTTTGGATTAAAAACACGCTCAAAAAGTTAAAAAGAATAGAAATAAAGAAAAGCGTGCTATCCTTCTCAGCGCAACTACTACCCCGCTCTTCTTGTCAATTTCACTGCCATTGCATCGAGCGGTGGACTGACGATGCTACGAGTATACGCTCTTGCTGTAAAAATGCAGTGAGTTCAGTTTTATTCTGTTTGTTCGACAGCTTGACTAAATGTTGTAATTTCGCCTTACGCGACTTGTTAGGTTTGTTAGAGAAAGGCGAGAGAGAAAGGGGGGGAGGGAGAGATATAGGGGGAAGGGAGAGTTAGTGAATAGTGAATGGTGAATAGAAGAACAAGGAAGGGGACAAGGAGAGAAACAAGTCGCGTAAGGCGAATATACAACATTTAGTCAAGCTGTCGAACTCACAGAATGAAACTGAACGCAATGCAATTTTTCAGCAAGACCGTATACTCGTAGCATCGTAAGTCCACCGCTCGTGGCAAAGGCAGTGAAATTGACAAGAAGAGCGGGGTAGTAGTTGCGCTGAGAAGGATAGCACGCTTTTCTATACCGCTCTTCGTTTTAACTTTCTGAGCGTGTTTTTAATCCAAACATATCATATCTATATGTTTTTGGAATCAGGAACCGACAAGGAATAAGATGAAAGTGTTTTTAAATTGATTTCAAAAATTTAATTTTTATCATAATTTTTATATTTTTAATTATCAGAGCTTGTTTTTAATCCAAATATAACATATTTATATGTTTTTGGAATCAGAAAATGATGAAGAATAAGATGAACGTAAATTTGGATCGTTTTATGAAAAAAAATTTTTTTTTTACAATTTTCAGATTTTTAATGACAAAAGTCATTAATTAATTTTTAAGCCACCAAGCTGAAATGCAATACCGAAATCCGGTCTGCGTCGAAGATTGTTTAGCCAAAATTTCAATCAATTTGATTGAAAAATGAGGGTGTGACAGTGCCGCCTCAAGGTTTACAAAAAGCCGGATATGACGTCATCAAAGGTATTTATCGACAAAAAGAAAAATATATCCGGGGATATCATTCCAAGGAACGCTCATGTAAAATTTCATAAAGATCGGTCCAGTAGTTTGGTCTGAATCGCTCTACACACACACACGCACAGACAGACAAACACACACACACACATGCACACACACACACACCACGACCCTCGTCTCGATTCCCCCTCTATGTTAAAACATTTAGTCAAAACTTGACTAAATGTAAAAAAAAGTCTCACACACACAGTTTTGAATAACATGATGGTGTACACCCGGCCATGAAAATAATGTGTCTTCGTTGCGCAAGTAGAAATAAACAAATATACATATAAACCGTAATTAGCGTGTGCCACAAGCTTATTACAGCAATCTACGAGAAGAGCACGTGCCGGTGTAATTATATAGGAATGTCAGAGGTGTGCACATCGACATCACAAAATCACAAATACCTTTCTATGGATTTCTGTTATCGGAGTTTTTGTCGAGTAATGCAGTATACCTTAGTTTCTGAGAGGAAACGTATTGATATGACATTTGACTTAATCACGAGGAAACCGCATTGATAATGAAGCATGGATTCTGTCTGACGTGTAATTCGACATGCAGACATAAAAGCCAAGTTCTTGTTTTGGTATGAACGGTCATTTAATAGTGCATGGCATTATCACGTTACGTTTTTGACTAAGAAATATAGTTCGTGGTGAAAAAGAGGAAATATATAATATTAAGTGTATTTGCCAGACAACCCACAAATAGTTTAGTGGCTAGAAGCGCTGACCAACAAGTGTTCAGATATTTTTCTAATTGTCGTTTCTAGATAGTAAAATATGTGCTGAAAACGGTCAGCTATCGCACCATCAAGAAATCGGTTCCCTAGTACCCCTTTAAGGCTCTGGAACCACCCCGGGTGGCAATATCGGGTCGCAACAAAGAGTGTTCCCCATAGCCGGAAAGAGCCTCAACCGTGAAAGATAGAAAGAAAGGTATTGAACAAAAAAGACGCACAACACCAATGTGAACCATTTGTGTTATCATACTTATATTAAAATATTGATGACCATGGAATAAATGGATTATTTTTAGATTTCTGACAAAAAATCGCGAAAAACATGACAAATTGTCTTTTTTATAGCCTAAACTATGAAAGATTTAAAGACAAGTATTGAACACAAAAGATAGCAATGGATAATGGCAACAACATTTGCTTTCATTGTTGTACAAAATTGTTGATTTTTTTTAATACTTTTCCGTTTTTGTGGATTTCACAAAGCATACCGATTAATCGGCAACCCGTGTCAATCATCCGAATTATTTCATGCTGCGCCAAAACGATTGAAAATGGATGGAATATTAGTGTTTGAAGACAAAAGGCGCACATTGTCATGTTAAGCATATCTTGTTACACCGTATACACATCAAAATCGTGATAGCTCTTGGTTTGAATGTTACAATGTTTGATTTTGTGCAAGTTACACACATTGATACTGACAAAATGTAATGATATTCCAGGACAATATATCCAGCGCGCTCTTTGGGTCCCCAAAACACTGTACATGGTGAGTCCCATTGTGGTGCCAAAGTAGAAAATAATTATATTCACTTTAGCGATAGTCCGCAGTAGACGACATCAAATGACACAGACTGTAATGATAACTCAAAACTCGTCATCGCTTTCAGCAAACGCGTCAAAGTCAACCTCCTCATCTTCTTCCTCGTCTTCCTCGTCATCCTCTTCTTCACAACCACCATCTGCCAGAAGATCGATCAGCGACACAGGTAGGATGGGCTTGAGGCACCACACGGGTTCCAGGACTCCGTCTGCATTTTTCGTCCATCCCTGCCCCTGGTCGTAGGGTTTGGGCCTCTCCAGAATGCCTTCATGAGCACGCTTGTACAGGGCAACGCGGTGGTTTACTCGCTGATAGTGCGGCATCAGAGCAGATTGGCAGGGAGGCATGCGGGCTAGATCGACCTTACACTTGGACGTGAGTTTCTCGTTGTCTCCCACCATCTTGCGGAGTAGCTTTCCACGAACGACATCAACTGATTTCTCACGACTGTAATTGTACATCAGGCACGTAAACTCTTCCAACTGCTTCACCACCCGAAGTTTGACATCCCAGTCGTCACCAAGCTGCCTGAATGCCGTGTGAAACTTGGGGTTCTTCTCCAGTTTCTTAAGGGGCCCCACCTTCCCCTTTCCTTTGAATGCACTGGTGCAGTCCTCTCCACTGTACACATAGAACCCAAGAAGAGTGGAACAGTAGTCATGCTCCAGGGACTCTGCAAGCTCAGAGAGGTTGATCAGTTGCCGATGTTTTCCTGATCCCGTATCCAGGTATACAGTCAACTTGATGGCTTCAGCGTGGTAGAGAAGAATGACAAAGATGTCCGTGTCCGGGGTTCTGACCACAGCGTTCTTGTATCCCATCGCTGCGGCATGATGGAGGTACAGCACCACCCTGGTGTCAGTCTCTTCCTGGTTGCTGTAGATATTGGGAACCTCATGCACCTCTACCTGAAAACACAATGGCCATTAGAACATTTAGATTGGAGTCTAAACTGGAAAATATATGAAGACTCCAATCTAAATGTTCTAATGGCCATTGTGTTTTCAGGTAGAGGTGCATGAGGTTCCCAATATCTACCACGCTGAAGCCATCAAGTTGACTGTATACCTGGATACGGGATCAGGAAAACATCGGCAACTGATCAACCTCTCTGAGCTTGCAGAGTCCCTGGGGCATGTACAGTGTTTTGGGGACCCAAAGAGCGCGCTGGATATATTGTCCTGGAATATCATTACATTTTGTCAGTATCAATGTGTGTAACTTGCACAAAATCAAACATTGTAACATTCAAACCAACATTCAAACCGACAATTAGAAAAATATCTGAACACTTGTTGGTCAGCGCTTCTAGCAACCGTACTAAAAGGATAGGTTGATTCGACGTGCAAATGAGTTAAAACAGTCAAACACACAGACAGAGTGAGAAACTGATAGAAGGAGAGACTACTTGCAAAAACACTAAAACACGTACTAACAGAGACGCGCATGCAACGCGAGAGGTGAAAAAGCCAAGTTCCAGCTGAGACCGAGTTAGAGAGAGAGCTATATAGAAAGAGAGAGAGAGAGAGACAGAGACAGAGACAGAGAGAGACAGAGACAGAGAGAGAGAGAGAGACAGAGAGAGCGAGAGCGAGAGCGAGAGACAGAAACAGACAGACAGACAGACGGGAAGGGTAAGCCAAGTTCTTGAGAGAGAGAGAGAGAGAGAGAGAGACAGAGACAGAGACAGAGAGCTATATAGAAAGAGAGAGAGAGAGAGAGAGAGAGAGAGAGACAGAGACAGAGAGAGCGAGAGACAGAGAGACAGACAGACAGGGAGGGGAAAGCCAAGTTCTTGAGAGAGAGAGAGAGAGAGAGAGTGAGAGAGAGTGAGACAGAGACAGATATATAGAGAGAGACAGAGAGACGGACATAGAAACAGCCAGACAAGCAGACAGACAGGCAAGAATCACCCACAGACACACACACACACACACACACACACACACACACACACACACACCTTTACCTAAACTATATTCTCCTATATTTTTTCCCAACCAGATTCTCACATGGACCCCAAGAAGGGTTTGCTTTTTGTTTCTCGTCTTCACTCATCGTGCTTCAGGACATAAGATAACGCATGCCTGCATCACCACCAAAGGAATCATTGTCAAAGCACGATCTTCTCCTACTCCTGAAATCAAAAAGCAAATTTGTCAAACAACCAAGAAGGGAAAATCATGGCATCTCCGATGTGCGCTCTTTTCTTATTCCTCGTAACAAAAAGCAAACTTGTCATACTTCCCAGAAGGGAAAAATCTAAACGATATGATGTGTCAAGTAAAACAACGTTTGCCAAGCGATGGACACTGATGGCGTGTTTTTTGTCGTGATCCCTCAGACAAGCGTGGAGCACGGATCTTGGTTTTTATATTTAGTCAAGTTTTGACTAAATATTTTAACATCGAGGGGGAATCGAAACGAGGGTCGTGGTGTATGTGCGTATGTGTGTGCGTGCGTGCGTGTGTGTGTGTGTGTGTGTGTGTAGAGCGATTCAGACTAAACTACTGGACCGATCTTTATGAAATTTGACATGAGAGTTCCTGGGTATGAAATCCCCGAACGTTTTTTTCATTTTTTTGATAAATGTCTTTGATGACGTCATATCCGGCTTTTCGTGAAAGTTGAGGCGGCACTGTCACGCCCTCATTTTTCAACCAAATTGGTTGAAATTTTGGTCAAGTAATCTTCGACGAAGCCCGGGGTTCGGTATTGCATTTCAGTTTGGTGGCTTAAAAATTAATTAATGACTTTGGTCATTAAAAATCGGAAAATTGTAAAAAAAAATAAAAATTTATAAAACGATCCAAATTTACGTTTATCTTATTCTCCATCATTTGCTGATTCCAAAAACATATAAATATGTTATATTCGGATTAAAAACAAGCTCTGAAAATTAAATATATAAAAATTATTATCAAAATTAAATTGTCCAAATCAATTTAAAAACACTTTCATCTTATTCCTTGTCGGTTCCTGATTCCAAAAACATATAGATATGATATGTTTGGATTAAAAACACGCTCAGAAAGTTCAAACAAAGAGAGGTACAGAAAAGCGTGCTATCCTTCTTAGCGCAACTACTACCCCGCTCTTCTTGTCAATTTCACTGCCTTTGCCATGAGCGGTGGACTGACGATGCTACGAGTATACGGTCTTGCTGAAAAATGGCAGCTACTTGACTAAATATTGTATTTTCGCCTTACGCGACTTGTTGTGTTTTGTTCAATATCATCGCAGCACTATTATGTGTGTGTGTGTGTGTGTGTGTGTGTGTGTGTGTGTGTGTGTGTGTGTGTGTGTGTGTGTGTGTGTGTTTGTGTGTGTGTGTGTGTGTGTGTGTGTGTGTGTGTGTGTGTGTGTGTGTGTGTGTGTGTGTGTGTGCGAGTGCGTGTGTTGTTGTTTTACGTTGGATTTTACGAATTGTGTTTTCAAATATTGAAAAGCTTGCCTTTTCTCTCATTTCAATATAAACAGAATCGTGCAAACCTGGTATCACACAGCAAGCCATGTAGTATTCTCTATTTATTACAAACTGATAAAAGCACAGCTAGCCCTTTCCGTGAACACTGTTCGGCTCACTGTCCGAGGTGTGGCCAGTTGTTTTTACATTTAGTCAAGTTTTGACTAAATGTTTTAACATCGAGGGGGAATCGAAACGAGGGTCGTGGTGTATGTGTGTGCGTGTGTGCGTGCGTGTGTGCGTGCGTGTGTGCGTGTAGAGCGATTCAGACCAAACTACTGGACCGATCTTTATGAAATTTGACATGAGAGTTCCTGGGTATGATATCCCCGAACGATTTTTTCCTTTTTTTGATAAATGTCTTTGATGACGTCATATCCGGCTTTTCGTGAAAGTTGAGGCGGCACTGTCACGCTCTCATTTTTTAACCAAATTGGTTGAAATTTTGGTCAAGTAGTCTTCGACGAAGCCCGGACTTCGGTATTGCATTTCAGCTTGGTGGCTTAAAAATTAATTAATGACTTTGGTCATTAAAAATCTGAAAATTGTAAAAAAAATTATTTTTTTCTAAAACGATCCAAATTTACGTTCATCTTATTTTCCATCATTTGCTGATTCCAAAAACATATAAATATGCTATATTCGGATTAAAAACAAGCTCTGAAAATTAAATATATAAAAATTATTATCAAAATTACATTTTTTTAATTCAATTTAAAAACACTTTCATCTTATTCCTTGTCGGTTCCTGATTCCAAAAACATATAGATATGATATGTTTGGATTAAAAACACGCTCAGAAAGTTAAAACAAAGAGAGGTACAGAAAAGCGTGCTATCCTTCTCAGCGCAAGTACTACCCCGCTCTTCCTGTCAATTTCACTGCCTTTGCCGTGCGCGGTGGACTGACGATGCTACGAGTATACGGTCTTGCTGCGTTGCATTGCGTTCAGTTTCATTCTGTGAGTTCGACAGCTACTTGACTAAAATTAATGTTGTATTTTCGCCTTACGCGACTTGTTACATTTAGTCAAGTTTTGACTAAATGTTTTAACATAGAGGGGGAATCGAGACGAGGGTCGTGGTGTATGTGCGTGTGTGTGTGTGTGTGTGTGTGTGTGTGTGTTTGTGTGTGTGTGTGTGTGTGTGTGTGTGTGTGTGTGTGTGTGTGTGTGTGTGTGTGTGTGTGTGTGTGTGTGTCTGTCTGTCTGTGCGTGTGTGTGTGTAGAGCGATTCAGACTAAACTACTGGACCGATCTTTATGAAATTTTACATGCGAGTTCCTGGGTATGATATCCCTAGATGTGTTTTTTCATTTGTTCGATAAATGTCTTTTATGACGTCATATCTGGCTTTTTTTAAAAGTTGAGGCAGCACTGTCACACCCTTAATTTTCAATCAAATTGATTGAAATTTTGGCCAAGGAATCTTCGACAAAGGCCGGACTGCGGTATTGCATTTAAGCATGGAGGCTTACAAATTAATTAATGACTTTGGTCATTAAAAATCTGAAAATTGTAATTAAAATTATTTTTGTATAAAACGATCCAAAATTACTTTTAATTTATTCTTCATCATGTTCAGATTCCAAAAACATATAAATATGTTATATTCGGAATAAAAACAAGCTCTGAAAATTAAAAATATAAAAATTATGATTAAAATTAAATTTCCGAAATCGTTTTAAAAACAATTTCATCTTATTCCTTGTTGGTTCCTGATTCCAAAAACATATAGATATGATATGTTTGGATTAAAACCACGCTCAGAAAGTTAAAACAAAGAGAGGTACAGAAAAGCGTGCTATCCTTCTTAGCGCAACTACTACCCCGCTCTTCTTGTCAATTTCACTGCCTTTGCCATGAGCGGTGGACTGACGATGCTACGAGTATACGGTCTTGCTGAAAAATGGCATTGCGTTCAGTTTCATTCTGTGTGTTCGACAGCTACTTGACTAAATGTTGTGTTTTCGCCTTACGCGACTTGTTTAAACTTTTGGTAGGTGTCCAACTGAGTGGAGAGGTGATCTTATCTCATGTAAAAGCCTTTCCACGTCTGATATATTGAGCCGAATTGTTTTAACAGGAAGGACTGTGCCTTTATGAAAAGCACAGTCGAACAACGACCACGCAATGGACAAACAACAGTTTTCTTTATAGACAGGTACTCACTATGGAAAGTCGAGTTGTTTTAAGCCTTTATGAAAAGTACAGTCGAACAACGACCGCGCAATGGACAAACAACAGTTTTCTTTATAGACAGGTACTCACTATATATACTGTTCAAAAAAAGAAACGCATAGTTGCTACTTGCCAAATTTGTTTTATTTTTCGAAAAAATTAACAGAAAATCCAATATTTAGATTATTTGTTTGAAATTTGGTATGGACACAGTTGAATGCACACACAGTTCATTTGCATCTTCAAATCAATCAGTCAATCAATACGATTGGGTGCCGAGGCTGTCAAGTCAGTAGGGGGTGTGACTGCCTTGAGCAGCAACAACTGCCCGGCACCTTCTGGGCATGGACTGGATCAGATGCCGGATATCTTGCTGTGGGATGGTGTCCCACTCCTCCTGAAGTGCCTGCAATAGATCGCGGTGATTTGCCGGCGCTTCTTCTCGCGGCCTGCGCACACGTCTGTCCAATTCATCCCAGAGGTGTTCTATCGGGTTCATGTCTGGCGACATGGATGGCCAGGGAAGCACCTGGACATGGTGGTCGGTGAGGAACTGGGTGGTGAGTCGTGCTGTGAGCGGGCGAGCGTTGTCCTGCTGGAATATGGCATCCTGGTCAGCCAGAAGAGGAAGGGCGTGTGGGCGCAGAATTTCCTCCACGTATCGCTGGGCAGTTATGCGCCCTTGGACGTGCACCAGGGTGCTCCTTCCAGCGGTATTGATCGCCCCCCACACCATGACGCCTCCACCACCATGAACGGGTGCCTCATCCACACAGTTGGGCGCGTAACGTTCGTTTACTCTCCGGTAGACCCTCCTCCGACCATCATGTCGCTGGAGCAGGAAGTAGGACTCGTCGCTGAACCACACGTGTCTCCAGTGATTCCGGACGGTCCAGCGAAGGTGCTGGTTGCCCCACTGCACTCGGTTCTGGCGATGGCGGCGGGTGAGGACAGCTCCTCTGTGGGGTCTGCGAGCTCTCAAACCAGCTTCATGCAGGCGGTTCCGCACGGTCTGGTCCGATAATCGGTGTGGCCCGGGGAGAGCCTGGACAGAAGATGAGGCCGACAGGAAACGATTCCGGAGGTGGCGGAGCCGTATGAAGCGGTCGTGAGCAGCAGTTGTCGCCCTTGGTCTTCCCGCTCGTGGCAAGTCAGCAACGGAGCCAGTGGCTTGAAACCTGACCCACAGTCTACTGATGGTGCTCTGGGACACGTGGAAGTGCCTGGCGATTGCACTTTGACTTTGGCCTGCTTGTAAACGACCCAATGCAATTTGGCGGTCTTCTCTGCTCAATCGGGCCATCTTTCGTCGCTGAATTGTCGTCTGATTTCTTTGTGGCGAACAATCCGCTTTTATGGGTTTTGGAAGACATGGTGAGAGCTCAATATTCCCCGAGTTTCACGAGATTACACTGAAGCATGACGAGTGGTCATGCCAAATGAGCAATTTTGACATTGTAGCCACTGATAACGCATGCGTCACGTGCAGAGCTCACTTGTGGCAATGGACGAAAGGTCGACGACCAGATAAACATTTTCTGCAGTTTGGTGGATATCCTTGTAGCCATATAACTAAATTAACCAAATATTACAAGCTATGCGTTTCTTTTTTTGAACAGTATAGAAAGTCGAGTTATTTTAACGGGAAGGAATGTGCCTTTATGAAAAGTACAGTCGAACAACGACCGCGCAATGGACAAACAACAGTTTTCTGTACAGGTACTCGCTATGGAAAGTTGAATTATACTATGCTTGTTGTGAGCAGATGATCGTTATTTTTTTTCTTTCTGCCAAGCACGTCATTGTGGGGCTTTTAATCAATAACATGCATCCGTCTACAATGTATCATCATTCATCCATCAACATTTATACTAAATATGTAAATGGCAAGTATACAAGACATATACAACATTAGGACATAACAGATAGACGGACATATAACATACCGTTCGCCTACAAGTAAGGCCGGAGCTTAACATAACATGCAGATTACAATACTTGACATTATGGACGTATTACCTGCTTAATAATAATACAGTCAGTTAATAATACCGTCAAACCAACAACAACAACAACAACAACAAGAAACAAAACAAAAAAACACATATATATGACGCAAATTATCACATCTCTGCACAACCTAGCGTACTACCTAACCAACTCTTATGGGGACCATAATTCTACAAATTTGGTAATGTTACCAGAATTGAAACTGTAATATTTTTCTATTTCAAATCTGTATTTCAAATTTCTTAAAAATATTTCTAACAGTGGCCTTGTCTCTTGTAACTTACTCTTATAAATATAAAACTTTGCAAACAAAATGATAAAATCCAAAACCACATCTACCTTAACATTGTTCATACACCCAAACAAAATACATTCTTCTGTAAAAAGAACATTTGCGCGGTAAATACAACTTCTGTTTAACAAATCTTCCAAATCAGTCCAAAATTTCCGACTAAGCGGGCAGTACCAAAATATATGGGAAATTGTTTCATTTTCAATTTTACAAAAGGCACAAAGGGGACTGTCAAGAATCTTTTGAACAAATAACCGCCTTGCAACACCAAGAATGTGGTGAAGCAATCTGGTCTGGAACCATCTTAACTGTGTGTTTTAAAACACTTATCAAAAATCTGTTTCCAGTTCAGGTTGTAAAAATACATATTCCATCTGTTCATGCCTGCAGGGTTATCATCAAATTTTGATTTCAAAAAGACTTCTTTAATTGCCTGTTTGCCTCTGCAAATAATCTTCCAGGGTTTATAATCCCTAATCTGAAAACCATTCAACGAATCAATTTTTACTTTTCTCTGATTATTTTCGTAAGGACTTAATCACTCCCTCATAGAATAAAAAATTAGTTTGAACAAAAGGAAAATTTAACCTAAATTCTTCAAAGGTAAAGAAATTTCCATTTAAATGTAGCAACTGATGGACAAACACTACATCATTTTCAATCCATTCCTTATTTACTATTGTACCGTGGTCTCGTATAATGTTCAAATTGTAATGTATACATTCGGAAACAAAATCATTCACATTAATTACCTCGCTTAAGGAGCAGCATTTCTTATAATGTTTCAAAACATCCTTCCAAAAACTGTTACCACATCGTTTTATTAACACATTTACATACTCCGCACCCACTTTAAATATGTCTTTCATTCCAGGTATCATATCAAAAATAAGCTTTTTTACATCAAATTCAAACATCTTTAACCTGCGAATCCAATGTATCTTTACTGATGCCACAAAAGTGTAAATGTCAATCATATTCAGACCACCATTGCAATAGGGTCTGCAAACGACATTACGCCGAATCTTTGCAGGTTTACCATTCCACAGGAAGGAATAAAAGGCTGCATTCACTTCTCGTAAAAAGTCTTCGGGTGGGTCTGGCAATACAGTTAATAAATAAACCAATTTTGAAAGGACCAAATTTTTCCAAATTATAATTCTACCAAATGGTGTTAACTGTCTTCTGCTCCAATCGTTTAAAATACTTTTAATCTCTTTTAATTTTCCTTCATAATTAATTTCCAGAATGTTGCCGGTGTTCGTCTTAAAGCCCAGCGGTAAGATCCGAAGGTATGTGTTACTTGTGTTCATGTTTGTTTACCCTTTCTTGTGTTTTTCATGTTGTTTGTTTCGAAGCTTTGTATACTCGTGTGGTCTTCTCTGCACCAAACAAGCTTAGCCTTCTTTGGAAGTATGACGTTTACCCAACGAACTTTCCGAACTCAACTTTAGTTCAAATGAGTGCATATCTATGTGTCGAACAGTTATTTCCCTTGTTCTCCCACACTGCCGTTGTTATGAATGTGTGGTTTACTTTTGTGTTCAATGGACTGAATGCTAAACAGGCTTTATGCCACACAGCATGTTATCCAGTCTATATGGAGTGGGTTTTTTTTATTCACAATGTGTGAACAGAACGGTTTTCGAATTTGTACGTTTAATTGTAACGGGATAAATGAAAGTAAGAAAAGGAAAGATGTTTTCAATTTTTTTAGGAAAAAAAATGTAATATTTATTTTTTACAGGAAACACATTTGAAATATCAAGATGAACAATATGTAAGAGCATGCTGGGGCTACTCAGTGTGGTTGTCTGGATGCGCCTCTAATAAAAATGGTGTTGCGGTGATGTTTAATAATAATTTTGAACATAAAGTGCACAATGTTGTTCGTGACAAGGATGGTTGTTTCATTATTATGGATGTTGAATTTTTGAAAAAGAGGTACACTATTGTAAATATATATGGACCTAGCAGTGGAGATAAAGCCTCCTTTTTTGAAAATGTAAGCGCAATGATTAGACAGATTGGAAATGATTATGTTATTATTGGTGGTGATTGGAGTGTTGTGTTAGATATGAAAGTGGATATGAGGAATTATGTATGTAATGTAAATCGGCCTCAGTCAAGAAAAAAGATAAAAGATATGATGGATCTTTATGATTTGATAGACGTCTGGAGGGATCTTTACCCCGATAGACGCCGTTATACGTGGAGGAAATTTAATTCCCTTAAACAAGGGAGATTTGATTATTTCCTGATGTCAAGTAATTTGTTGATGGAGGTAAATGGTTGTGACATTGAGTGTGGTTATAGATCTGACCACTCACCAGTAACACTTACATTAAAGACAGAAGATATAAAAAGAGACAGACCTTTTTGGAAATTTAATAACTCGCTGATGTTTGATAGTGAATATGTTAAAGAGCTAGTTAAAGACATTAATTATTGATGTGAAGAAGTTTTACGCACTGCCAGTGTATGATATGGATGGTACACATTTAATACCCAATGATGAAATACAATTTAGAATAAGCGATCAGTTATTTTTTGAAACCTTGTTAATGGAAATCACTGCGGCCGACTGCGGGATTCGCACTCAACACCGGACTGGACATCTAGACGCATGGCCGGGAACGCAGAAGAAGAAGAAGAAGGGGAAAGACAATTGCCTACGCCTCCGAAAAGAAAAAAAGAGAAGTAAATATTGAAAAAAAATTAATGATGAAATTACAGTTATTAGAAAATAATGTGACCAATGATTCCTTATTACAGATGATCGTTATTGATAGGTAATCGCCAGGACAGGTTCAACACTATAAACAAAACTGGTGAACGTCAATGCGAAAACACATCATTCTTACTATTTTAAGGTTGCCATGCACATCGTTGTGAGGCGTTAATTCAAATAACACGTCTCGATCTACTCACAATGTCATTTTGCTCATTCTCCATTTATTCACAGTCTTCTTTCTACCCCGTCTGTTCATACCCTGAAAAGGACAGTCTCCCTTCTGTCTTAGTTTGCTCGCAGATTCAACCCGACAGCAGTATGACAACTAGTCAATCCCGCGGATTTACAATTAAGTGTTGAGCCATAGACCTAGTCCCGACAACTAATCAAATCAACAAGCAATCAGACAGCAAAGCCAGTCACGTGATTCCTAGCTTTGCGTTGGCTTTAGATATACTGTGGAAACTGATGTATTTAGTTCTGGTTTACTTATCGTTCTCCGGCAGATGGCAAGTAAACGCACTTCAGAAAGGGAGCATTAGGATTCTAAAGGTAGATCGCTGTTCTGCTAGACACGTGAGGTCATTTGTGATATTTTATTGGACAGTTTCACGTCGCCCAATTTCAGTCATCGGACTCTAGCAGACAAGAACTGAGACCCAAATCAGACAAGAAATGAAACCAAAATCAGACTAGAACCGAGACTAAAAGCAGACAAGAGACCAAAAGCAGACAAGAACCGAGAGTAAACGCAGACAAAAGACCAAACGCAGACAAGAACCGAGACCAAAAGCAGACAAGAACCGAGACCAAAAGCAGACAAGAACCGAGACCAAAAGCAGACAAGAACTGAGACCAAGAGCAGACAAAACCGAGACCAAGAGCAGACAAGAACCGAGATCAAGAGCAGACAAGAACCGAGACCAAAATCAGACAAGAACCGAGACCAAAAGCAGACAAGAACCGAGACCAAAAACAGACAAGAACCGAGACCAAAAGCAGACAAGAACCGAGACCAAAAGCAGACAAGAACCGAGACCGAAAGCAGACAAAAACCGAGACCAAGAGCAGACAAGAACAGAGATCAAACGCAGACAAGAACCGTGACCAAAATCAGACAAGAACCGAGACCAAAAGCAGACAAGAACCGAGACCAAAAGCAGACAAGAACCAAGACCTAAAGCAGACAAGAACCGAGACCAAAAAGCAGACAAGAACCGATACCAAAAGCAGACAAGAACCAAGACCAAAAGCAGACAAGAACCGAGACCGAAGCAGACAAAAACCGAGACAAAGAGCAGACAAGAACCGAGATCAAGAGCAGACAAGAACCGAGACCAATATCAGACAAAAACCGAGACCAAAAGCAGACAAGAACCGAGACCAAAAGCAAACATGAACCGATATCAAGAGCAGACAAGAACCGAGACCAAAAGCAGACAAGAACCGAGACCAAAAGCAGACAAGAACCCAGACCAAAAGCAGACAAGAACCGAGACCAAAAGCAGACAAGAACCCAGACCAAAAGCAGACAAGAACCGAGACCAAAAGCAGACAAGAACCCAGACCAAAAGCAGACAAGAACCCAGACCAAAAGCAGACAAGAACCGAGAACAAGAACAGACAAGAACCGAGAATGAAAAAAGTCAGACAAGCCAAGCCTTCTCACCTTAATAACCCCCCCCCCCCCCTTCCCCGAAGACAACGACAAGCAGACACACACAATGAGGAATTCAACACCACGCTTTCCCAACCGACGCCTCTCGCCTGCGAAACCTTTGCACCTTTTCACATCGCGGCCATGTTTCAAGACTCGGTTTGGTCTCGCGAGACCATGCGCCCGCTCTGTCACGTGGTGTGGAGACGAGATAACAAATGGCGACCGGAAAAGGCAAGAGAGTTTGTGTGGTGCTCCTTTTGCTCACGGGACGTAATTAAGAGTTATTGATGACCCCTTGTAGTTTGTAAACCTTGAACTGAAGTCTTGACCTTTAAACTGGGACCCCTGAGGGTCACGGTCTGTTGTTTTAAGGTGAAGGATTCAGTGATAGAATATGCTTGTGGAACGATAACAAAAAAGTACATCTTCTCTTTGGTTTAGACGAAGAGAAGAAATTCATTTCAGACATAAGTACTTGCTCGGATCTCGTCGTACTCTAGCTTTTATTAGACCTCAAAACTGCCGCTTTTCAACTCTAACTTTTTCTTGCCTGTGTTATTGTTGGCTTCCCCTCGAGTAGCTTCCCTTGCTTCTCTGTCTTTGTCATTTGTTGGTTTGTGCAGTGCAGTTGTTTTGTCAGTTCATTATTCTCCTCTTTATCTGTTCTATCGTCTTTCTTCTTCTTTTTTATGTGTGTACTTTTGTGTTTTTGTGCCTGAAGAAGACCCTTAGGTCGAAACGTCGCTGTTATTCGTTCCGTGTTCGTCATTTTAACGTGAGTACATTGCTTTTTGGTCTCTTTATAACATTTTCTCTTAACAACACACACGCAAGCACACTATCATCACTGGCCTGTATAACGTTTCGACCAAAGGAGAATAAAAATAACCGATGGCAGGAATAAACGACCAAAACCACACAGCAAAACGAACAGCACTCTCACACACACACACACACACACACACACCTGCTTGTGAACAGATTCATCTCCCCACCACGAATACTCTCTCTCTCTCTCTCTCTCTCTCTCTCTCTCTCTCTCTCTCTCTCTCTCTCTCTCTCTCTCTCTCTCTCTCTCTCTCTCTCTCTCTCTCTCTCTCTCTCTCTCTCTCTCTCTCTCTCTCTCTCTCTCTCTCTCTCTCAAACAGAAAAATCATCTGCAGAATCGATATCCTTTAATGTTCCTCTCTTGGAAACAAAAATCATTTTCAGAAAAACGAAAATGGTTTGATGAAATGAGGAAAACTGACTCCTCCCCAGCCAACTTTGAACGTTTGCCAAATCTGTTGAAATCATTTCAGAATGGGATATCTTGTTCACAAATTCATCAAAGCAAAACTTAACGACGCAAAGGCTACATTCGTTTCTCGATAGATTGTTTGATCTTTCATGACCTTAAATAATTAGATTCATATATATAATTATATATATTACCTTTTTTGTTAACTGAACTGCAGTTTCTCAGTTTCGACGTAAATGATAGCCGTGCTCGTTGAATGCTGAGATCAACTGTGCATCTAAGTTTAGATAATGACAGAAAAAAGTAATAAACATAAATTCAAACATTAGAAACAAGACGAAGAAGGAAATGAAAGAAAAAGAAAAGGAAAGAACTAAAACACACACACAAAAAGAAAACACCAAGAGAAAAAAAATAAAACAACCGCTGATCCAAAGAACATCAACATCAACATCAACAAAAAACAAATTCTTATTTCACATTTGTGTCCAGAAAATAATACAGCCAACTTCACTCTGAGAGCAACTCACCCGTTATAACTTTTAGTTCTCAGATCATGGATAAAACTAATGTTGTGGCAGGCGTTAGAAATAGCACCTAAGATAGTGAGAGGGAAGGAGGGAGTGTGTGGTAGTGGCGGTGTGGTTTTAACAATAAGCCTGTTTGCCGTAATTTTAAAGAAATGGCCGCCCTAACACAGAATCAAAATTGAAATCACAGACACAACCCCGGGGCACAAAAATTCGAGTGGAGCCACAAGATTAAACATTTCTTGGGGCGAAGAGTGTATACTCAACGCACACGAGGTTTTATTGTTTTTCCTTCTTCATTATTTTTCTCTACCCACAAGAATTAGTCCGAACATTCCTTACGAAAGAGCCAGTCTTAAGCGTTTGATAATGGCTGTGTGAAAGACCCAGTCTTCAGCGTTCGATGATGGTTGTGTGACAAAGCCAGTCTTCAGGGTTTGATGATGGTTGTGTGAAAGAGCCAATCTTCAGCGTTCGATGATGGTTGTGTGACAGAGCCAGTCTTCAGTGTTTGATAAGGGTTGTGTGAAAGAGCCAATCTTCAGCGTTTGATGATGGTTGTGTGAAAGAGCCAGTCTTCAGCGTTTGATGATGGTTGTGTGAAAGAGCCAGTCTTCAGCGTTCGAAGATGGTTGTGTGAAAGAGCCAGTCTTCAGCGTTTGATAATGGCTGTGTGAAAGAGCTAGTCTTCAGCGTTTGATGATGGTTGGCCTTGGGTGAAAGAGCCAGTCTTCAGCGTTTGATGATGGTTGGGTGAAAGAGCCAATCTTCAGCGTTCGATGATGGTTGTGTGAAAGAGCTAGTCTTAAGCGTCTGATGATGGTTGTGTGAAAGAGCTAGTCATCAGCGTTTGATGATGGTTGTGTGAAAGAGCTACTCTTCAGCGTTTGATGATGGTTGTGTGAAAGAGCTAGTCTTCAGCGTTCGATGATGGTTGTGTGAAAGAGCTAGTCTTCAGCGTTTGATGATGGTTGTGTGAAAGAACCAGTCTTCCGCGTTTGATGATGGTTGTGTGAAAGAGCCAGTCTTCAGCGTTTGATAATGGCTGTGTGAAAAAGCCAGTCTTCAGCGTTCGATGATGGTTGTGTGAAAGAGCCAGTCTTCAGCGTTTGATGATGGTTGTGTGAAAGAGCTAGTCTTCAGCGTTTGATGATGGTTGTGTGAAAGAACCAGTCTTCAGCGTTTGATGATGGTTGTGTGAAAGAGCCAGTCTTCAGCGTTTGATGATGGTTGTGTGAAAGAGCCAGTCAAATGCCACCCGACAATCGTGTATCGGGAACCAGCAAGGAAAGCGAAGAAAAAGACGGCCCTAAAGCCTGCGTGATATTAATATGGCGAAGGTGACTTCGTGAAGTCTACTTCCCGAAGCTCGTCGCACGAACATTTGGCACTGAATTTTTGGTAAAAAGTCTTCGGGCTCCAAAGGAGCTGCCCAGAACCGGGTGCGTTGGCGAGGAGTTGTTGCGGCCCTATGCTCCACAGGGAGTCTACAGGAATAAGTCAAGTAAGTCAAGTCTTCGGGCTCCGGAATTCCAGAAATTCAACGAACTCCAGAAATTAGTCTGTCGGGTTTGTACGGGTTATGTAAGAGTTAATACTCTTGCTTTTATTAAAGCACACTTTCTACAAGACAGTAGAGGACAACTGTGGTAGCGGTTTGCTCTACAAGGAGCGTTTGTTGGTAGGTTAATGCTTTTTGTTGCGTCTCTACAACCAATGAATGGCTATCCGAGACCGACGACTATGACAAGACTTAATCCTTCTTCTTCTTCGCTCATGGGGTGAAACTCCCACGGTTTTTTTTACTTGTATGACCGTTTTCACCCCGCCATTTAGGCAGCATTACGCCGTTTTGGGGGATGCATGCTTGGTATTTTCGTGTTTCTATGACCCACACAGCTCTGACAGGGATTACAGGATCGTTTCCGTGCGCACTAATCTGTGTCTTGTGCATCCGTGCACACACGGGGATAAGGCACAAGCAGGTTTGCACATTAGTTGACCTCGGAGATCGGAAAAATCTCCACCCTTAACCTACCAGGCGCGGGCAGGATTCGAACCTACGACCTTCTGCTTGGGAGGCCGCCGTCTTATCCACTTGGCCACTGCGCCCTCTGAAATAATAGTTTAAACAGGAAGTTTGTCCCCCGCCCGCTAAATGGGGTAGCTGAGACTAATAATGGCGCCCCCCCCCCTTTTTTTTCCCCCTCTCATGTACAGAGTCCCAAAACACTGCTAACAAGTCGTGAATAGCAAGTCTGGCGGGTCTGAGTGTTGACTAAGACACTTGCTCGCATTTCACGATCGATGTCAATGGTGTTGGAACGTTTGCCCGCAGCGCTGAGTTTCATTTCCCGCCTCTCAATGATCGATGGACAAACTACCCGCGTTTGTCGGCCCTCCCGTATAGGAACAAAACTTCTTCGGTGCAGTTGAGACATTTTTTTTGTAGGAGAGTGATATACAAAAAAACAAAACAAAACAAACAAAAAAAAAGGAGGGGGGGCGGGGGGAGGAAGAAGTAAGAAGGAAAACAAATCAGTGAATTAACTTGTATGAGGCCAGTTACGTTACTGTTGGTCATTGGATAAGTTGGAAAGAAATTAAAAAAAAACGAACAAAAAACAATTACATACGAATCAACAAAAAACAATTACATACAAATCAACAAACAAACAAACAAACAAACAAACACAAACCAAATAAACAAACTAACAGACAAACAAACAAACAAACAAACAAACAAACAAACAAACAAACAAACACAAACAAACAAGCAAGCAAACTAGCAAACACACACACACACACATACACACACACACACACACACACACACACATACACACACACACACACACACACACACTCACATGCCCACCTAACCCGCACTTTCCCCCTACCCCCATCCCTCCCCCACCACCAACCTCCCACCCTTTCGCAACCCTCCACCCCCATATTTTCCAAAAGCTTTAATTCCAAACACTCAAGGCTATGCGATACAACGAATCACGTTAAAAGGCTTGTCACAACCAATCACACAAAAAACCTGCATCTAAGTGAGGAAAATACAAACCTCCGCACGCTATCCAAAACTTTGCATACCCCAATCAATAATATACACAAGATATTATATTGCTGCGAGGCATTTGGACAACAAAGATACCAAGTTCAAATTAATGCGTGCAGTCACGGTGCCGGAAATAGTTATGGGTTTTGTGCAGGCGTTGAATGGTGATTACTCTGGTAATTATACAGTCGCCGATTAAAGGGATGGAAAAAAACCGGGGTCTGTAGCATGAAGAATCTCTGTGTTAGCTGTTATTGAACTGTACCCAGTCATACTCAGTGGGCTGTCTGAATCGAAAAAATCGCCCTCAGAAATTCTCACACACAATAAACACAACGAAGAAAAAGGATTTATAACTATAAGGGAGTTAGCAAACAAATAAACCAGCAAGTAAATAAGTTAATCACTAAGCTATTAATTAAAATACTAACTAACTAACTAACTTAACAATCAACCATTTAACCAAAAGAAAAAGATCAAACTTACTTTTCTGGCACTTTAAAAAAATAAGATCGGCAGCTATACTAGTTACGCTAATGAGCGATTCACTTTACCGCTGGATTTCTCTTCTGAACACCGCCATGCTTCATACGGGCAGCTCCGATTCGTGACGTAATCCTAGCCGCGGGCCAATCAGAAGGCATTCATACCGTTGGAAATTATCCAGACCAAAACATGCAATAGAGCAGAAACTAAACGGGATGGAACAGCGAGCGCTTAAGGGACGGCAAAGCTAAAGGTTTGACGGACCATTCGCTGCTAACGTAATTATGTCTTTCGCGTAAGGCTATTTCCAGTTCGACAGGCATTTACCGTTTCAATATCCATGTTGTAAATCTAAAGTCTCTGTCCTGATACTTGCCGGGCGTGAGAGCCGGAAGGGTGAGGAGGGAAGACGGTGGGGGGGGGGGGGGGGGGGGGGGGGCCGGGGTGGTGGTGGCAAGGGGAGGGACAGTGGACAGAAGGTATGGCAAGGATTTTTCTGGACATGCCGTCATTGGGCGATGGTGGTGGTGGTGTGTGTGTGTGTGTTGGGGGGGGGTGTGGACGGGTTGCGGTGTCGAATGTTCAGAAACAAGGGAAAACATGTACGTATGGGCGAAACCTTTATCACTGTTATTCTCAAATACTCTTGAAAAGGTTTAGAAAAGCAAGCCGATAAATGATATAACTGTTAACGATTATTTGTATAAAGAAAGAAAGCAAGAAGTAAAGAAAGAAAGAAAGAAAGAAAAAAGAAAGAAAGAAAGAAAGAAAGAACAAAAGAAAGAAGGAAAGAAAGAAAGAAAGAAAGAAAGGGAGGGATTCAAAAAGAAGAAGAATTAGATAAACGATTTAACGGTTTACCAATATTCGTGAAAAGAAAGAAAGAAAGAAAGAAAGAACAAAAGAAAGAGAGAAAATGTAAGGGATTAAAAAAAAGAATCAGAATCAGAAACAAACAAACGACGGAGCCAATGTTTTATCAAGAAACAAAAATGATGACATTCTAAAAAGTCACGACGAAGTTCCCATGCATCAAGTTTCTTGTTCAAAATGTTTTCCTCTCGATCGTTCAGCTATTTTGTTCGTCTGAAATTTGAATAGATCATTACGAAAACTACAACAACGGCCTTTGTTGTCAACTTTAAGAAAATCTGCGACAAACATTGTGACATATTTTCTTTCATTTGATCCCATAAACCTTCCAGTGAGTTTAAAAGTTTAATATGTGTCGCTCTACAAAAAGATATGCGACTATTTCTCCGTCTTTTCTCGTTTCTCCTCTTTAGGTCAAATACAAATAATATATGTTGGTTCAGGGTAACGTGACCAAAACAGATAGGGTCAGTAGGTAGGCTTCTTTTCTTCTTTTTGTCTTTCTTTTTTTGCTTAAATGTAGACGATTTTAAAGTAGGTTACTTCCCTTAGTCTCGGTATGGTTCGCAAAATGTGCCAAAAGTTTTTTGTTTTGTTAATAGAAATGACAAAAAAGTTTCAGGGTCGTCGGGTTACCCTAAACCAACATTATAAGATGTTTGATGGGTTGTTGACAGACCAGCTTTTTTGTCGGTCCGAGGGGGTGCATATCGTCTTTTGTTTCATATTTACTGACCAAGGCCGAATTCGAAGGCCGCTGTCAATAAATATGAAACAAAAGTCGATATGCCCTCCGAGGACCGACAAAAAAGCTGGTCTGACAACAAACCACCAAACATCGTTTTGTCATCATTTTGGTAGTGAGAAAATAAGTGCACAATCAACATAGGGAGCCATGCTTTGAAACACGAGTTCCGTTTTGATAACCACACGAGTTCCGTTTTGATAACCACTGGCAATCAAAGCTGGCGTGTGAAAGCAACTTTCTGTGTTTTTGAGTTCATAAAATGTTGGGATGAATATGTCAGGTTTGAGGATGCACAGTTCTGTTGGTTCATCTCGGTATTCCACCCCCTTGGCTTTCAGTTGTAAATATTAAGCTTAGTGGTCGAATGTGGAAGCTACGTTGGGTCAAAGGTCACAGAAGATTTGCGTCGTGGAGCGAAGGAAAGAATCGCGATCTTGTTTCCGACTCAGTGCCTCTTTGTTTTTCATTGGACCTGTCATTCTGCTTGCTCGGCTTTGTAAGATGTTTGCATATCTTGTTGCTATTTTCTTTGCTTTTATTATTATTTCTTATTTGCGCTTCGTTTATCGATACAACGTCTTGTGCACGGGTCAAAATGTGTGTGTCAGGGGTCAATTGGTTTGACTTGAACTTGACGTTCGTGTTTCTCCGAACGTCTGTGTATCGAAACACAGATACACGCACTCCATGACTTTGTAAGACGACAAAACATATCGGTAGGTTTCATTTGGTTGTGATGAATGTATGACCTTTTATGAAGTAGTTTTGTTTTTTGTTTACTTTTGCCAGTTTCCCAGTTAGTTTTTGGAACTTTGCAAAGCAGTGTCGTGTCGTCTGCTTTGGTCTGGGGAAACGCCAATGAAAAGAGCCGAAGAATCCCCGAGCGTTTCTATTGGGTTTGCTTTTGATTATCCATGTATAACCTGCTTCCTGCAACTATGGTAACCGGGGATTTATTACATGGGGAACATGAGATTTATTTCCCAGGTGCTTGTGAATGAAAACTCGTGAAAATGATGACAAATTAATATTTTTATTTGGCCTTACTTAGTTTTTCTCTGTCTTCCTCTCGACTTACCGGCACGCTTGGCCTAGTGGTAAGGCGTCCGCCCCGTGATCGGGAGGTCGTGGGTTCGAACCCCGGCCGGGTCATACCTAAGACTTTAAAATTGGCAATCTAGTGGCTGCTCCGCCTGGCGTCTGGTATTATGGGGTTAGTGCTAGGACTGGTTGGTCCGGTGTCAGAATAATGTGACTGGGTAAGACATGAAGCCTGTGCTGCGACTTCTGTCAGCAACTCTTCCATAGTTGTTTTAGAAAATCGTCTATTAAATTTTTTTTTTAAATAAAATAAAAGGAAATTAGCTGAGTTGGTGTTGAAATCGATCTCTACATCAAGACGGCGAAAGTCTAAAGGAACGATAGCTAACCCTAAAGGTCCCTAATTGAGCCCAAAGTCGACTTCGCGAAGTCTTCGCGAAGTCTTTTTACCGAAACTGAACTCAGCGCTGAAGCTTCGTGCGGCCAGCTTCGCGAAGTATACTTCGCGTAGTTGACTTCGCCCAGTCAAGGACCGCCTTTACACTAACCCGAACTGACTAGTGAATGATTCGTTTTGTCAATTAGTAAATGTCTCATGAACTATATAAGACTGACACACTTGCTGAAATAGAAAGGTGTACCGGACTGTTGTTATACCCATCCATCCCACCTCCGCCCCCTCCCGGCCTGCCCTTCCCTTCCCGTCAAAAACAACAACAAACACACGGCGAAATGTAGCGGTGCTTCCTATAACTGGTTTTATTTCTGGAACTCGGTTTTACAGTCTGTTTTGCCAGTCTAGCCCTAACAAGTGCCTGGCCCATTTTGTCGCGTGCACGTGCGTAGCCTCGTTTTGGACACTGTTGATTATTCATGAGGTACACACCTCGGCCGTCCGGGGTATTTAAGTCTGTGTGGGGAAGAGCATTGGGGTGACACCTGCTAATGTCTGCGCCATTTGAGAGTGACATCCTGCGGTGAAGGCTAAGTTGAAAGAACTAAGCGCAGAAGAGGGCAAAACCGAAATACAGCAACACAAAACGTGCATGCGAAAAGAACAAAAATAAAGCAAAATTAAATCCACAACAAAGCAAACAATATCGAAAACCTGTGACAAGGACACATGCAGTCACACACAAAAACACAGAAAGAGACACATAGACACGTGCATAAACACACAGACAAACACATGCACGAACACAGACAGGCACACAGAGAGACACAGACAAACACGCAAACACACAGAACCACACACACACACACACACACACACACACACACACACACACACACACACACACACAGTGATGGGAGGTGTGAATGGGGGAGGGTGTGTGTGTGTGTGTGTGTGTGTGTGTGTGTGTGTGTGTGTATGTGTGTGTGCGTGCGGGCGTGTGTGTGTGTATGTGTGTGTGGGTGGGTTTTGTTCCAATCTCCTCATTACACCCCCGGTATAGGAGTGTGTATAGGTTTCGCTCGATGTGTTTGTTTGTTTGTTTGTTTGTGTGTGTGTGTGTTTGTGTTCGCATATAGATCTCAAGAATGAACGGACCGATCGTCACCAAACTTGGTGAACAGGTTCTATACATTCCTGAGACGGTCCTTACAAAAATTGGGACCAGTCAAACACACGGTTAGGGAGTTATTGGTGGATTAAAATTATACAAGGACTTATAGAGGGACATATTAATGGTCAAAGGGAAATAACCATTCTCACTCAGTCACTGCCACCAACTGAGAAGGTTATTTCCCTTTGACGGGGGTGTTTTTCCTACCTCCGAGGAATTTCTTGTTCTAATTCCTTTCTTCCCATGTTCGTTGTGTTTTTCTGTCTTTTGCTTCTTTCTTTTCTGTTTTTCCCCCTTATTTGTTTATCTCTTATCTGTATTCCCGTCAATACTGTCAAGTTTTGCTAGAAAGTGATAAGGCCAAATACAAATATATGTTGTTTTAGGGTAACCCGACCGGCCCTAATTTTTCCCGCCGACCCTAAAACATTTTTTTTCATTTCTCATAAAAAAACCATAACTTTTGGCACATTATGCGAACCATACCGAGACCAAGGGAAGTAACCTCCTTTAAATTCGACTAAATTTAAGACAGGGGGGGGGGGAAAAGCCGACCTACCCGACCCTATCTTTTTTGGTCACGTTACCCTAAACCAACATATATTTTTATTTGGCTGAAGGCAAAAATTAATGCCAGATTTCTTTCATAAAACTGGGCCAAACTTCATGCACAACTTCCTGAGCCAAAAGCCGTTTTCTTGCCAGAGGTCAGTACCCTTATTCTCCGGTTCCTGTCAACGACCAACTCTGAGCGTAACTGACAACTGACCCTGCTCCTCTTCTTCACCCCCCATTCTATCCATCTGAATCATCCCTCCCAACCCCCTCCCCCACCCTCTTTGCATCCCCCTCCATCCTTCCCCCTCCAGCTCCTTCGGATTGTGCACTTGGTCCTCCACCCACACCCCCTTGACTCATTCCTGCCCCCACCCCCCCTCCCCCTGCATACGTGTCCCTCGTAGTCTCCTCCTCCTCCAGGACCACGGGACTCTTCATCTCCACCCAGCCCCACCCCCCTGAATCACCCCCAACCCTGCTTGTATGTCCCGTGTACCCTTCACACCCTCCTCTCCTCCCGCTCCCCCGGTTTTGACTCTCTCTCCTCCATCCCATCAATCCCCACTAAATCCTCCCCCCCCCCTCCCCTTCTTACTTGCATGTCCGTCGTACCCTCCTCCCCCTCCCATCTCCCTCTTCTTTCCCTGGATTTGACTCTCCCTTCTCCACCCAATCATATCCCACTGCATCCGACCTCGCCCACCCCCCTACCTCCAGCTTGCATGTCCCTCGTACCCTCCTCCCCCTCCCCTTCTAACTCTCCTTGATTTGACTCTCCCTTCTCCACCCCCCCCCCCCCCCGAATATTCACACACTCCTTGAATTGAATGTCCTTCTTACCCGCCTCTCCCCCTCCCCCCCCCCCCCCCTTCCAGATCCCCAGGACGTGACTTTACCTCCGACACTATTTTAGTTAAAGGCCCGGCAGGAGTATATAAGGAGCCTGACCTTCTGCGTTGGCAAATCATTTCAAACCTCTTGCAGGCAACGGACAAATACTGCTCCTACATTTTCTTTAATATCTCAGTTAAGCATGAGTTACGGTGTCAGATTTTTTGTTCACACAGCTGGTTTTCACACATTTACCGCCCTATGCACTTAGATAAGGTTAATTCTCCATAATAAAGAAGATATTTGTAAACAAACATTTCAATGGGGATCTTGTTCAAAGAAAAGGGCGGAGTCAACACTCTCCGACGTCACAGATTTACACCATGCGTTCCAAAAATAGCAAAACACGTGGCATGCGGCAATTTGGTTCCAGAACATGCTGTCTCAGGTGCATGTGTATTTGTTACATCGGATATGAAGAAAGAAATGCAACTAACCTTTACCACCAGTTGTGGCCTTGATAGGGTATTCCTGTGGGGTTGGGATAAAGCTCTCTCACTAATTTGAGCACACAGTCGGGCATCATAAATTTTCTCGGTTAATGTTTACCCGTGTTGGATTGTCTTGATGTAAGGAAGACGTCTTTTTCGCCAAGTACAATGCACAATTCCAAGCACCGCGTCGGTCTAGCATGGACCAATACTTCTTGTAGAGTACTTTTCTAACGCCGGAATTCCTGCGGTGTGGCAATTGGCCTGTACCTAGCCACCTCTGGCGATGCCGGATTTGTCACACAAGGGCTGCAAAAACAAAAGGCACACTGGCCTACCCCAGAGGAGAGCACTGTACTAGGACCCGTGTCTCCGCTTTCACAATTGCCTCCAGGATCAGATAACCAGGTCTGCACCCTAACGGTACTACACACACGAGAGACAGCCTAGCGCCTCTGTATCGAGGTCACACGATGATGGCCCAGCACCTCTTGGTACACAAGTCGAATCTTTTATTACACACCTTCGAGTTTCAAATGGCCACTGATTCTCAGTAAATAGTCTCCTTATTGCGTTCTCCTGGTCACTTAAAAGTTGAGAAGTGTTAAATCAAATTTCGCCATTTATTTCCACAGACAGAAAGAGATGTCAGTGCAATACAGCTTACAGACCGCAGCCTGGCCCTTACTAAGTTACTATCACCATCGGATGTTGGAATGTGAAACACTCAGGTTTTTCCCGCCATCTGTCGACAACACTGATTGTGTTAGAGGCTCTCGCTGGGTGGAATAACAGACCGTGTTCCAAAGTATGCGTATACACTACGCAGATTATCACCGTTGACTTCGTCTACATGGTCCCGCTAACTATAATTACTGTCCCTGAAAGTGCCTCACAGGATGGGCAAGTTTACTTTCAAAACAGAAAGGGGTAATCTAAACTCGGTTTGTTCTAAGTGGACATGGGAAACAAAGGGACTCGGATCTTGGGTCGCCCCTGGCAACACAAATGGAAGAATCCAGGATATGCAAATGGTCTTCTGCAGTTTATTCCAAGGTGGTAGGGGGTTGAAAGGGGGAACGAACGGGAGGGGGGAGGGCGGAGGGGACAGTGGTCGGTGGAGCTACTATACTAAGACTGCAGCAATGTAGACTGGTGATGTGAAATCATCACCCACACATTTCGAGGTACCCTCCCCCCTCACCATTCGGTTCACAAGCCTGTTTTTGTCCTTGGTCAGTTTGAAAATGATTGGTTTGTTCAAGTATTCCGCCAAAAAAATGCGCCAAGATTTCCCTCCTCATTTTAGTGGTGTTTGACGCTTGCCCCACTCACTTAGTCAGAGTCTGATGCAAAAATTGACTCCAGAATTCTGTTCATTGACGTTGTGACGTACTAAACTTGTTTATTGTTCTCGGTTTTGGCTGATTCTGTGTTGTTTTTCTGTTAATATCAGCGAAAGTACCATCATAGCGGTGACTGAGTTACAGCAACCAAGACTAAGTTTCATTTTGTCCGTTTGACTAGCCTGACATCTACAGCCTTGACATTGTTATTCTGTTTCTCTCTGTGTGACTGATTTTTTTGACACAAAGGTTCTCTGTGTGAAAGTTCAATTGTATTGTAAATATAAACAAAATACGCAATCAATATGCAAGATATCACAAATGTTCAGAAACGAAAATATGTGAAAAACTCTGAAGAAGCTGAAAAGAAGAAATGCTGCTCGCACAGACAGAAAGCCAGATGGTAAAATTCAGTTTAGCGGTGAGAGAGAGGAAATTAATCTTATTTACGCCCAAGTTCAAAAGGTTAAAACATTTTTGGGAGAAGGAAATCCAAACAAAGAGCTTGTGGACACTATCTTGTGCTTTTTTTTATTGACAAAAACATTGAAGCTGATTTATTAGAGCGCCCTGGTGCCCCCGCGTCCCCAGTGCACTTTGGCCTGTTCGTGTTTACATCGCGTGCCACGCGTTGTGCTATTTTTGCTAAGCCCCGCCCCTTTTTCTGTTGCATTATGGGAGAGGCCGGATCGGCCGTGACGTGTTTAATGAAATAATCTTATATACTTTTTTTTTTATTTTTTTTTTATTTGGTTGTTGAAAAGTAACTTAAATCGTGAGTTTACGTTCGGTCTTATGCCAGGGGTGTGAAGCCTCGTTTATGGTAGTAAAGCACGGGACCGAACCGAAGAGAGAGCTTTTTGTGTTGGTGGTGGAGGGAGGGGGGTGTGTGTGAGGGGGAGATGGGGAGGGATAAATCCCGGACGTTGTGGATTGTTCCGTCACCAAGCAACCTGGAAGTGGAAGTGAGTGCATCTTGTCACGCATGTAGACCAGTCTTGTTCACTTCCTGGCATCACCACATCGCTTGGCTTTCTCTTCTGTCTCAATGCCTTGCATCTCCGGTTACAGCCAATCAACTTTGCTCTCTCCCCCCCCCCCCCCCCCCTCCCTCCCTCATCCTCCGTGACCCTTAAATCAAGGAGTGTATAGGTTTCACTCTGTCTGGTTGTTGTTGTTGTCTGTCTGTCTGTCTGTCTGTCTGTCTGTCTGCCTGTCTGTCTGTCTGTCTGTCTGTCTGCCCTTCTGTCCGCACTCAGAGTTGTGGTGGTTAGGCCTGGCGCTCACCTTTGTAACTATAGCAGGACAGACGATCGACGCACTGCAGATTATCCCAGCCCGCAACACGTTGCGTGAAAGGAAAACAAGTCGCGTAAGGCGAAAATACAACATTTGAACTCACAGAATGAAACTGAACGCAATGCAACGCAGCAAGACCGTATACTCGTAGTCCACCGCTCACGGCATAGGCAGTGAAATTGACAAGAAGAGCGGGGTAGTAGTTGCGCTGGGAAGGATAGCACGCTTTTCTGTACCTCTCTTCGTTTTAACTTTCTGAGCGTGTTTTTAATCCAAACATATCATATCTATATGTTTTTGAAATCAGGAACCGACAAGGAATAAGATGAAAGTGTTTTTAAATTGATTTGGAAAATTTAATTTTGATCATAATTGTTATACTGTATATTTAATTTTCAGAGCTTGTTTTTAATCCGAATATAACATATTTATATGGTTTTGGAATCAGCAAATGATGGAGAATAAGATAAACGTAAATTTGGATCGTTTTATAAAAAAAGGTTTTTTTACAATTTTCAGATTTTTAATGACCAAAGTCATCAATATTATCTTATCATATGATAATATGATAAGATAATAAGATAATATAATATCAATTAATTTTTAAGCCACCACGCTGAAAATGCAATACCGAAGTCCGGGCTTTGTGGAACATTACCCGACCAAAATTTCAACCAGTTTGGTTGAAAAATGAGGGCGTGACAGTGCCGCCTCAACTTTCACGAAAAGCCGGATATGACGTCATCAAAGACATTTATCAAAAAAATGAAAAACATGTCTGAGGATATCATACCCAGGAACTCTCATGTCAAATTTCATAAAGATCGGTCCAGTAGTTTAGTCTGAATCGCTCTACACACACACACACACACACACACAGACAGACACACACACACACACACACACACACACACACACGCACATACACCACGACCCTCGTCTCGATTCCCCCCTCTACGTTAAAACATTTAGTCAAAACTTGACTAAATGTAAAAAGGCCAAGTACTCGTCATAATCCCTATCGCAGCATCAATAATATGCAGTGCGTCGTCTCTGTGCCGCTGAAACTGCGCAAGTATAGTCTGCCCTTTATCAGCCGATTGAGCTGAAACATGGTGCGTATAGCTTGGAAGTGGGAGGCAAACGGCCATGAATACGAGTAGAAGAAAAAAAGAAAAAAAAAGCTCCTTGCTTGAACGGAAAAGGGGATACGCCGAGGACATGTAGTATATAATATCTACTGTGTACACTATGCATGAGTTATCGCGGATCCAAACTAAGTACAACAACCCTACTGTTTTAATGTGAGTTCTGTCCCCGGGGACAGCCTGAATTCGCCAACATACTCCCAGGCTCTGACGTCGTCGATCTTGTCACAGGTTTCTTTCTTCACTTTCTCCAAGAAATTACGACCAAATGCTATCCTTTTTTGCTCCAGTACGCCAAGAGGAGAAACCATTGTTAGAGCCTAGCACTGATGTGGTTTATCTAGCAGTAATAACTAGACAAGCAAGCCATCAGGGAACCGAACAATTTAAAGGCACACAAAAACAAAACAACAACAACACATGACTAAATGTAAAATAAGACCTTCCAGACTTGTAAAAAAACCACACACAAAACACAACAGCTAGGGCAAGATCAACGTCAGTCATAAGAACTTCAGAGTTCAAGAAACGCAAGCTGGACAAATAGCCTACTCATTAGAAAAAAGACAATCAATAATACATGACTCAGAAGAGATTATTTTGAAGAGAACATCACAGTACGCGGCTCAATGCAACCAAGATCACAAAGAACATGAGTCAAGAGAGTTGGCCAAGACGAACATTCTTGCCTATTTTAGTACAGTACCATCATTATTCCAAAAAATATTTTGTATCAAAAAGTTCGAGAATGACAACTTTACAGACAAACGAGGGGGTCGTGCATGCTCACAAAAAGGCATACAGCAAGTTCACGGGAGGTCAGAGAGGAGGGCGGGGGGGGGGGGGGGTCGGTTTGGGGAGTGGGGTCGGTTGGGGGAGTGGGGTCGGTTGGGGGAGTGGGGTCGGTTGGGGGAGTGGGGTCGGTTGGGGGGAGTGGGGTCGGTTGGAGGAGTGGGGTCGGTTGGGGGAGTGGGGTCGGTTGGGGGAGTGGGGTCGGTTGGGGGAGTTGGGTCGGTTGGAGGAGAGGGGTCGGTTGGGGGAGTGGGGTCGGTTGGAGGAGTGGGGTCGGTTAGGGGAGTGGGGTCTGTTGGGGGAGTGGGGTCGGTTGAGGGAGTGGGGTCGGTTGGGGGAGTGGGGTCTGTTGGGGGAGTGGGGTCGGGTGGGGGAGTGGGGTCGGTTGGGGGAGTGGGGTCTGTTGGGGGAGTGGGGTCGGTTGGGGGGAGTGGGGTCGGTTGGGGGAGTGGGGTCGGTTGGGGGAGTAGGGTAGGTTGGAGGAGTGGGGTCGGTTGGGGGAGTGGGGTCTGTTGGGGGAGTGGGGTCGGTTGGGGGAGTGGGGTCGGTTGGGGGAGTGGGGTCGGTTGGGGGAGTGGGGTCTGTTGGGGGAGTGGGGTCGGTTGGGGGAGTGGGGTCTGTTGGGGGAGTGGGGTCTGTTGGGGGAGTGGGGTCGGGTGGGGGAGTGGGGTCGGTTGGGGGAGTGGGGTCTGTTGGGGGAGTGGGGTCGGTTGGGGGAGTGGGGTCTGTTGGGGGAGTGGGGTCGGTTGGGGAGTGGGGTAGGTTGGGGGAGTGGGGTCGGTTGGGGGAGGGGGTGGAGGCGGGTGGGAAGGCTGGAAGCAGAAAATGGAAGAGCCCCGAAGCGCCAACTTTCAGGGTGAACGAGAGGTGTTTAACTGAGTGTCGCTCCTCGATTGGATTCGCATTACCGGCCCCCACTGATTGGATTCTTATTCAATTTAACAAATCATTCTCACGCCCTCAGTAACCATCCATTTCCACTTCAAAAGGCAGAAAAAAGAGAGGGGGGGGCTGAAATGCCGGAGGGGATGGGGTGGTGCCGGTGGGGGGAGGAGAGGGATGGGGGGGAGGGGGGGGGTAAAGAGAGGGCATTTGGCAGGGGAGAAAAGTGCAATGAAGAGATAGAAAGAAAAAGAGAAAACGAAGTGAAAATGATTGATTTGACCACTGACATTTTGGAATAAACTGATCGACTTCCGACTTCGGAACCGCACCTTTCAAGCTATAAGGTGCTCAGCTTACTCAGTCAACACAGAACAAGAGACAATTGAACGTTTCAAAATGTATATACTATGTACAAAAGAACACACACACACACACACACACACTAGTACTGTGACACTCTCATACACACACATACATACACACACACATACACACACACGCACATACTGTGACACTCTCACATACACATACACACACACAAACACACACACACACAAACACACACACACACCCTACACACACACACACACCCGACACACACACACACACACAAACACACACTGACACACACACACACACACACAAACACACACACACACACACACACACACACACACACAAACACACACACATTATCAACAAACTATCCAACACCACCAACTTGACCCACCTACTTAAAATCAATCAGTCAGTAAAACCCAACTCCCTTCAATCAACATCAATGGCGGTCGTAGGAATTTGATTAAAGAGACACTCGCACGAAATACTCTTCGACTGTCCGATATTACTACGCAATAAGATAGCAAGCACGGGCGGAGATTTAAATAGAAACCGCCAGGGGCGCAGACAACGCGTCAGGCTAATCGAGACTAATCTCGCGCTTTATCGGGCAGGCGGGAGTTCGCCCGCGAACAGGCTCAACTCATGTCATGGCCCGGCTCGATTGGGGAATGTTCATTTCCGCCCGGCGATTGTCCGCTCCAACGGAGTGTCGAGAGAACATAAGAATAAGAGGGATGAGGCTTGTGATCGTAATTTATCTTTTTCTGTAGGCATTTTTGCTAGATAGATATTAAGAAAAAAAATGCGGATTCTTCCAGATGCGTTACAAGGATGAAGCAAACTTTGATTGCCGTTAGGGGTCTGCGGCTACTGGTTTTGTTATTTTACATTCCATCTTATTTCACTGGCCTTATGTATTTTTCGGTTCTGTCTATGTTGACTTCTTACATACATTATTGTTGTTTCTATCTCGATTTACAGCTAATTAGGAGTCCAGTGTTCAGCTGAAACTCTTTTCAAACACAGAAAAGAAAATGGGGTTGCACCGGAAGTAAGGCCCTTTTTTTAAAAATACCAGGCAAAAAGGCAGACAAACATATTAGACGGATAAACTGACAGACAGACAGACAGACAGACAGAAAGACGGATGGACACACATACAATACACACAGGCAGACAGACAGACAGACAGACAGACAGACAGACAGACAGACTTACACACACACACACACACACACACACACACACACACACACACACACACAAACTCACACATATGATCTTAAATTAAGTGAACACAGCCAAGCAAAGATTCAACACAGATTCTCAACTGATGTGTTCCAAGATACCCCAAGCAAGCATCGGTCCCGGGCGTTGTTCCATCAATGCGCAACTAAAATGGTGATCACATGGCCGACTTTGTCAGTAACAACTTTCCCCCAACTTTCAAACGATTTTAGTCGGCGCCAAGTCAAATCAAAATCGCTGCCCATGTGAACAGCGCAAACGCTCGAACTAGTTAGCTCACGTAAGTGTAGCCTATGCGATCATAACTTTGTCTGTCTGTGCGTGCGTGCGTATGTGCGTGCGTGCGTGCGTGTGTATGTCTGTGGTAGAAACTCTAACATTTGAAGACGTCACATTACATTGACGTCACACTATGACGTAAGAGGGTTAGACGTCATGCGAAGGAAGTACTGAAAGTCTCGGTCATTATTATTTTGAGCGGGCCGAGACTAGTTGGCAGTCGTGTCCCTGAAAGTAGGCTACATGCAGACAGATCTAGATCTAGTGTCTCGCTTTCTTGCACAGTTTCACCTATGCTCTTTCTGTGTGTGTGTGTGTGTGTGTGTGTGTGTGTGTGTGTGTGTGTGTGTGTGTGTGTGTGTGTGTGTGTGTGTGTGTGTGTGTGTGTGTGTGTGTGTGTGTGTGTGTGTGTGTGTGTGTGTGACGGAGTGATTGAGTTTGTGTTACTGTTTGTCGATTTCTTACGTGAGCCTTGATGGCTTCGCCTCTTGTTTTAAGCAGCGATTCCCGCCAGACTTGAAAGCCAATGCAGCTATAGGAGCTACCTCCTAATGCGGTAAGAGCAGTTTGGCTAGAGCTAACCAATCAGTAAATGAAATAAGAAAAGTCTGCGCAATATCATCGCCAACTGAGTTTTGGAGTCTGTCACGATTTCAGTAACACGAGTGGGAAAGAAACTCTTTGTTGGGCGCCTTTCCCAAATTGCAATGCAATGCGCCTGTGCTGCCATACCCCATTGCGCAAAAGTTTTGGCTGAGAGCACGAAATTCACGTGGAAACCGTGCGGGTATCGGATGATTTCGCTCACCGTTTAGAACACGTGTTCCAAGCATGCTATATTATTTATAGGTGTGTTTGGTAGGCGACCAGATTGGTCAGAAAGATCGCTTGGTTTGGGGAAGCGATTGCTGATTGGTCAGGGAGATCACATGGTTTTTCTTTTCTCCGGCTTTCTTTTCGCTACAAGCTTTACAGACAACAAGGTCTGAGTTTCCGTGACTAAGATTTGGAGGATTCCAACGCGTCGCAAGACTGGTTTAGGTCGACCAACGGGCTTCTGGCGTCAGTGCAGAACGCAGAAGGCTTAGGACGTGAGGGATTTGGCTACATACTTTCGCTGACGAGCGGGAGCCAAATATTCAAGCGGTTTGCTTGGGAGAGCTACGTTTTACGAGCTGTTGAGGTAATTAGCCGTTACTTTACGCTGGTGACCGGTCAATGCCTGTGAAATGTAAACTCTGTTTTGTTTCTCCATGATAGCGTATAACTTGCTCATTATAACACTAAATTGTAATCTGTATATGGTTTTTGCAGATATGGAGAGGCAGAGAAAATGTCTTGAGTTGTTATTAAAAGTCTATCCTTGCAGGTACCACGTGCTTGCTGAAGAGGGAAGTTAGATATGTTCAAAGGTGGTAAAAGGGGGATTGTTGGCATGGTCACTGCACCAATTGATCTTGTTTCAGCTTGTTGTTGGTTGCTGCTGGAGACTTGCTGGAGGTGCTGTACGTTTGCTGGACGTTTGCTACCTGGCTGCTACCTGTTTGCTGTTGAAGACGGGCTACACTATTGCTGTCCTTTGGTCTACGGCTGTTACTGGTGTTGCTGCAACTTTCACCTGTATACACCACTGCGCCACTGTTTCATCAAATGGACCCTGGCTACACTGAGAGTTGAGTGCACCCATGCGAAAACGCCCACCCACCTTGTCATTTTTCTAACCCTTTATGAAGAACTTTGAGTTTTGACAACGTGGAGTGTTAACGCCTGTACAGACTAAGACTGTTTACAGAGCAGCTAAGTGTTTTCCAACTTTACACGGTTCAGCGTGTTCTTATTATTTCATAAACTTTAACTGGCTTTTGTCAGTTGTCTTTATTGTTATTTTACGACTTGGTCGTAAAACCACTTTTGGCTTCACGAGAAGAGGGGGGTGGAGAGTTAGTGTACATAAACAGACGTCTTGAACTTATACTTTTGTTGTTTCTAACTTTTTTTTGTGACTGCGAGAGTGGATCGTGGTGTGGTTAGTCAGTTAGCAGTAATTAACCGTTTTAGGTCATTCATTTGACTTTAAAACGTGACAGAGTCGCTGCTAAATCTGACCTAAATCGTACCCTAATCGCCGGGGCCGTTCTCATGGCAAACTTTTCGTCGACTTGGCCACGATTCGGGAGCGATTTTCAAACGACAAAAGTTGGGGAAAAGTTGGTTGCAAGTCTGCCATGTGAACGGCACCTAAGAATGACTGCCCGTGACGCAGCCAGTGACGACTGAGATGCGTGCGTGACGTATCACTGACACCCTCGTCACATGACAAGATGCGTTATGGATTAAGAGAGCGGGCTCACTGTCTCTGGACATCGCCTGTTAGCTGATGTCTTCTGTAGATTGTTGCTGGAGTGAGAGGAAGTTAATTCCTTTGGAGGGTCGAGCTGCCGGTCACAGAATTTGATTTATATCATGAAAACGCCTGCCGCTACCGTTATGTTAATCTTTCCTTGAAGGTGGTCGTCTACATTTTTGCTTTTTTTCAATAATCTTATGGTTAGATTTTGCTAAAAGGTTATGTCAGATGATGAATGAACCATGGAGAAAAAAGATATAGAAAAACAAATATATGTAAAAAAAAAAAGATTTTATTTTTGGGTAGCGTGACTCACGCTTCCAATATTTTGTTTTCTGTTTGGGAAATGCACGGGATTTGAGAGGAGTTTTGCGCTTGGCATTTTCCATAGTAGGATATCCTACTATGAGTACTGCGCTGGAATACTACAATGAATTTTCAAACGACTACACTGGCTTCGTCTTTCCTGATCGAAAGGGGGTGTATTGTTGATATTTGTAGATAATAGACTCTGCATTTTAATGGTCAAATGGCGATTTCGGTATAAAAATGTAGACAAGGACCTTTAATACGTTTATTCAATATTTGACCAAAGTCATTCTTTGACTGCATGTTTTCAGTCAGAGTGGGGATCGAGACAAGGTTAGGGTATATGTATGTGTGTGTGTGTATGTGTGTGTGTGTGTGTGTGTGTGTGTGTGTGTGTGTGTGTGTACGTGCTCAGCGGCTCCCAGGAAACTCCCCAACCGATATTAGTGACATTTGTAAATGAATTCTTCTGGACAATATCCCAAGAATTTGTTTTTTTCTCTCTATTAATTCGATCACTGTCGTTGATGTCGTCATATCCGGCTTTTATATTAACAAAAAAAGGTTTGAGGCCACACTGCGGTGACCTTATTTTTCAATCAAATTGATTGAAATGATGATCTAAAAATATCTGACCCGGTTCAGACTATAGGATTCCAGCTTGGAAGCTTACAACTAATTCATCAATTTGTTCATTAAAATTCTAAACATTCTAATTAAATGTAAACTTTTCACAACAGATTAAAATGATTGTATTGAATTCTTTAAAATGTCCTGAATTCAAAGATATATGTCATGTTTACTCTCAAAATATGATAAAAATCCAAGAAAATAGGTCCTATGTTCGCATGCTTAGCAGAGACCAGCACGACCCGTCTCGGTTTTTGGGTTTCGGCTAGTCAATACCTCATTAGTCTTTATTATGACTGATCCCGGGTTTTGAGTGTTAATCTCTTAGTTTCATGCCGACAGGCTGACTAAATCTTTTGATATCGCTTCACGCGACTTGTTCTCCATTTAAAAAAAAAAGTCACGTGAAGCAAAGTCGTTTCAACAAATGTAGTCAATTGTTCGGCCTGAAATCAAAAGATCAACACTGCAAACCTAGGATCTATGACCGAACACCTCCAACCTCCGCGAAAAGGGACACCAGACACATCATTAAGGCAAGACACGCAGACCAACAGGCAGGTACACACTCAGACAGACAGACAGACACATATATACCAACAAATTCAATTGCACACTGACAGCGTTTCTCCTCTAACCCCCCCCCCCCCCCCCCCACCCACCCCACAAAAAAAAATTAAAAAAAATAAAAACACACACACACACACACACACAAAACACACACACACACTCAAAGTTCGTACTCTATCACCAAACAACTCCCTATTCGCGAGAAAAAAAGGTCACCAGACATGGATCCAGCCGCTATTCCTAGACAAACGCGATGAAAAAATAGAAACCGAACGTGGTTTGTAGTTGATAACGTTTACACAATGCAGTCCATGTTCTCCCGCAACGGCTGAGGTCAATATTTGCGCCCTGGGAAGACTCTAAATCACGAGCGGCGTGCTCTGACAGGAGCCTCAAGGTACCGGTCTGAAATATTCCTAGTTCACCTGGAAAAAGTCTGCTCTTGCTGCCTTCAAGCAGAATTTGAGACGACCGATAAAATTAACATTTCGGCAGAAAGAAAAAGAAGAAGAAGGAGGAGGAGGAGGAGGAGGAGGAGAAGGAGGACAAGCTGGAAGTTCTGGTGATGCGTTCGTCATATATTGCAGACGCATTATCATCATCAGCGTCGTCTTCGTCGTCATCATCATCATCGTCGTCGTCGTCGTCGTCGTCATCATCATCATCATCATCATCATCATCATCATTCTCATTGTCGTCCATGTTGTCGTCGTTGTCGTTGTCGTCGGGTTGTCATTGTCGTCGTGGACTTTTTTTTTTACATCTTTTTCCTCGTCTTTCTCTGTGGCCTTTTAGGATTAAAAATCCGGTTCCTTTCAAAGTAACGGGCGCAAGGTTCTAGGCAAACGGGGGGTTTCAGACTTCCCGCTTTTTAAAACTTTTTTTTCGTATTCAGAGCCTTGCTTCATTCAGATGTTCTGTTGATATATTATGTATTTGAATGTACAGGTCTTCATTTTGATAATCCCTCTCAATTAAAACATTTTTTACTTCAACTTTTCGATGGTCTTAAAAAGGGGAGTTGTGGTTCCATTACACAGTCTGAAAATAGTGCTGCAACCCAACAGGCTTTCCCGCCGCGAACTAATACCCAAGTGATCACGTAGTGGATCGATTTACAGAACGGATAGGGACAAAACAAGCACGTGCGGCGGTGAACAAACGGAAAGAATGGTGTTGGAGAAACAGAGACCAAACAGGGGCGGCGGAAAGAGTAAGAGCAAGTCGCGTGAAGCGATATAAAAACATTTAGTCAATCTGTCGGCATGAAACTAAACAAGTCGCGTAAGGCGAAATTACCACATTTAGTCAAGCTGTGGAACTCACAGAATGAAACTGAACGCACTGCATTTTTTCACAATGACCGTAGTCCGCCGCTTGTGCAAAACGGAGTGAAACTGATGAGCCTGTTCAGCGCGGTAGTGGTTTCGCCGCTTTTCTGTACCTCTCTTCGTTTGAACTTTCTGAGCGTGTTTTTAATCCAAACATATCATATCTATAAGTTTTTGGAATCAGGAACCAACAAGAAATAAGATGAAATTGTTTTTAAATCGATTTCGGAAATTTTATTTTGATCATAATTTTTATGTTTTTAATTTTCAGACCTTGTTTTTAATTCGAATATAACATATTTATATGTTTTTGGAATGAGAAAATGATGAAGAATAAGATGAACGTAAATTTGGATCGTTTTATAAAAAATTAATTTTAATTACAATTTTCAGATTTTTAATGACCAAAGTCATCAATTAATTTTTAAGCCACCAAGCTGAAATGCAATACCGAAGTCCGGCCTTTGTCGAAGAGTCCTTGGCCAAAATTTCAATCAATTTGATTGAAAAATGAGGGTGTGACAGTGTCGCCTCAACTTTTACAAAAAGCCGGATATGACGTCATCAAAGGTATTTATCGGAGAAAAAAAAGTCCGGGGATATCATACCCAGAAACTCTCATGTCAAATTTCATAAAGATCGGTCCAGTAGTTTACTCTCAATCGCTCTACACACACACACGCACACACACACACACACACACACACACACACACACACACACACACACACACACACACACACACACACACACACATACACTACGACCCTCGTCTCGATTCCCCCTCTATGTTAAAAAATTTAGTCACAACTTGACTAAATGTAAAAAAATATCAACGCTATAAAAACAGCCAACATCGAGACACAAGGGTTTGCTAAGCCTGAACACGAAGCCTTGAGACGGGTCCAGCTCGTCTCCGCGAAGCATTCAAATATATTGTGCCTAATTAATCTATGTTCTTTAATTGTAATTACATTTTCAGAGTAAACAAGGCATATCTATATATATTTTTGGATTGAAGAAATTATTAAAAAAATAATAAGATGAAATCATTTTTGAATCGATTACTAAACATTTAGTTTTGATTAGCATTTTGAGATGATCAAACTAAATAAATATTCTTTGAGCATCCAAGCTGAAATGCAATTACATAGTCCGAGCTTCATCGAAGATTGCTTGACCCCAACGTTCCAATCAATTTGATCGAAAAATGAGGGCGTGACGTGACAGTGCCGCCTCAACTTTCATTAAAATCCGGATATGAAGTTTTCAAAGACATTTACCGAAAAAAGGACAAATTGGTCTGTGGATGTCATATGGAAGAATGTGCATGTAAACTTTCATGAAGATCGGGAGTTTTCTCGGAATCACTCCACACACACACACACACACACACACACACACACACACACACACACACACACACACACACACACACACACACACTCACACACACACACCACTACCACCACCACCACCACCCTCGTCTTGATTCCCAGTCTATGTTAAGGCGAAATTACTACATTTAGTCAAGCTGTGGAACTCACAGAATGAAACTGAACGCACTGCATTTTTTCACCAAGACCGCATACTCGTAGTTTCGTCAGTCCACCGCTCGTGGCAAAGGCAGTGAAATTGACAAGCCAGAATAGTGCGGTAATGGTCGCGCTGTGCTGCATAGCACGCTTTTCTGTACCTCTCTTCGTTTTAACTTTCTGAGCGTGTTTTTAATCCAAACATATCATATCTATATGTTTTTGGAATCAAGAACCGACAAGGAATAAGATGAAATTGTTTTTAAATCGATTTCGGAAATTTTATTTTAATCATAATTTTTATATTTTTAATTTTCAGATCTTGTTTTTAAGTAAAATATAACATATTTATATGTTTTGGGAATCAGAAAATAATGAAGAATAAAATGAACGTAATTTTGGATCGTTTTATAAAAAAAGAATAATTTTAATTACAATTTTCAGATTTTTAATGACCAAAGTCATCAATTAATTTGTAAGCCTCCAAGCTGAAATGCAATACCAAAGTCCGGCCTTCGTCGAAGATTGCTTGGCCAAAATTTCAATCAATTTTATTGAAAAATGAGAGTGTGACAGTGCCGCCTCAATTTTACAAAAAGCCGGATATGACGTCATCAAAGACATTTATCGAAAAACTGAAAACAACGTCTGGGGATATCATACCCAGGAACTCTCATGTAAAATTTCATAAAGATCGGTCAAGTAGTTTACTTTGAATCGCTCTACACACACACACACACACACACACACACACACACACACACACACACACACACACACACACACACACACACACACACACATACACCACGACCCTCGTCTCGATTCCCCCTCAATGTTAAAATATTTAGTCAAAACTGGACTAAATGTAACAAGTCGCGTAAGGCGAAAATACAATATTTAGTCAAGTAGCTGCCATTTTTCAGCAAGACCGTATACTCGTAGCATCGTCAGCCCACCGCTCATGGCAAAGGCAGTGAAATTGACAAGAAGAGCGGGGTAGTAGTTGCGCTAAGAAGGATAGCACGCTTTTCTGTACCTCTCTTTGTTTTAACTTTCTGAGCGTGTTTTTAATCCAAACATATCATATCTATATGTTTTTGGAATCAGGAACCGACAAGGAATAAGATGAAAGTGTTTTTAAATTGATTTCGACAATTTAATTTTGATAATAATTTTTATATATTTAATTTTCAGAGCTTGTTTTTAATCCGAATATAGCATATTTATATGTTTTTGGAATCAGCAAATGATGGAGAATAAGATAAACGTAAATTTGGATCGTTTTATAAATTTTTATTTTTTTTTACAATTTTCAGATTTTTAATGACCAAAGTCATTGATTAATTTTTAAGCCACCAAGCTGAAATGCAATACCGAACCCCGGGCTTCGTCGAAGATTACTTGACCAAAATTTCAACCAATTTGGTTTAAAAATGAGGGCGTGACAGTGCCGCCTCAACTTTCACGAAAAGCCGGATATGACGTCATCAAAGACATTTATCAAAAAAATGAAAAAAACGTTCGGGGATTTCATACCCAGGAACTCTCATGTCAAATTTCATAAAGATCGGTCCAGTAGTTTAGTCTGAATCGCTCTACACACACACACAGACACACACACACACACACATACACCACGACCCTCGTCTCGATTCCCCCTCCACGTTAAAATATTTAGTCAAAACTTGACTAAATATAACAAGTCGCGTAAGGCGAAAATACAATATTTAGTCAAGTAGCTGTCGAACTCACAGAATGAAACTGAACGCAATGCCATTTTTCAGCCAGACCGTATACTCGTAGCATCGTCAGTCCACCGCTCATGGCAAAGGCAGTGAAATTGACAAGAAGAGCGGGGTAGTAGTTGCGCTAAGAAGGATAGCACGCTTTTCTGTCCCTCTCTTTGTTTTAACTTTCTGAGCGTGTTTTTAATCCTGACATATCATATCTATATGTTTTTGGAATCAGGAACCGACAAGGAATAAGATGAAACTGTTTTTAAATTGATTTGGACAATTTAATTTTGATAATAATTTTTATATATTTAATTTTCAGAGCTTGTTTTTAATCCGAATATAACATATTTATATGTTTTTGGAATCAGCAAATGATGGAGAATAAGATAAACGTAAATTTGGATCGTTTTATAAAATTTTTTTTTTTTTTTACAATTTTCAGATTTTTAATGACCAAAGTCATTAATTAATTTTTAAGCCACCAAGCTGAAATGCAATACCGAAGTCCGGGCTTCGTCGAAGATTACTTGACCAAAATTTCAACCAATTTGGTTGAAAATGAGGGCGTGACAGTGCCGCCTCAACTTTCACGAAAAGCCGGATATGACGTCATCAAAGACATTTATCAAAAAAATGAAAAAAACGTTCGGGGATTTCATACCCAGGAACTCTCATGTCAAATTTCATAAAGATCGGTCCAGTAGTTTAGTCTGAATCGCTCTACACACACACACAGACACACACACACACACACACACGCACACACGCACACACGCACATACACCACGACCCTCGTTTCGATTCCCCCTCGATGTTAAAATATTTAGTCAAAACTTGACTAAATATAAAAAGGAGAAGGGAAGTGGTAGTTTGTCTGTGTGTGCGTGGGTTTGGGGGGGGGGGTGATTGTGGGAGGGAGTTGGGGAGGAGGTAGGAGCGTGGCAGGATCGGACAGTATGAGGGTGGTGCAAAGGCCCTTTGGAATCCTCTCTGTTCCGAGTGTAGTTTAGTTTTTATATTTAGTCAAGTTTTGACTAAATATTTTAACATCGAGGGGGAATCGAAACGAGGGTCGTGGTGTATGTGCGTGCGTGTGTGTGTGTGTGTGTCTGTGTGTGTGTGTAGAGCGATTCAGACTAAACTACTGGACCGATCTTTATGAAATTTGACATGAGAGTTCCTGGGTATGAAATCCCCGAACATTTTTTCATTTGATAAATGTCTTTGATGACGTCATATCCGGCTTTTTGTGAAAGTTGAGGCGGCACTTTCACGCCCTCATTTTTTAACCAAATTGGTTGAAATTTTGGTCAAGTAATCTTCGACGAAGCCCGGACTTCGGTATTGCATTTCAGCTTGGTGGCTTAAAAATTAATTAATGACTTTGGTCATTAAAAATCTGAAAATTGTAAAAAAAAATAAAAATTTATAAAACGATCCAAATTTACGTTTATCTTATTTTCCATCATTTGCTGATTCCCAAAACATATAAATATGTTATATTCGGATTAAAAACAAGCTCTGAAAATTAAATATAATAAAAATTATTATCAAAATTAAATTGTCGAAATCAATTTAAAAACACTTTCATCTTATTCCTTGTCGGTTCCTGATTCCAAAAACATATAGATATGATATGTTTGGATTAAAAACACGCTCAGAAAGTTAAAACAAAGAGAGGTACAGAAAAGCGTGCTATCCTTCTTAGCGCAACTACTACCCCGCTCTTCTTGTCAATTTCACTGCCTTTGCCATGAGCGGTGGACTGACGATGCTACGAGTATACGGTCTGGCTGAAAAATGGCATTGCGTTCAGTTTCATTCTGTGAGTTCGACAGCTACTTGACTAAATATTGTATTTTCGCCTTACGCGACTTGTTACTCTTCAGAATGATGAGAGAGCTTGCTGAATGAGGGGGAACAATTAGTCCACATCCGCTCGTTTTGTCTGCTTCTCGCTGGGGGCTTTAAGTGCGATTCAATGCGAGTACTCATGATCATCGATGCTTAGGCCTAAAAATAAATAGGTGTGGTTACGGTAACCCGACCTACCCTTTTTTTAGGGGCCGACCCTATAACTTTTTATTACATTTGTCAAAACAAAAAACAAAAAAACCGAGTGCAGAAAACGCAATGAAAGCGAAAGCGCTCGAGTCGCACACTTATTTCCCTACCAAGTAGGTTTAATTTGTACACATTAAAAAAAAAAGTTTAAAAAAAGAAGTGATTGCCTACCTTCCTACCCTATTTTGGGGGGCTATGTTACCTTAACCACACCTATTGTTTTTTTTGGGGGGGCCTTACACAAACAGTATCGATGATCATAATAATTCGGACGAAAGGGGGCATAGTGTTAAACAATAGACGATGTTCAGAAATAACTCTGACGGGTGTGTATGGATTGTGAACGAGTGAATAGTCGTCCTTTCATCGAGGCAATCTCAATTTCCCATGTGACAGTGACGTACATGCCCGCCAGTCACTAGCAAGGGATGTGTCTGAAACGCGTGGACACAGAGCAAGGGGGAAATTTTGCGTACAAACTCGACACAATTATTTTCTGAATTCGTCTATCATGAAGACTTAGACGTAGGGCAGATTTTGTTCTCTTAAATTTTCTGTGTTAAAGGCACAGTAAGCCTCCCGTAAACCATCACAGAGCTCCCCGAGCGTCTACATACAGTACAAGCATACTTCCATTTAAACGCTCACCGAACGGGAACATCCTGGCTGCTTTCTGTCGAGCGTGAGAAATTTTCAAAGAATTTATTTTCGTGGACTTGGCCCTTTACAACAATGGCGCCTCGTTATGGTGCTGGACGGCTGTTATGAATATCCCGGAAATCACGCCCGGACAGTAAGCCTCCCGTAAACCATTACAGATACTATCAGGCTTTTACACACAGTACAAACACCCTTCCATTTGAACGCTCACCAAACGGGAACATCCTGGGTGCCCTACGTAAAAAGCGAGCAATTTTTAAAGAATTAATTTTCCAGATTGTCTCGAACACCTTTTAGACCCATCCTGAACTCAGGTCAAAAATGAGTTACTTCCCTTAAACTGGGGATAGCCGTGGATCGATGATTATCAGAATGTTTTTGGACCGTGGTGCGTTTTTGCGCTAGACCTAACTTTTAAAATCTAAATAATAAATTGACAGCTTGTTACACAAACATTCTTTAATCATAAAAGAATTCTTTTTTCATCAGTGCAATTCGAAGTTGTGAAAGTTTGAAAAAGGAAAAGCCCGGAAGCAGGGTCACGCAAGGGTCGTAGCAGACGACGGTTTATGCGGTATATCGCCGTTTCTCTCAAAAGTCAAAAGCCATCGCTAGAGTTCTTGTGAACCACAGCCGTTTGTTTCGTGCATAAAAACATGCTATTGTAGATAAGCTCACATCGAGTCGCATTCAAATGACTAACTGACGACTACATTGTGAAAAAGGGAAACTGGATCACACGGGTTCACGATGGCTCTGGGGTAAGATAAACCACGCAAAAATAAATTCTTTGAAAATTGTTCGCTCTTTACGGAGGGCACCTAGGATGTTCTCAATCGGTGAGTGTTTACATGAAAGGGTGTTTGTACTGTGTGTAAAAGCCTGACCGTATCTGTGATGGTTTACGGGAGGCTTACTGTGCCTTTAACTGTTTGATTTTTGTGCCTTTCAGCTATCGGTATGCCCCCTCCCCCTCCCACCCCCCTTACACCTCTCTCTCTCACACACACACACGCATGACACACACACACACACACTCACACACACCCACACACGCACGCACGCACACGCACGCACACACACGCACTCACACACCCACACACGCACGCACGCACACACACACGCACTCAGTCACACACACGCACACACACATACACACGCACACACACACACATACACACACACACGGGCAACAACAACGCCCCCGACACACACACAAACACATACCCTCACCCCAACACACACCCTTCCTCAACCCTCAAACACACACACACCCTATCAAGTGTATCCAAAAAGAAACACTTCAAAAGCATAACAGGCTTGCATCACAACGAATTAAAGGCACTCTGGGGCATTGGCTCGTGGCCATTTCCCCGCACGATCAAGTCTTTGTTGTGACAGCAAAACAACCAAGAGAAATGGATGTTCACTTTCATTCGTCAATCCCCAGACTGCAGTCATGCGCACTGACTAGCAACATCACAGGGGACAGAAGCAGCCATGTTTTTCTACTTGTTTTTGGCGTTAGCTCCCCTGGTGAATTGAACCTGACCGTCATTCAGTGGAAACCTCCTTTTGAAGTGATGATTTTGACTTGTTATTATCAAAGGCTATACATGTAATTATTGGCCTTGTTTTTCGTTGTTATATCCATGTATTTTATTTGTAAGATGTGGATGAGTGAATGAATATTACCCACATCAGGATATACAAATGGCTTTTAAATTAATTCTTGTTCTGAGACAATGATATAGTCCCGAATTGACCCCGTTGAAGTATCGTCGCATACTGGGGGGAAAAAAACGAACAACCGTTTGACATTCACTTAATGGGACCGTGGGAGTCACAAGGGCTTAATCGGGTTATTGCTGAGTTAATCAGAAATAAGAAACAGATAGACTGATTTCGACATCGAGAATCAAAATTTAAGGTCAACGTTTATGGAACGTTTAATTATAGATAAGGCCTAAAAAACAAATAGGTGTGGTTACGGTAACCCGACCTACCCTATTTTTAGGGGCCGACCCTATAACTTTTTATTACATTGTCAAAAAAACAAAACCACACAAGAAAACGAGTGCAGAAAACGCAATGAAAGCGAAAGCGCCCGAGTCGCACACTTATTTCCCTGTCAAGTAGGTTTAATTTGTACACATTAGAAAAAAAAGTTTAAAAAAAATGATTGCCTACCTTCCTACCCTATTTTTTTGGGCTATGTTACCGTAACAACACCTATTTTTTATTTTTTTTGCCTACTATGAAACATTCACATGTTGTTGGTCAGAAGTGTATGCGTGAATGCATTTTGCCCACAGGACCTTGTAACAAAGCGCCGGTCGAGTATTATTACTACAGTGGTCGCCGCTTAACAAAGCCACTTCTGGACCGACGAAAAATGGCTTTAATAAGCGGCGGATTTATTAACCGGTGGTCCAGGAATACGTCATTTTCGAGAGAAAAAAATCTCTTTCGTCATTTACACTTGTTTGAATCTAAACAAAACTTCACGAAGGATGTTGAACTTTTGTTTTAATTATGTACATGTACGTGTACTTTGATCACTTCGGTACATCAATAATTTCACTGTCACCGTCACGAATCATTACTCGGCAGAGAAGAACGATTTTATGAGTGTTTGTTTGTTGGTCGTCTTCCACATCAGAACAAGATAATGTGAGTTTTAGTCACAAACTACGTGATTTCTCTGAGAAAACTGGCTTTGATAAGCAGCGGGTTGGTTTTATTAACCGGCTTTTTCTAATACATAAGATATAGTGATAAATCCGGACCGTCTGAAATCGGCTTTTATAAGCGGCTGGCTCTATCAACCGCGGTTTTATTAAGCGGCGTCCACCGTAGTGATTAGTGGTAGTAAGGATACAGTAAGGATGAAGTAGTAAATAATAATCGACCGGCGCTTTGATACCAGCACCTGGGATGTTACCCACACCTGGACGCACCAATGGCCTCCATGCTATATGGCGAAATAAATTCTTGTTTTTCTTGTTCTTCCCATAATCTGAGATAATGGCATAGTCCCGAATTAACCCTCTGGAATTAATGTCACATATTGAAAAATCGAGCGACCGTTAGACATTCACGGGGGTAAATCGGATCGAGATAATCAGAAATACGTGAAACATTCCTAAGAACTAAAGGTGATAACCGTTTATTTGTATCTCTGTGTGCATACAACTGAAACAGTTTCTTCTCTGTTTGGTCATTTTTTCCATTGTTCCATTGTGGGGTTTTTTTCAGGAATAAACTTCTTTGCCTTGCCTTGCCAAATTGGCCCTACTCTTATGTTGACCGGACACAGAAAGCTGTCCGAATTTCTTTCACCCAAGGGTATTGCATTTTCTACACCAGTCAACTCAAACAAGAAAGCCTCCCTCGTCGTAGTGACGCATTCCGATAAATAAACTGACAATTTTCTTTTCACAGAGGAAAGCCTCTATTTCCCTTATCCCTTTTAGTTCCAATGTATATCAACCTTGCAAAGCTAGAAAAGCTACGATAAAAACGTGTGATGGTGCTCATGAACAAGCTGTGATGGTGCACATGAAAACAGAAATGCATTACCGTTAATTGAATGCGGCGGCTGTAACGACCGTCTAACACCTGCCCTAAATCTTCCTGGGAGGGCGTGCACGCGAAAATGCCCAACTAGGTGGGATCAAAGCGCTGTGTCGGATTGGTTGTAACTGCGATTTGTTGAAGATTTCAACCAAATTGACCCAGTGCCTTTGTCCCTCCCAGCTGATAACTTTCTCGTGGATACCACAGCTGGGAGTGTACCCAACGTATCCCCAGATCTTAGTTTTTATCCTACGTCGACCGAGGAAGAAACAGAGAGGGAGACGGACTCACAGACAGACAGGCAGCCAGAGAAACACACAGGGAAACAGATTGATATACGGGCAAGATTTTCCCCTCATGGGCAGAAAAACAATACATACATGTAGTATTGCATGTGCGTACACAGACATGAAGACATAGACACAGAGACAGGTGCACAGGCACAGTGGCAAAGACACACACACACACACATGCCGCACACACACACACACACACATGCACACACATATACACACACACACACACACACACACACACACACACACAGAAAATCACACATAATAATACACACACACACATACACACACACACACACACACACACACACACACACAAACACACACACATACACACACACACACACACACACGCACACACACACACACACAGAAAATCACACATAATAATACACACACACACATACACACACACACACACACACACACACACACACACACGCACGCACACACACGCACTACCCGCCGTTGCTTCCAGACCCCTCCCCCTCCCCCCCCTCCTACACACACACTCACATAAACAAACACACGCTTTTCCGCCCTTCCGCCCGCCACTGATGATGTTGTTGATTGAAACAGTAGCCAGCAGCGAGTCAGTCCACTGACCGGACACAAGGACAGACTAATAATTATGCCTCTGGCCTCCAAGTCCAGTCACTGGAAAACCTGATTCAAAGCTACTGTACCTCGATGTCTACATGGAGACAAGCGAGCAGTGTTGTCGGACCGGCAATGATACAGGCCGCGCAGTTCCGTGGCACACAAGCACCGTGGCAAACGCAAGCAAGCACGCACGCACGCACATACACACGCACACACACAAACACACACACACACACGCACGTACGCACACATACACACACACGCACGCCCCCGCGCACGCACATACACACATACTCACATATACACACAAACACTGACACACACACACACACACACACACACACACGCATACACACACACTAACACACAGACACATACACACACGCACACGCACACCGTCACACACACACACATACACACACACTAACACTAACACACACACACACACACACACACACACACAGTGCACACACACACACACACACACACACACACACACACATAATATAAAGTAATGATTGTACTCTTTGTAATTAGCAGTTCCGGTGAACGCATCGCTTCAGTCAGTGTAAATTGTGCATCTGTTTCAGTCTGAAATGAAATATCTTGTTACTCGATGATATTTCCTTTGCTTTTACTTGTTTAAAGGCATTGTTCTTCCCGTGTAATCTATCCTCCTCACTATCTCACATCAGGCCAGACTTTGACTATATCACATGATCGTCCAAAGTCGGCCTGCTGCGGCCGCGGCCTGAATCGGCCTACTTCGGCCAATCTCGCCCTATTTCGGCCAACAATACCCGAAGTTGTCCGATTCAGGCCGACGTAGGCCGAAAGAGGCCGAAGCACTTCGGTCTTTTGTTCGGCTATCGGAAAGAAAGAATAAACGATATCCCGGGAAGTTTCTGGTGAGTTTGACGGATCTGACGAATGTGAAGAATCCCCTGTACCTGAATACAGGCGCGCGCAGCACGATTTGTTCGAAAGGGCACCACCAGCATGTATTTAACATGACGTAGCATTCAGCAACAAATAAGTAAAAATAGCGTTAAGATAATCATGAAGTCCCCTAAAGTATCTGTCCCGCACTCTAATTGATTAAAGCTACTGGACCTGTCAGCTCCAGGTCCACGGAGCCAC
>NC_090253.1:23528253-23579009 GCF_037325665.1 Littorina saxatilis | reverse complement strand
GCGGGGGAGAGAGACAGAGAGAGAGAGAGAGAGTGTGAGAGAGAGAGACAGAGAGAGAGACAGAGAGAGAGAGGGAGAGAGAGAGTTTGTCAGTGTGTTTACATGTGTGTGTGGTGTGTGTGTGTGTGTGTGTGTGTGTGTGTGTGTGTGTGTCTGGTGTGTGTGTGTGTGTGTGTTTTAAGGGGGAGAGGTCAATTGTATTCCTTTAATCCGAAGACAACATCAAGTGAGAGGGATGGTAGTAGGGCCAAAACGAACATTGCAAACTTCAAGCACGAAATTGGAACAATTCGTCTTCGGAAAAGCCACAGATAAGAGCCGTCCTGCTTGATAAACACCCCAAGTTTCAGTGATGGCGGTCGGGAAAAAATCTGATTATTTTATTGATCCGGTTTTGTTATCGAAAGTCGTATCTTTTCCCACTCTTGACATATTGAATCAAGGTTCGTCTAACCAAGACTCTGGATTGGTACCGAGACTCGACACAATCTCGCGAGAGTTCGAATAGGATTTTGGTTATTTGACATTCTTTTTGCAAAAGATGTCAATTGACAATTCGGCGGACTGTGAGGTCAAAATATGATGCCAAGAACGATATTGATTTTTATGAAAGATGATTTTCTTCCGGAACTGTTAGATGGTCAGTAGCTGCGGTTTTAAGTGTGAATGTAATATAAAACAAGCTTGGAGTTTTGTATCTCGGCTCAAAGAAGTTATTGACTGGAGAAACCCGTTTACAGTCATTTCAGTATTGGGTTGACCTTTACTTTTAAACTCTCAAAGAAGATAACTGCATCGTTGGAAATGTTTTCTAGATGTTGATTACAATCAGTGCGTTTTAGAACTTTTAGAACACTGTGTTTTGCTTTGATTTGTTTGATCTGGTTAAACATGTAGGGGAAGGGCTCCTAATATGGACCGGCTCCTAATATGGACCACTTCCTGTTCAGACAAACTAACGGCGCAAGAGCGCTAAAAAAAAAATTATTCGCTGTATTCAACCTCTCTGGATAACTTGCACATGTCAAAACCGTTGCAGAAACACAAACCTCAAAACCGTACGCGTTGGGCTTTTTCTCTTTTTATATTTAGTCAAGTTTTGACTAAATATTTTAACATCGAGGGGGAATCGAAACGAGGGTCGTGGTGTATGTGTGTCTGTCTGTCTGTCTGTGCGTGTGTGTGTGTGTGTGTGTGTGTGTGTAGAGCGATTCAGACTAAACTACTGGACCGATCTTTATGAAATTTAACATGAGAGTTCCTGGGTATGAAATCCCCGAACGTTTTTTTCATTTTTTTGATAAATGTCTTTGATGACGTCATATCCGGCTTTTCGTGAAAGTTGAGGCGGCACTGTCACGCCCTCATTTTTCAACCAAATTGGTTCAAATTTTGGTCAAGTAATCTTCGACGAAGCCCGGACTTCGGTATTGCATTTCAGCTTGGTGGCTTAAAAATTAATTAATGACTTTGGTCATTAAAAATCTGAAAATTGTAAAAAAAAATAGAAATTTATAAAACGATCCAAATTTACGTTTACCTTATTCTCCATCATTTGCTGATTCCAAAAACATATAAATATGTTATATTCGGATTTAAAACAAGCTCTGAAAATTAAATATATAAAAATTATGATCAAAATTAAATTTTCCAAATCAATTTAAAAACAGTTTCATCTTATTCCTTGTCGGTTCCTGATTCCAAAAACATATAGATATGATATGTTTGGATTAAAAACACGCTCAGAAAGTTAAAACGAAGAGAGGTACAGAAAAGCGTGCTATGCAGCATAGCGTAACCACTACCCCGCTCTTCTTGTCAATTTCACTGCCTATGCCGTGAGCGGTGGACCACGAGTATACGGTCTTGCTGCGTTGCATTGCGTTCAGTTTCATTCTGTGAGTTCGACAGCTACTTGACTAAATATTGTATTTTCGCCTTACGCGACTTGTTTCTATTTTGGCAGCGTTCACTCTAAATTTGCCGCCTAAAACGGACTCGTTTCTGTCCACAGCCAAAGCTGTTATCACACAAAAATTGCTATATATGACAGCTAAGACCGTATTTGTTACATGTTAGCAGGTTTGACCCCGAGTTTCTGCTGCAAACAGAAAATAATAGCAAAATCTCAAAGTATGTGCGAGTCCCCTAATATGGACCACCTTCAACACATCGAAGAAAAAAAAAGCTAAAGGCTATTTCATTAATTCATTAAGAAGCTTGCTGGAAATAACCTATAACTAGCCCTTGAGATTTAAAATCAAAATAACAAAAAGTCTTCTTTTCGTGGAAGTTGATAATTTCACTTATTTTCAGTCTGTTTTTGATGAGCTTCTTTAGTTTCCTGGTGTGCTTCAAATGATGCTCTTATCAACCCGAAACAGCTAAATCTAAAGCGTATTTTAATTAGTCTGACTTGTACAATAAGTTGTATCATGTTATATTGAAGTATAGGGAGCTTTTTACAGTGATTCGTGAAGGCCGCTTCACTGGTCCATATTAGGCACCCAGTCTCCTATAATATGGACCATTTGTGATTTTGTGTGTATTTAATTTTTGCTGATTGTCTATCAAAGCTATTTCACTCTAATTAGGCCTAACCGTTAACCTAAGAGAGAAGGACAACCACACACAAAATAAAACTTCTTCGGAAGAAAACAAGCTAGTTATTAGCATGAAACAAAAAGTGGTCCATATTAGGAGCCCTTCCCTACCTGAATGTTTTCAAGTACATGACCATGGGATGTAATAGGAACAACAATGACAACCACAACTGCAACCACCGCTCCGAAAACAGCAGCAGCAGCAACAAGAACAAGAACAACAATAGCAACGACAACAACAACAACAACAACAAAATCAACCACAGGCGTCACCAGAACAATAACAACAACATTTATGTGACAAAAATATACTGGAAACTAAGGACAAGCACCCGTTGACAACCTAACAAAGACAGAGAGAGACATACACAGTGACAGAGCGAGAGACAGACACAGATGCTGTCGACAGACACACATGCACCAAACACACACACACATACACACACACACACACACACACACACACACAAACACACGCACACACATATACACACACACACACATATATATATATACACACACACACACACACACACACACTGACACACACACACACAAACATACACACATATATATATATACACACACACACACACACACACACACACGCACACACACACACACACACACACACGCACACACACTAGCGTGCACATCTTTCACCCTACCTTTTCTGTCCTAAACTGACCCTTGTCCGGTCGGATGAAAGTTACTCTGACAGTTATTGTACTCCTCCTAGTCCGACCACCCACCTTCTCCACACATCCACACAACCCACTTACGCATCACCTCTATCTAACTCTATGAGACCATCTCGCCACTACCCTGTTACTTCCTCACCCCACCCCCTTCCGCCCTACGGAATCAATCAAGATTCTGTTCCGTCCACGCAGCCGGCGTCGCTCCTGACAACAAAGATAAGACAAAAAGCCCTTACATATATCCAATGACATCCCCCGCACCTCCTATATACTTCCTTCGGCAACATCATCCCCCCCCCACCCCCCCACCCGCCCCTCCTCCACCTCCTCACATCCACAAAGTTGTGTCCACGGCACCTCCCAGTATCTTCCCTCAGAATCTGACCACAAGGTGACACTTCCCCCTCTCTGTGTTAATTGAAAGCTTGGCCGGCGGCGGCAAGAGTTCTGGCCAGTGTCCAAACATTGAGGCCTGCCGGACAGTGCCGGACCTGACTGCAAGGCTGACCATCTCATCTCATGCTAATCAGACTGCGGTATAAGAGTGGGGATGGGGGGGGGGGGGTATGGAGGAGGGGGAGGAGAGGAGAATAGGAGGGGGACGGGTTTTGCTCCATCAGACATATGTAAGGACTTTAAGTCTTATCGTTGTTGTCACAGGGTGTGGAAGTGGACGCGAGAAATAAAAAAAAGCGGAAGAAAGATTGAGGAGAACAAGTCGGTGAAAAATCAGAAACTGGAAATAGAGTGGCAATGATTGCGTGTGAACTGCATGATTGTACAACAGTGATAGTCATGAGCAACAGTCAAACAGTCAACGCAATGCCAATTCGTGAAGCGCCACGCAAGGCAAACAACTTCTACAGTCCAAGCCACTTGCGAGCTAACTTCGAGTTGTCTCCCTTACACTTCAAGCAAAATGTAGTTTATTTGCTCATACTTTCTCTTTCTACCTTTCTCTGGAGCGTGAGTAAACAAAGGCTCTGATCAGATGCCAACAAGCAAGGAAGGTATGGGAGGTACTGGGGAAGGGGGGGGGGGGGGAGTGCTGAAGGGCTCCGGGACGAGCAGGAATAAGTGCGCATTAAATGTGTATCAAAAGTTGCATGGAACTCTTCAATCTCATACAGCTTAGTTATTTGATTGTAAACATGATTAAAACGTTAAATTCCTACGCTTTACTTAAATCTATCAATTTACAATATTTTGAGACTTACCGATAATCACAAGTTGATGTAGATGCAATCTCCGTGAAACAATGACACAACAAAAAGAGCGTAGAAAGAGGGGTATTAATATCATTTGTGTCACATGATCTGAGGAACAGGCACGAAATTAAAATCAGAGCATTATCTCTTTGCTACTTCTTTGCAGAGGGATTTATGCTGGTGAACCATTAGGGAGTGCATGGGCATAAATGGGTTACGAATTAGGGCCTACTAGCCCCCCACAAGATTGTGACTTCCGATTTAGAATTGCAGAAAAAAACATTTAACTTTACGATGTGATCGGTTCAATTGTGTGTTTTTAATTTTTTTAATTTTTTTTTTATTGGTTTTTTTTTATTGTTTTCAAGCTTCATGGACAATACATTTGGGCCAAACTGCGTCAAGTTCACCCGCTTCACATTTCTTTCTGTAACATGACTATTGAGTTATGTCCCTTAATCGGTCAGTTTCAAGGGCTTTTAAAGTTTTTGCTCGTCAGTGAAGTAAAGACGGCTTTGTAGTTATTGTCACTGCACAGCCAAGACTGTTGTTTTGTAGGACTTCCAGCGTACATAATTATTCATAAGATGCTCGGACTCGGTCAACGTACGTGGTGGGGTCCATGAAACCAAGACCAAAATAATACGGAACATATTCACCATGACGTAATTCCGATGACGTCAACGCAAACTTCACCACAGGAATAATGTTGTAAGTTGAATCGTTCCACAGGTATTTTTTTTTTCTTCTATTTTTTATCACACCATTTGTAGTGATCTATAGAATGACATGGAGATTGAATTACGTGTACCGTATAAACTGAAAGAATTTTGTTTGACAAGAAAGCATAAACAGAACTCAGAGCATTGTGAAGTGAAACTGGAAATGGTTCCTTGCCAAAATTCGAGGCGAATAACTTTCTTTCGCTCTTCCTTTGAACTTCGGCGTTCCAGTCTTACATGCATTTACTCCTGTGAAAATGTCTTAGTACTTGAATGAAAAGATAACAGAATATTATTGAATAAACTTGTTTAAACCAAAAGATAACAGAAGAAAGTTTACTTTATGGTAACGTTTAATTATAGCTGACACGAACATGTTGCGAGATACGTCGACCTTTACTTAGAGGACATACATGATTTTAAATTCAAGACAAAGAAAAGATTTCGCCGAGTAGCCTTTGAATTCGACTTCTCGAATCTCGCCATTTTAAAACCACAGGTCAAAATTAACGCCAAAAGGCTAAGTTAACCCCCTACCCCGCTCCCTACTCAACATCCTTCACCAAATTCAAGATTGACACCCATCTAACTATCACCAGACGACTTTTCGCCACTTTCCACTATCTCCTGTTTTTTGTGCTAATGCAGGGATGGTGAAATCTTAAAATTTAAACACACCAGCCGGGCGAGTAACTTCAGAAAAGTCACTAGCCCACCAATAATTTTGCTGGCCCGGTACATACCACAGTTGCTGCATCTGTAGTGTTTATGATACTTTGAAAACCAGTTAGTAAAACCGGAAGTGTTGCAATTGACCAGAATTTTCACTAGCCAGCCGGGCGAGTTGCAAGGAGGTTTCTACTAGCCCGGCGGAATTTTTACTCGCCCCTGGCGACAGGGCGGACGATTTGCATGCCATCCCTGCTAATGACATAGCCTTATTTACCCCCGGGCCAACATACAATGACATTCTCTCTTCTCTCCAGGCCAAGTAGCACAATGGAAGAGGGAAAAGCCAACGACAACACCGACAACCAAAACCTCAACCACCCTCAATCTCTGTCACAAAACTCACCAGAACCAAACGAAGATTCTCTAGTCTCCAACCCCCAGCCACGCACAGGAAGGCATGAAACAGTGGACGGGGGGTGGGGGTGGGTGGTGGTGTTCGCTAGCTTCTTCATCGCGGCAGTGGTTGACGGTGTGGGGTTTTCCATGGGTATTTTCTTCACCACCTTTGAGCGAGAGTTCGGGACGACCAAGATGCAGACCTCTTTGGTTTCGGCTACCCTCAACGGTGTCTGCCTTATTGTGGGTAAGATTGTGTTGTGGGTATTTGATGGCTGGTGCGTGTGTGTGTGTGTTTGTTTGTGTGTGTGTGTGTGTATGTGTATGTGTGTGTGTGTGTGCTGTGTATGTGTGTGTGTGTGCGTGTGTGTGTGTGTGCCTGCGTGTGTGCGTGCGTGTGCACGCGTGCGTGAGTGTGTGTGTTTGTGTTTGTGTGTGTGTGTGTGTGTGTGTGTGTGTGTGTGTGTGTGTATGTGTACGCGTGTGTGAAAATAAGAAAACCGAACAAGGACATACTATCAGACCCCTGGTAACACCAGGTAGGACGAGAGACGACTTGGGACAGCAGGCTGACATGATGCATTGTAATTGTTACAGGTCCGTTGGTGAGTGTGTTCGTGACGCGATACGGATGTCGGGGGGTGGCGATGTTTGGCAGTGTGCTCGGTGCAGTGGCGTTCGTTGTCTCCACGTTTTCTCCTTCCATTGAGGTTCTCATCATCACCTACGGATTAATTGGAGGTAATTCTCGACCCCATAAGCAGCGGCCGAAGGTTCATGGACCTCCCGAGTGTCTCTCTTTTCAATCTGCGCACGTCCGATTTTTTTGTTAAGGTGTAGTGGTAGTGCAATAGTGTTGTGTTAGACACACGCGGTTTATATTTGGAAGCAAAGCCAGTCAAACATCAGTGAGTTGTGTAAGACACACGTGGTTTACCTTTGGAGGCAAAGCCAATCACACAGAACTGATTTGGGGCTTACAAAAACGTCCATGCAAACTCAGGTACGAAAGAGTATACCGGCAGACAACATCAGTCCGACTTCATCACAAACTCTCTGAAAACCATAAGTGAGTCACAGCCCTTAAACGTTTTCAGTTATAAGTAGCTCAGTACTCAAAGTTAGACAACTGTGCAGAACAGACGATGCGACGTTAACCTAAAATGGTTCCTGCAATGTATCTTCTTCTTCTTCAGCGTTCCAGATTTTTTTCTGGTTATGTGTGAGCTCGTTTGCCCATTTGGGTTCCCCACACTATGCTCTGAGAGCATAGTCAGCTCACTCCGCTTTTGTTGAGTAGGCATGCTGGTTATTTTCGTGTTTCCATTACCCACCGAACTCCGACATGGATTACAGGATTTTTTCCGTGCGCACTTGGTCTTGTGCTTGCGTGTACACACGAAGGGGGTTAAGTCACTTGCAGGTCTGCACATAAGTTGACCTGGGAGATCGGAAAAATCTCCACTCTTAACCCACCAGGCGGCAGCGACCGGGATTCGAACTCACGACCTCCCGATTTAGAGGCCGACGTCTTAATTACCACCACGCCAATGTATCGATCCTGATCCCTGATGTGGCAAGGGACTTGTGCGTCACTGTGTCACATCATAATATTAATAATGTACACGCAGAAGCAACAGCGTAATTCACAGCAGCAGGTTAAGGATGAGTAGCAGAACTAGTAGTAGTATATACCATTAATTTGTCCTTTTGGTCCAATTAATGGCATCTTTTAATTGAAGGCAGTGAGTCACATATCACGAAGATGCTAAAATCAATAAATTAAGGGGACAAAAGTGTCCCTGCACATGGGATGTCCTATTATTAGAGGAGTTTGGCATTGCCAGTAAGTACCAGTACCACTTTAGTCATAAATAGCAGTAGCAGCAGTTGTAGTGATTGTTAGTTAATTGTTGTTGCTGTTGTTGTCAGGTTAACCTGTTTTTGTGTCTAGCGTGCCTTCGTTGCCACCAAATATTGTTCGTTGCAGCGTGTTTAACCTTTTTGGGCAGTCTTTATAGGACTTAATCTGTGCATGTGTATGTGAATGTGTTGACACAGAGTGTTGTCAAAAGGTTTGACATTCTGCCGTCCGTCGACAAGATAAGATAAGATAAGATAAGATAAGATAACAAAAGATAAGAAAACTTTAAATGACCATTTTCATTTTACAAAAAAAATGTCCATGTTTGTGTAAAATAAAAATGGACATTAAGTTGATTAACGTTTTCTTATATTATCTTATCTTATCGTATCTTTGACGTTTGTCCTCCCTTACTTCGAATTCTCACCGTCATTCTAATTAAGACTCTTCATCTGTTATACGTTGACATGGGTTGTTTCTTTCATCAACAGGTCTTGGCCTGGGATTTTTGTACCAACCAGCCATCGTGATTGTAGGGTACTACTTTCTGAAGCGGAGGGCTTTGGCCCTAGGAGTGACAAACTGCGGCTCCGGAGTCGGCGCTTTTGCTTTTGCTCCTCTCTTTTACTTTCTCATCGAAACTTTTTCCTGGAAGGTCGCCACCTATTTCAGCGCCAGCATGGTCTTGCTGTGTGTCTGCGCATGCGCGACTTTTAGACCGATCCAAACACAATTGAGCAAATGTCTTAGTCACAGAAGTTTGCACAAAAGGATTTCGTTGGAGTCTTACGAAATGAACATCCTGGTTCGCGCAAGTGAACCGCAGAGGGATGCGCTTGAAGAAGAGCTGCTGAGAAAAGCCATGTTGTCGCAGTCAAAAGAGAAACACATCAGTACTAGGGAGGACCCATCTGCAGAAATAGGGGGCGGAGACGGAGCAGGAGACGCCGAAAGGTTTGACACAAACGAAAACAATGACACAATAGAGACCATTGCATCCAGCTCTGTGGATACTAAAGTTAGCGCTCCACAAAACAGTTCAGGGAATACATTCTCTGAAACCACTTTCATTAAGAAAAAAGACAGTTCAAAAGAAAGCATGACTTCGAGAAAAAATCGAACTCAGCACAGCGGGAGAGATCTGACCATAAGAGAGAAAAGGACAACTTATACAGACAACACGCTCAGTCGTAGAAGAGGGAACAGCATTATTGCAAAAATCGCTACTAGCCTGGGATCACTGGATGTCCTGCAAAGTGAGCAAGGACAAGGATCCGTGAAACAAATAGAAGCTGCTTCCTTGTCGAAGGAAAGTTATTCGAAGCGCAATTTGCTTGAGGGAAAAGCTTCGCACAACAAGGTCAGCTGCTCGACAAAAAGCAGCATTGATTCCCACATGGGCAGGTGCCTGACTCAAAGAAGGAGTAACAGCATTTTGTCCAAAATCGCAACCAGCCCAGGATCACTTCCAGATAAAGCAAACACGTTCACCTCATCTAGGGTCAATGTTCAGGCAAGCCAAGCTAGCAAAAATGAGACTGAGAATAAAATGGCCCGCTGTACCAAGCACGCAGCAGGTGGAACCGAAACAAGTGAACAATGTTTCACAGCCACGAGAAAAGATGAAAACGCTGATCAAAATGAGATTGCAGCGATGAGACATGTCATACAAAACTATCCACTGGAGGAAGCGATGACACGGATAGAATCTGAAACCTCGCTTAAAAACATATACAAAGACAGAATGAATTTGCAGACTTCTGCATCAATGCCTGGGGACATTGAAGTACACACCCCACAAACCAAAAGGGATATAAAGTTCCTTGCAAAGGAGATAGCGTCTTCATCGATGACGGAAAAAGAAAATCGCAAGCACAGCCAGCATCAGCGAAGGAAGCAACATAACACCGACGTGCCAAGCATGTCCAGAAGCAGCAGCAGCGTCTCACGCATGAATACAAACTACAACCGTACAAGCGACAGCATCATTTTGGCCAAAATCGCCACGAGCCTGGGATCACTGGACACTGCCGCCACCAGAGGGGGCGAAGAACACGCATCAACGTCACGTGTGACGCGCAACGTCCGTGGTTTTGTCTGGGAGCCGCTGAAACCAAGTGTCACCTTGATGAAGAGACCGTGCTTTGTGCTCTTCAGTATCGTCTGTTTCCTCATTTCTATTGGTGGGTATTTATACAATTATGACGAGCTTACCTTAGTAAATGAAGTCTAACTATGTAGTGAGGAAAGGGATTACTTGTGGGAGATAAATCTGCTTCAGATTCATTGTATTCGTTTCAATTACAGCTGTCCTGTGACCCATTCAAAAAAAAAGAATGTTCAGTCACCCCAAGAATGTGCCAGATATTCAAATCCAACTCTCTTTAGGCCATGATGCAGGTGTTATTGTTAACACGCCGAAGTAGCCTCATATCATATCATGTTTGAGTAGAAACGGGAACAATTATCCATTTTTTTCTGACATTTTAGGGGCTAAAGCAATGAATCTTCACACACTATCACAGTCCAGATTACCTTAATCAGCTTTGATCCAAGTTCGGTTGACCTTTTTCACATTTTAAGGTCACAGTGGGGTTACGTTTGGGTAAAAAAAACACGTTATTTTTTTTGTTTTGCTTTTTGAGCTGCAGCTTACACTTCACTTTTGGGCTTTGATTACCTTGTAGACATGACCGCAATCTTGCTGATCTGTGCCATGCTTTAATTAATATCATAGCAGGTTGAATCAATGGGGCATTATTTATTTCTTAAACATTTATCTGGTCGCAAATTCGGCGTCTGCCATTTCGGATTCCTGACTTGCAGGATATTGACATACATGTGTCAACCTGATTGATATCCGTATACATACAAAGGTCAGTGTTATACTAACTTCCCCTGAAAGTCAAATGAAAATCTTTCTATCTCCCTCTCTCTCTCTCTCTCTCTCTCTCTCTCTCTCTCTCTCTCTCTCTCTCTCTCTCTCTCTCTCTCTCTCTCTCTCTCTCCAGGAATGTACGTACCAACAACCTTTCTTCCTCACGTGGGGGAAGAATGTCACATCGCCTCCTCCAAGGCGGCTCTTCTTATCTCTGTCGTCGGCATCGGCAACGTCGTCGCCCGTCTGGCCGTTGGACCTATCGTCGACCGCTACCCCGGTGCCACCATGCATCTCAACAACGGCGCGCTGCTTCTCGCTGGAGGGATGACCTGCCTGGTGCCTATGTACACACACTATCCTGCTCTCGTGGTGTACTCTTTCTTTTTTGGTGCTTCCATGGGTACGTATACCAGTGCGGGGTTGTATAATTGGTGTGTGTGTGTGTGTGTGATTATAAACTAATCCGGATGGTCAATCGTCAATGAAATCAATTTTATTTTTAGTTAAAGCTTTGTGTGTGCGCGCGTGTGTGTGTGTGTGTGTGTGTGTGTGTGTGTGTGTGTGTGTGTGTGTGTATGTCAGTGTTTGTGTGTGTGTGTGTGTGTGTGTGTGTGTGTGTGTGTGTGTGTGTGTGTGTTTGTTCAAGGGGGTCTGATAGCTCAGTTGCCAGTTCTGAAGATTGGGTATTGTCATCTCCGATGGCATGGCATGGCCAGGTTTTTTGTTGTGGTCACTTTTGGAACTTGGATTTCCATGGCAATGGCTGTGTTCAGCTTGATCAGTTGGTAGACTAGCACTTGACTTGTGGTCCTCGAATTACAAGTTCGAATCCAGGCAAGGACGGGTTAATTGTATGTGATGAAACAGAGATGGTATCTATGTTCCAACTCCATTAATTGTCACCGTACCATAGTCCGGACTGAGTCAAACAATGGTTGACCAAAGTTTCAATCAATTTGCTTAAAAAAAGAGTTCACTGCCGTTTGGCCTTAACTTTTAGACGGATACTATGACGTCATGGGATATTTTCTGGAAGAACTCACATTTGAAGTTTTACACACATCTGTCAAGAACTTTTCCTAGAATAATTACACATACACACACACACACACACGCATATACACACGTACGCACGCACGCACGCACACACACACACACACACACACACGCACGCACGCACGCACGCACGCACGCACACACACACACACACACACACACACACACACTTCACCAACCTCGTTCCGATTCCTGGTCTACCTGAAAACATTAGGTCAACACTTGGTGAAAGGTAACATCTATTTCGACCTCTCTAATTAGTCGCATTTGCGGTGTGCAGGTGTATATGTAGCCGTGCAAGTGGTCATTCTGATTGATTTGCTTGGACTTAATGAGTTGACCGCAGCTTTTGGACTGGCCAACATGTATCACGGGATCGGTGTTTTGATTGGACCCCCCCTGGCAGGTTTGTGGAGCTATGGGCTGGGGTGCACGAACCGAAAGTGGGTGTCACCCAAACGGGAGAGAACAAACCGTAGAGAGATTGGTTGGAATCACGACAAATCTCAATTTCAACCAATCAGGGTGGCTCCTGTTTGGGTGCTAACTTCATTGTGCACCTAAGCCCAGCTTTCACTGTTTTGTTTTACTTAGGGAAAACTCTCTGTAATTATTCGACAGCTGGGAATTAGGTCAACTCGCTCGATCTGACCGCCTGTGTGTGATTGAATGTGTGTGTACGTGTTTGTGTGTGTGTGTGTGTGTGTGTGTGTGTGTGTGTGTGTGTGTGTGACAGTGTGTGTGTGTGTATGTGTACGTGTTATTGTTTGTCAGGGTGTGTGTGTAATTTGGAGAGTTTTCTTTGGGTTTATTTTTACTGTCCAACCATTGATTGATACAAGTTTGTTTATGTTCAGCGTCATTTTTGTCATCTGTTTTTGGTTCTGGTTTGTCAGAAATGAGTTTTTTACTCACCCGAGTAATAAGATTAAGAAGCTTTCAAACTGAAACTTTCTCATATCTGTTATCTTTATATCTCATCTCAGAGTTGTTGTTATACAGAGATTTGTTTAGAGAAAACAGACTACTTATGACAGAGAATGAATTAATCTTTGCTATAAGCGATGTTTTTTTTCCCCTTTAGGCCAAAAAAAAAAAGGTCTGTTTACGGTAACATAGGCCAAAAAAATAGGGTCGGTAGGTCGGGATTTTTTATTTATTTATTTATTTTTTTCTCCAAAAAACCATATTTTTACGTTATTTTGCCAAAAAAACAAGATTTTTTTTCTTTTTTTCCCCAAATGCCAAAAAAAAGTCTAGGGTCGCGCGAAAAAACTAGGGTCGGTCGGGTTACCGTAAACAGACTTTTTTTTTTTTTGGCCTTATATCCGAGGTATTTTTATTAGTTGGTTCGACTGTGTCTGAATCAGTTGTTAAAATTATAAATTTTATGTAATTTTTAATTTTCAATTTTATTTTTTACATTCATACAATTTTAATGCATTTTAAAATGCATAGTGAGTACGCCCCGCCAGCATTTTGCTCTTCTTTTCTGGTGATGTTCTTTTTTGGGTACTTTTTCGCCAAAACTAAAAAAGTTAGAAATAAATCAGACACAAAGTGGAGAATAATCACTTTTTTTTCTATTAGGATACGTCTGGGATTCATCCGGAAACGTCCACTACCTTTTCTACGTCATCGGCTCAATTATGACGTTATCCGGGATCATCTCTCTGCCTCTGCAAAGGATATCTTCGTGGGAGATCAGACGACGGGACAGAGTGTCCGCTCTGTAGCGAGTGTACTGTCGACAAACACACCTTTGTCAGTAATCTTGAACTTTAGTGTGTTAAATTCATAGCTCATAATTCAGAGGCATTCAAGTCTCCAAATGTGGAGAACCTGCACTTGTAATCATAACAAGTCATTTTAGATCCCTTTGAAGTTACGGAATGAACTCCGATGAACTGTACGAATGCATTTCGTTTACATGGGTCAAAGAAGGAATTATCCGTATGAGCGGAAAAGGGAGACAACTCTTTCGTGTAAATGATGTCCCATGGTTGACAACGTACGCCATTTTCGGTGCATTTTCGTCGATTGAACAACCAAATTAATTAATTATGCTTAAGTTTGGAGCTCAATCCGTCAATTAATATCACGACACATGTTCTTTGGCTTGCTTACATGGACTTGTATCAAAAATAAGTAAAGAATGTCTCTGGATTCTGAGCTATGAATTTAACACACTAAAGTTCAAGATTACCCCCGGCCTTTGTCTTCGTTTCTCGAAGAAAGCGTTGATGTGCCGATTGTGTTTTACATGCGGGTTGAAGACGCTAAAAAGTAAACGTACGTTTCTTGAAGATAGCTTTTTTCGTTCTGACTGTGTTCTTACAGAGATACTGTAGCTACAGATCTCTGGTTCTAAATACACGATGAAGACGCAGAACTGAATACTTGGCTGAATAATAAACGTACATTTCCTTGTGAAGCTGTAAACTGTTTTTATTTATTGGTTATTTGTATCAAAACGATTTCATTTTTTAAATGCTGTGAATGTTGGGTTTAATTTTGTATATATAATAAAACGTTCCAATAACTACTCTTCCCTGCTTGTTAAAATGTGTGTCTGAACGGACATTCAAAATGTGTGTCTGAACGGACATTCAAAATGTGTGTCTGAACTGACATTCAAAATGTGTGTCTGAACTGACATTCAAAATGTGTGTCTGAACGGACATTCAAAATGTGTGTCTGAACTGATATTCAAAATGTGTGTCTGAACGGACATTCAAAATGTGTGTCTGAACTGATATTCAAAATGTGTGTCTGAACTGATATTCAAGATGTGTGTCTGAACTGATATTCAAGATGTGTTTCTGAACTGATATTCAAGATGTGTGTCTCAACTGATATTCAAGATGTGTGTCTCAACTGATATTCCATTTTTCATATATATACACTGTTGCTGGCTCCCCTGAGCAGTAAGGAGAGTCTTAGGAATGAGCAGTGTTAGGCCGTCCGGAAATGATATACACTGAGTGTATGTCAGGTCGCATTTGGATCAAGGTTGAGGCATAGTAAGAAATCAACGTTCTCTTGGATATTCTTTAATGAAGGTAGACCAGCAAATAATTTGTATTCATATGCCCTTCCCCTTAACAACTGACACAAATCTGGTCTGAAAAAGGAGTGTGTCGAAAAATGGGGATACCTTTACAGAGATGATGAACAACAAATCTGGAAGAGAGAGTATTAAATTGAGGGAGGGGGGGGGGGGGGTGGGGGGGGGGGGGGGGGGCACTGTAATGGACATGACGTAGGGGAGTCTAACAATTGCTTTTCTTTTTTCAACATTTATCAATGAACATTTACAACAACATGTTTGTTGACGGCAAGTAAAACTAGAAAAACAAGAAAAAACAAGTCGCGTAAGGCGAAATTACTACATTTAGTCAAGCTGTGGAACTCACAGAATGAAACTGAACGCACTGCATTTTTTTACAATGACCGTGGTCCGCCGCTTGTGCAAAACGGAGTGAAACTGACGAGCCTGTTCAGCGCGGTAGTGGTTTCGCTGTGCTGCATAGCACGCTTTTCTGTACCTCTCTTCGTTTGAACTTTCTGAGCGTGTTTTTAATCCAAACATATCATATCTATATGTTTTTGGAATCAGGAACTGACAAGGAAGAAGATGAAATTGTTTTTAAATCGATTTCGGAAATTTGATTTTGATAATAAATTTTATATTTTTAATTTTCAGAGCTTGTTTTTAATCCAAATATAATATATTTTTATGTTTTTGGAATCAGAAAATTATCAAGAATAAAATGAACGTAAAATTGGATCGTTTTATAAAAAAATAATTTTAATTACAATTTTCTGATTTTTAATGACCAAAGTCATTAATTAATTTTTAAGCCACCAAGCTGAAATGCAATACCGAAGTCCGGCCTTCGTCGAAGATTGCTTGGCCAAAATTTCAATCAATTTTATTGAAAAATGAGGGTGTGACAGTGCCGCCTCAACTTTTACAAAAAGCCGGATATGACGTCATCAAAGACATTTATCGAAAAAAAGAAAAAAAAGTCCGGGGATATCATACCCAGGAACTCTCATGTCAAATGTCATAAAGATCGGTCCAGTAGTTTACTCTCAATCGTTCTACTCACACACACGCACACACACACACACAGAGACACACATACACCATGACCCTCGTCTCGATTCCCCCTCTATGTTAAAGGTGGTCGTCTACATTTTGACTTTTTTCCAATAATCTTATGGTTAGATTTCGCTAAAAAGTTATTTCAGATGATGAATGAACCATGGGGCAAAAAGTTACAGAATTTTTTTTATATGTGAACAAAGTTTTTATTTTTTGGGAGCGTGACTCACGCTTCCAATGTTTACTTTTCTGTTTTCTGAGACCATGTGCTTTACCTAAAAATATCGACCAATCAAATTATTAGCGGCGCATGCGCAAAGAGTCATTTATGGTCCAAAGATGTCTGCCATCTTGCGCCAGTTACGTAAAAAGCAAAATTGTGATCGATCAGGGCGGCATAGGTCTGAATGTGTACATTTGGGGGACCAGAAACAACCCTGAGATGCAGCGAAGTTGGAATTAGGCGCCAAATTCAACCGGCAAGTGGCAAAAACACTATGATGCTCATTGAAAGTTACGTCGGGGGTGTGTTCAAAGTACTTTTGGCAAAATCGCAAGCAGGACAAAGCCCTGGGAGTTTTTCCTGTGGAAGAGCATGCTGAAACGGAATGTAAGTATACTTTTTGACATTACACCCAACCTTTACTTTGATCTTCCATTAACTTTACTTGTATATTTGAATTCAATTTTCAAACCTAGTTATTACGTTTCACAGTTCTGAAACAAAGCTTGTACGTGTACATTACCATTTCACTGTAGGCTGAAAGGGCGCGTCCGAACATTTCATACTCAAAGGAGGTTTGAAATCGTAAACCGGGCTTACTTTTAGATCTGGTTTTTACATTATGTATTCCTCCACACGTTTTCCTTTTCTCAGCTAGTGTCGTGTCGTGGTGTGTGTCGTGGGAAAGGGAGGGGGGGGGAGGGGGGGGAGGGGAGTTGCATTTTCAGAGGCCGATTCTACTTCGGACAGATCAAGCTCATCCAGATGAATAGAACTAAAATGTCACATTTGTTTTAGAATCTATAGATCTGTTCTTAGTTTTTACGGTATGACTTCAGCTACATTCCGTCTGCGTGTGCCTTACACGAACGACTGTTGGAGAAAACAAATTCTCTTCAGAGATTCATGATACTATTCAGTTTTAACCACCACGTTTTTAGTATTTTACATTGTGTGATTAAATGATAAGGTGACGTGCATCTTCACGCAGTCGCGCGCGCGTGTGTGTGTAAGGGGGGGGGGGGGGAGGATATGTCTGTCTGTGCCCTGTGACTTCAACATAAATTGTGTGTATTCAACAGTAACGTTGCACATTAATTGCAGATCTGTGCGCCAGGAATGTGGACAAGAAAGCCGCAGTTTGAGCAAAGATCCAACGGTAAGCGAGTCCGTTTGTAAGCAAGCTTTTATGATGTTCCTGCATACAACCTTCATCGATGCTACAGGGATACGTGTTTCAAGTTTTTAACATTGAAACTGTGTGTGTGTATACGTGTACGTGTGTGTGTGTGGGAGAGAGAGAGAGAGAGAGAGAGAGAGAGAGAGAGAGAGAGAGAGAGAGAGAGAGAGAGACTGTGTGTGTGTGTGTGTGTGTGTGTGTGTGTGTGTGTGTGTGTGTGTGTGTGTGTGTGTTCGCTCTGAAAAAACGAGAACACGCAAAAATAAACATCGTATTTGGTCAAGGTATCAGAAATATTTAGTATATGCAGCTAGCTGCATATTTTGCTAATGGTGAAGGGTAACATTTTTTTTTCTCATAGCCTTTATTCATCAAGCTGACAGTGACAACATAATTAGGCAACACAGACAAATTAAATAGCATATCCACAATTACTATAACAACAAATGCAAGCGGACCAATAGTTGCAACAAACTTCAGGCTAAATAACATCAAAAAGAAAGGACCAGGGGAAAAAGAGAGATCACACGTATCTAAGAAAACAGCGGTAACCATTTGTATGTCCGAATGTATCATTAAAACCACGATATCCACATCTTGCCTGTTCTTAGTATCATGCAATCATGAGTAGCAAGTGGTGTAAAAATTGAGAGACACAGAAAGGCACAGTCGTTCCCATGAAAACTTTTGGCTCACCATCTCAGATTTAGACAAGATTGTACATGAACAAAGACTTAGATTCGACAACCTGGCTGCTTCATGCGCAAAGTGATAATTTATTTTGATGTGTTATCATCACAGATTCCTGCTTGTGTTCGTTCACAAATCAGTCAATAAAAAAAAAAATCACAAACTGCACCCAGGCTGATTAGTTGATGTGTTTAGCGATGGTCTTTTCAGGCCTGGTCTGTTCTGAGACTGTAAATCGAATAGTTTACTCGGGAAGGACTGAACCTTTCACATCAATATTCAACAAAAACCATCAAAACGTTTGAATAACACATACGAGAAGGGGGGGAAAATTAATTTGTGTGCTTTTGTTATCAGGGGAGGGAACCATCTAATCCGAGCAAAATTACCTCCCTTGATTTTTCTTACGTGATACATGTGCAAAGTGAATCAAAAGTGCATCAGTCACAAACAAATACAACTATTTAGCAGGATCAATTAGTACACTTGATGCATATATGAATGTTGATCTATTCAGAATAATAAATAATGTCCCGGCTGATACTCCCTGCTAAATTATCATTGATATCCCGTCGCGATATAACCTTCGTGGTTGAAAACGACGTTAAACACCAAATAAAGAAAGATCATTGATATTTGTGTTCCCTATGCACAGCGTTTGTTTTTCGGTTGTTGTTGTTTTGGTTCATGTAACGTTTCAGGCGTATTCTCAATACATTTAGAGAACTGTTATGGAAGCCTGAAGATCAAAGACAAAAATGTAATTACCGTAAAATGTAAAAAAGAAAACGTTTTTTCCAATAGCTCCTGCCATTCTGATTGTGGACTTTAGAAGACAAATATACCTGCAGCCCGATTACTTGAAATGTGGCATCGGTATTAAATGTGTGTGTGTGTGTGTGTGTGTGTGTGTGTGTGTGTGTGTGTGTGTGTGTGTGTGTGTGTGTTTTGATGCAGCTGCAGAAGTAAAGAAGCTAATGTCTTGCAATATTTTCAGAAATGATCGCTTTATGTTATGTTTTACTACAGAACTGAAGGAGCAATGGTTAAGAGTGAGGGGGTAGGTATGCAATATACAAGTGGGTAGATTTGTGAACCATCTGTGTGCCCGCTAGGTGGAAGACGTCCATGGCATCCATATAAGAATACATCGCTGCTCTGCCGATTCAGGATGAAGTCATGTCCAAGCCATTGTCCTGCAAGAAAAAAACACGTCATTTTTAGTCCATATATGCATTTCCGTGACTAAGCTTTGGTTTAATCATCGGCCTGATAATGATGACCTAGAAGCAATAGATTTGTTATAAAAAACAATTGAAAAAAAAGTAAATTAATTCTTTCATTCTTGTATTTATCAATGTATTTATTCTTTTCTTATTTTTTTTCTTGGGTGGTGGTGGAGGTTGGGAGGGGTGTGTGTGTGTTGTAATTATTTGTTTTCAAACCCTTCGGACAGATACTGATGCGCCGGAGACATTATACGTTATTTGCGTGTTTGACCAAAATATGACATTTTACACAGATCGAGACAGTCATTGTTCTCCGAGACCGCGCTAGCGGTCGAGGTGAACAATGACTGTCGAGATCTGTGTAAAATGTCATATTTTGGTCAAACACGCAAATAACATTTATGTATCGATCGAATTCCTTTCAGGTACTATGACTTTGTTGTTGTTTTGACGATTGAACGAGCACACAAACACATGCATGCAATCCACATGCAATCAAACACATGCTTCATATTTGGGCGTTTCAGGTTGACCGAAACTTCAAAGGAACTACAAAACACACGTCATGTACTCACTTTGTTGTTGTTTTGACATTGAACAGCACACACACATGCAATCAAACACATGACGTTTTTTTTTTTTTAGTTCCTTTGAAGTTTCCGTCAACCTGAAAAGCCAAATTATAAAGTTTTGTCGGCCTCTGACGTCACATGACTCAAAGAAGGGAAATCCAATCTCCAATCGATACATAGCAGAATTTTTCGGGAATGCATAATCTTGCGATCAGATGTGTAAGATGGTGATTGTTCTACACTACTCGTCATAAAAAAAAACCTTTACAGGTGCGTTTGAGGGCAGATCTTTATGATGAGGCCGTTTATCGTAAAACCAATTATATGACTGGAAAGGCCTGTTATGCCCCTAACTTATTCAGAAAACAGATTGAGTTTACATGACGTATTGTCGATACAGTGAAACCTACAACACACACACACCCCCAAATCAAATTCGCAAAATGAAGGTTCCCGCGTTAAAATTGACAACAAATCAGAACTGCTAAAACAAAACATGTTTAGCATGTTCTTAGACAAAACAATCAAATTTGCATTCAAATCAGTAAGTTTTGTTCACATATCTTGTCTAACATGGACGCTATGGCATGCTGAGCGGTGTAGGTGTCAATTGTCTCATTACCCGCTAAAACGTCTTCAAAAACTGCCTTTTATGCCTGCTGAGAGTATTGACACCTACACCGCTCAGCCTGCCATAGCGTCCATGTGAACAACACATACTGATTTGGATGCAGATTTCATTGTGTGAGCAAGAGTGACCCTGTTTGTTGTTTTATTATCTCAAATTGAAGAACAACTCATTTTTTGCCCACACAAATTGATTTGGTTCAGCTGTTGTGCCTAGCAGTGTTGTTTTTCCATTTTGAAGAAGACTGGGTGACAGGGTGACCCCCCAAAAATGCAACCCTCAAAAATGCTAATAACTTCTACATCTGTTGACCGAATCACATTATATTTGGGGGACATAAACTTCAGCTACCGTGACACTTTCACAAAGGGCCAATTTTGTAGATCAAATGGTCAGACTTTTGTGCTATTTCAAAAAAAGTTGCCAAGATGTGGAAGGGTCATGGATAGGCTGAAGTTTATGTCCCCCAAATATAAAGTGATTCGGTCAACAGATGTAGAAGTTATTAGCATTTTTGAGGGTTGCATTTTTTTTTAGGTCACCCTGTAGTTGCCAAAAAATCAGCCTGACTGGGCCATTTCTACTGAATTTCCAGGATGTTGTTATAACATTTAAAGATTAATAACTGAAACAGGACACATTTCTAAAGATTTCATATAACGATTATCCGCCCTATCCGGACACGCCCATCACTTTTCAGGTTGTTGTTTTTTCATCATAATTTAAATGCATAATTACGGCACATCATAGTCGAGTCATGTATAACGTATGGCGATTAACAGCAGTGTGCTAACATTTTTGAAACTGTTTCAGATTTTTAAATACTATTTTTGTAATTACAGGTCTTTGACGGGTGGTTATCAACCTCCCTTCCCCTATCTTGGTAGTGGTGACAAACACACCTGGAAGGACATGTGGCTGCACTTGAAGTAGGCTCCTCTGGGAAGGATCCTCTGTTAAGGTTGCAGGCCATGCCCAAAACCGGGGATGGGAGCCGCTCAGCAATGGACAGGACCAGCTCCCCCGCGGTCATCTCGTTAATCATGTTCTGACCAACACAGTTAAAAGTCCTATTGTCATGAAATAATGTAATGCATTCAAATTTGTATCCATTTTATCTGTTTTAATAGATGTAGTATTATGAAACAAGTGGCATGTAGATATAATTATAAGCCATGCGCACTTGAACGGCATTCATGAAACTTTGTGGAATTATCATCCCATATCTCAGGCCAATGTACACCAAATTTGAAGTAAGTTGTAGAAGTAATTCATGAGTTATCAGCATTTTTTTTTTGGGGGGGGGGGGGGGGTTACTTTGTACATGTTTGTGTGTGTGCTTTATGCATTCAGATGTATACATATGTAAGAGTGTATGCATTAAATAAGTTGGTATATAATTAAAATTCTTTTGTTAATAAATTGTGTCTCGACTGATTGATGGGATTGTCGATTTTGTAAGTATCCTTTTAAACAGCAAACGGAAGTATAGTGTGTCACCACTCTCTCTCTCTCTCTCTCTCTCTCTCTCTCTCTCTCTCTCTCTCTCTCTCTCTCTCTCTCATATGCACACACACAAACACACGCACACACACACACACACACACACACACACACACACACACGCATTTACAATATACAGCCCATACTTGAATAACTGAGATTAACATAAGCACTCAAGCAATAACAGAGAGAAGAAATCTTCAAACCATTACATTTGTAACTACACAAACTCACTGTAAGACTAAGAGACTGGATCTTTCTTCCCGATAACTCTTGGCGGCAGCTTCTTGAGTAGCTGTCCGCATGCGGACTCTCTGTGTCCCCGATTGCGCTGACAAACATTGTAACACTGCCGCACCTGCTGGCCCTGCCCTGCCTCTTCTGACCGGTGGAGACGATGCTTAGCTCAGAGTTGAGACATGAGATCGTACTGTGTTCGACCTGAGTATCGAAATGGACAGCTTTTACAGAAAAAAAAGAAACAACAAAACAAAAGTGTTAAAAGACACAGTCTAAGAAATGGACAAACGGTTATACTTGACGGACATGAATCATAAGTGAATAAAATACGTGGCTTATACCTACCATGCAATACAGTACAGTATTAGTTTATTTATGCCATAAGGGGCAAATGTATAATGAGTTACACGTTTGGCATTTTTAAGAACTATAACTGCATACATGAATCGTCTAAAACATGATCAGGTATAAGAAAACAAACACGTACAGATACTCCGATTCACACAATCACTCGTACTACTACGTGAATGTCGCACGCACGTACGTACACACACACACATGCACACACACAGACGCACACACACACACATCCACAGACATACGCACGCACATTTTATACATACAAACAAACACGCACATTTTACACACATACGGCACACACATAGACATAAGAAATACAAAAATAAAAACCAGCTGCATTCTAAGATTCGACCGGAGAATCTAGATCTCCGATTCAACTGATTCATTTAGATCTGTAGTTGTTAGTCTTGCAGGAAAATCAATGGCGATTCTGACATCGGTGTTGCGGGTACTAGACTAGTCTACGTAAACTCATTAAAAATGAAAGCACACAAATCAAGGACTCTTGTTGGAAAATACAATTGTTTTTGATTCCGATCCTTATTTTGTAGTCGAAATATTTTGTGTGTGCAGAAATACAAATTTAGATCGATTGCAAGCGTTTTAGATTTCATTGTCAGTGTACGTGTGTCACTGTGTCGGAACTGTGCCTCTCGAAACATTGAGTTAGTGTTAGACCTATGCTTTTGCTTTATTTTTTATGATGACTCCTTAATTCCTGAACCGAATCATTAAGCAGAGCCTCTTTGTAAACCGCCATCAAACATAAAGTACCGTAACTAATGTGCAATGCTGTAAGCGTAAAACTGACTTTTGAGAGGTTCCCTGAAATGCGTCAACTCGGCTAAGATTTGATATCTACGAATGACGAACACAGTACGTGAACAGAGCAAACACATTGCTTGAAACTGTTTTGGTGCATTATGAAGCCTTGTTTGCAGCCACTTAAAAGTCTTATACGACAAGAATGTATTGCATAATTGATAAAAAGAACTTACCAGAGAACTTTCGTCAAGGCAGCGGCTGCTCACCGCTAGGAATTCTGGGTGGTTAAGCACTTTGAAAACTTCCGGTTTACATTATGTTCCAAATAAGGATATCCTACTACGATTATGTTCCAAATAAGGATATCCTACTACAATGGAATACATCAATGAATTTTCAAACGGCTACACTTGCTCCGTCCTTTCTGATCGGAGGGGGGTGTTTTTTTGAAAGTGTTAGTGAATGGATTAAACATTATAGTGGTCAAATCTCAATTTCTGTGAGAAAATGTAGACGAGGACCTTTAAAACATTTAGTCAAAACTTGACTAAATGTAAAAACACACATATATGAAAAAAACATTTAAAAAAAACAGGCACAGACACACACATTTACATCATTATCATCATCAGAACACAAACTTCGTAGGACTGAACAAGATCACCTCACATATTAAACGCACGTGTAGGAGTTCCAGACCACGAAGAACAAGAAAAAGAAGACCAAGCGTTGGCCAATCGACCTCTATCTAAACTGTTGTAACAAGTGTCAGTGTGAAAACGTGAAACTCGAGAGCCACAAAATATGTTTGTTTTTTTAATATGCAAGCAAACACATATGTGTTTATAAGTATATAACTGTAAAAGCATTATATCAAATATAGATAGGTAAGGATATAATACGTTAATCCATTGAATCACTCATAGCTTTTGTAAATGTGCATTAAACCCATGCGCACAGAGCCTTATTGTAGTTTTGACTTGCAGTTCCAAAGTATACCATGTCAGTAGTTATTTGACACTCATTCATTCAATTTAGCACTCTATCCTTTAACACATAATACATCAATTAAAAAAATGAACACACACACAACAAGCCATCCAGTAACCAACCCAAATCCTTTTGTTCAGAACGTAAAATACTGTACTCATAAACGGAATCACAATGAGCGCCTAACTGATTGAAATCATTCATCATTAGCTCGTATGTTCGCAACATAATTGTCTCTTCGTTTTCTTTCTTCCTTTTTTTCTTCTTTTTCTTTCTTTTTTTTTATATTTTTTTTTTACGTTAAACATTGCCGTCTTAAGTTTTCGACGTTCAACCTCAGAATTCACTCAACCTTCAAAAAACCCACACAGGGCTTTGTATGTTTTATGTCTCACACTCCAGACTGTAAGGACATGGGATTAGAGACTAGTTCCAAGAGAGAACACATCAGCTTTTGATCCTTAGTGATTTCAGCTGCAGCCGAAAGCAAACTACTCACGGATGGCTTTACGTCATGTGGTGACGTCAGAGTGGTCTCTAGCGCCTCAAACACGGAGATGCAAATTGCGTTCAGCAGCAGATTCGATGACGTCGCGGTTGTGTCAAATGTTGGCCTTTCCTTGGGCGGTATGTTCGGCCTATGCAAAGACGTCTTGGACGAAGATTCCAAACGGTATGCGTTACCACTTGTTCTGGTCTTGCGTGCAGACAGAGGTAGATTGCACTTTGATCTTGATGGTGCAAAATAGGGAGAAGAAAGGCTTGGCGATGCAGAACTGAGGTCAAGGTTGGGAGATGCTTGGGTTCTTGACGTTGGGGATACATCAGTTTCTTTGCTATATTTCGTGGGCAAGTCTTTTCTCTGCCAAGCACTTACAGACGGTTTAGATACCAGAACTTCCCTGGAAGATTGGGATTCGTTGGAATAAGGAGACAGGGAACCTTGAGACAACATCAAATACTCGGCAGCCTTTAAAGGTAGAGATGACTTTGACGATGGAGATTCTTTTGGCGATGCTTCCAAAGACGGGAGCCCTTTTGAAGGTTGGGGCGATTTGGAAAAGAAGGACTCAGTGGACGATGGAAACGGAGATAACAAAAACGACTTGACAGCTTTGGAAGCCCTTGAGAACCGAGACTCTTGCTTTACTGTTGGCGGTGATTTCAAAGTCGGATATCCTTCCGTTGACTTGATCGTTTTGAAAGACTGAGACGTTTCCCAAGATTGAGAAAGAGATTGCGACTGCGGCGCTCTTTGGGCGGCAGAATATCCCGCTCGGCGACTAGCTTGAGAATGATACCTACTTTTGTCCAAGTCGTCTGAGCTCCTCGGGAACGTTTTTCTTTGATCGGCATATTTCCCAGTCACAGACCGCGATGAGTCTCTGAAAGCTTTGCCAATGGAAATGGAAGATCTGCTTGGGAAAGATCGTGTGGTATGGAAAGAGTCTGACCCGTCTGATTGTGCGGATGATGTCAATGAACCAGTTGCTTGCAATGAAGGAACTCTCATGGGCATTTTCTCCAACCTGGGTGGTGATGCACGGCCCCTTGGTGTCAGTGTTTCAGGGCTGTAAGTTACAGTTGCTTTCTTCTTCGACTTTGGAGACCGTTTTCGTTTTGGACGATTAACTTCTACAAACCCATAGGTACGCCTGCAAGATTGTACAATATTCGATACCTTGGCTGCTCTAAGCTGGCTTGTATTTACTGCCTGAAGTTTTGAGCTGGCTGACGGTGGCTTCTGCTCACTTTTATTTGTATTGCATTTCTTCTTGGCGTTTATGTTGTCATAGTTCTTCCACTTGTTCATGGTTGTTACTTTTTGGGGATTTGGTGCGTTGACGTGTACAGTTACTGGTAGCGGCTCAGCTATATAAGTAGGAGTTTCCGGTTTCTTTTTCAAACTTGCAATTGCGTTGAGCTTCACTTTTTGTTTTGTTCGTTTGCTCCTTGGTATTCTTTCCCCAACTTTGCTTTTCTCCCTTTCGTTAGTGTGCTTTCTGTCTTGCTCCGATGGGATAAAATCAACGATCAGTTTTCCAATGTTCGTGCAGATATCTTGAACCAGGCGCTGTACGTTTTGGTTTAGTTTCTTTTTATTTACTGAGGGTGAGGTGTCACCACTACTGGGAGGGTTTAACTTCTGACGGTTCTGCGCCTTTGATGGTGTATGGTGACCTGAGGTTTTTCGTTCCTGTGTCTGTTTATTGTGGGTCTTGGCAGTAGCAACACACTTTTTGCGGTTGTAGCTCTGCTTACCAACCGCCATGTAACCGAGAGGGACACTACCGCCAGTAGAGCTGATCAAACGAGGGGTCTGAAGTTTTCGGGCAGTGGATAACTTGATTGTATTATCTTTACCAGGTCGTGCTACAGATGGTTGGTCGGATTGTCTGACGGTTGGCGCCTCTGGTTTTCCTGGAAGGCTAGTTTGATTGGTTGTCACGCTGCCAGGTCTCCCCTGTGAGGATGTCTTCTTTCTAGGCTGAGGTGATACTGAAACCATTGAGTATCTTGTTGCCGTAACTCTTGCCCATCTGTCGTAGTCGCCTTGGTTTCCCGAGTTGTTCGTTGAAGCGGTACGAAAGCTAATGGATCTTCTGCGATTTTCGTCCATACTGCCAGGCGGATTTTTAAAAGAGGTTGTTTCACTTTGGTTGTCTGTACTGCTACGCTTTTCCGCTGACTCGGTTGAAACCCCAGAGCTTTCAGAGCCGTTTGTTTCGCGAGTGGTTTCATGTGCGCTACGACGTCTTGTGTAATTCGTGTACTGTTTATTCAAACGTCCAGTGTTCGCTGACAGAGACTGAGATGTTGGTCTATTGTTATTGGTAGATGACGGACGTGCTGCAAAAGCCTTGGCCGAAGCGGCGCAGGGTGTTGTACCCTCAGGAGTCCACGTGTGTCGTCTAAGAAACTGGGCATTAGAAACGTTTCCTTTACTTGGTTGTCCAGAGTTTGATGGCCTTAAAGTTTTTGGTACCACCTTCGGGTAGGCTTCCTGGGTTGATGGTTTAGTCGCTGCATAGGTGTACGCGTGTGGTATAGCAATCTGGAAAGTTTTAGAAACGCTGCTACTCCCTTGCATTCCAGAGTTTGATGGCCTTAAAGTTTTGGGTACCACCTTCGGGTAGGCTTCCTGGGTTGATGGTTTAGTCGTTGCATAGGTGTACGCGTGTGGTATAGCAATCTGGAAAGTTTGAGAAACGCTTCTATTCCCTTGCGTTCCAGAGTGTGCGGACGTTACTTTTGGGACTGCCAAATATGGATGTGCTTTCGGTGTCGACATTTTAGAAGCTGCAGAAGATGATCTCCCATGCAGAATATCGACTATACACGACTCGACCAGCATCTGATTGAAGCATAGATTTATCCCGGAGTCGATAGCACTGTCCACATGTTGAACAGTGGCCTGGGAAGGATCAGGCCAATCATTGGTTGAGGTGTTCGGTTCTCTTGTATGATCAGAAACCGTCCGACAGTCTGATAGCTTTGATTTTTGGAGTACCACCTTCGAGCGAGCTTTTTGAGTTGCTTTTTTAGCGGGAGCTGCTCTCGCGCGCATAATGTCAGCAAGACACGACTTTCGAGTTGTTTTTTTAGAAGCTGGTACGGGTTCTACTTTTGCTTGCAGAATGTTAGTAGTAATACACGACTCAACTGGATCCAAGGAGATGTGTATCCCGGAGTCGATTGGGTTGTCTGAAGAAGATTCACCGTGCATACTACCTGCAGGGCCATTATTTGCAATGTACGTTTCTCTCAGACGTTTTCGCAGCTTATCAGGGTGTCTCTTGAAGAACTTCAGCTCCGTTACGGGCTGTTGCAGCAGGAATGACACTACGTTGTTCACCTGTCGCTGAATGTCCTCGTGCTGGGACGCGGCTCTTGAACTAGAAGCTTCTGGGTCGTTCCCTGCAGCACCGGAATGTCTCCTACGTTTTGACCTTGAAAGATCCTGCGCCGAAGAGGTCAAAGGGGCCTTGTTGGCAGAAAAATCTGCAAAGGTTGGACGCAGTTTGTAACTAACATGGACCTTGTATTGTCCTGGTGGGGGGAAATTCTGACACACTAGCTCACACCTTTCTGGTGAGCAGCAATGCGCTGGCTTATTGGTATGATCGTGACCCAAAACAGAACATGATTCTAGCGAGCAGCACCTCCGAGCCGGAGGCTGCAGGGTTGAGTTGGTAACCATATCAGCATTATGCTGCTCATACAGGATTTTCAGCAGGTCGGAGATAAGACGTAGCTTTTCTGTTAGACACTTTGGGATTTGTTTATTGCACTCATAGTTGAAGAGGGTATTCTTGCACCCACACCGACAGTTGTCGATGAGTCTGTGACGCATCTCAGCATAGTGTTCCAAGTCCATGTGTTTCAAGTGGCGCCTCCATGCAGGGACTTGCACATGGATCTGCCCGAACATCTCGAGCTCCTTATTTCTCGTCAGGACTGCTTGTAGATTGTCTGCCGTGTCCTTCCAAAGCTCAGCGTAGGCTGGGCTGAAAACAGTGGGGCAGAAGGATGCATCAGGCACACGGGCAGTTGCCGAGTATTGATTTTGCTTGCATTTTAAAGGAAAATGATTCTGCTTTAAGTGGGATTTCTAAATTACGGTACTCTCTCTCTCTCTCTCTCTCTCTCTCTCTCTCTCTCTCTCTCTCTCTCTCTCTCTCTCTCTCTCTCTCTCTCTCTCTCTCTCTCTCTCTCTCTTCGTAAGTCTGTGTGGTTTTCTTACGCGCCTGAGTGTTTCTAAATAGTTCAACAACTTCAAGCAAGCAGCAATCAAAACGACACACCACGGCAAGCAAGCAATACCACCGAGACAAAAGATTAAAAAACTTGACTAAATGTAAAAAGAAGCAAGAAAACAAAAACAGACAAATCAAACAAGTTAAGCCTAATCAACACACACTTTTTGACAAAGGTCCCCCCCACACACACACACACACACACACACACACACACACACCCTACTAAAACTTCTTCAAGACAAAGAAAGCAGAACTCATAGAACGAAGCGCTTCAAAAAACCTTCACCAGCAAGAAACCTGGATACCGCAATACAACAACAACAACAACAACAACACACCAACAACAACAACAACAAAAGAAACGGAGCAGACAAGAATGACTATGGATATGGACTAACTGATGTGCGTAGGGTGAAAGAAAATATAAGAAGAGCAACAGAACTGTGAGGATAGACGAGAACGAGCAATACGATTGAAGAGATCAAATCAGTGAAAATAATAAATTCACGATTTGCAGGACCCCGTGACCAAGCTTGGTTAACAGACGCAAGGTGAAGGCCATACGGCTTTTGGGGGAACCAAAATTTCCGGTGAGAAAACACGTAGAGAAAACACGTGGACACCTTACTACAACATGGATTGCTTCGAACGACTGATCAGCTACCAGAAGTCCTGTACGCCGTAACCTAGCTGCAACCACTAACTTTGCAAACGTAAATCCTCAGTGAAACGTCCTCAGACACAATTCTCACTCGCGAAACCGCCTTTGAAACATGTTTCTTCCTTTCCGATTAGTATCACCGCAGAGACAGCGACATTTCCCAGTCACTTTGAGTTTCGGAAGAAACGAGAAGCAATTACGTCCCTTTGTTTAAAAAAAAACATGAGGAAATGATACATTTGATATATTGTGCTTTTTCAAAGCTGTAGACATTGCAAATTTTACATTTTCTAGAAAATAACAGAAAAAAGAAAATCCGCTGAAGATGGCTGCTACAAACTTTCTGTACCATTTAAATGTTAAATCCGTTTTTATATTTAGTCAAGTTTTGACTAAATATTTTAACATCGAGGGGGAATCGAGACGAGGGTCGTGGTGTATGTGCGTGCGTGTGTGTGTGCGTGTGTGTGTGTGTCTGTGTGTGTGTGTAGAGAGATTCAGACTAAACTACTGGACCGATCTTTATGAAATTTGACATGAGAGTTCCTGGGTATGAAATCCCCGAACGTTTTTTTCATTTTTTTGATAAATGTCTTTGATGACGTCATATCCGGCTTTTCGTGAAAGTTGAGGCGGCACTGTCACGCCCTCATTTTTCAACCAAATTGGTTAAAATTTTGGTCAAGTAATCTTCAACGAAGCCCGGACTTCGGTATTGCATTTCAGCTTGGTGGCTTAAAAATTAATTAATGACTTTGGTCATTAAAAATCTGAAAATTGTAAATAAAAATAAAAATTTATAAAACGATCCAAATTTACGTTCATCTTATTCTCCATCATTTGCTGATTCCAAAAACATATAAATATGTTATATTCGGATTAAAAACAAGCTCTGAAAATTAAATATATAAAAATTATTATCAAAATTAAATTGTCGAAATCAATTTAAAAACACTTTCATCTTATTCCTTGTCGGTTCCTGATTCCAAAAACATATAGATATGATATGTTTGGATTAAAAACACGCTCAGAAAGTTAAAACAAAGAGAGGTACAGAAAAGCGTGCTATCCTTCTTAGCGCAACTACTACCCCGCTCTTCTTGTCAATTTCACTGCCTTTGCCATGAGTGGTGGACTGACGATGCTACGAGTATACGGTCTTGCTGAAAAATGGCATTGCGTTCAGTTTCATTCTGTGAGTTCGACAGCTACTTGACTAAATATTGTATTTTCGCCTTACGCGACTTGTTCTTTTTACCTCGGCACATGCTAAAAATCGCATATCCCACCCTAAAAAAACCAAAAAGTAAAAAACTTTTCTTCCGAGAACAAAGAGAGCCTCATTGATGAACGGTAGTTCGAAGAAGATTGGTTTAGTGACGACGTCGATCGCGAGACTTCAATAGTTGATGTATGAATTCACCTTGGCAACGTTAGTCAGTTTTAAAGACTGCTTTTGAGAGGAGGGATTACTTGTACTTCTGATCGACCACGAAAAAAGACGAGAAAAAATATGTGAAAAAATTAAGCGAGAGCAGAGTGATAGGATGGTAATGTGTGTGTGTGTGTGTGTGTGTGTGTGTGTGTGTGTGTGTGTGTGTGTGTGTGTGTGTGTGTATGTGTGTGTGTGCGTTGGTGTGTGCGCGTGTGTGTGTGTGCGTGTGGGAAAGTGTCCCATCATTATGTGTCGCGAACCTCTGAGACTGTAGTTGATAACGATAGATTCATTTGAATTGTGTATTGTGTACGTGATTGCGTTTCCATTTATTTAAAGTTTGTTTGTTTTTAATGTGTATTGTTGCTGTCATTAAAATTATTACATTTCCTATTGATATGAGGCGCTTGTTGTGTATTGTTGCTGTTATTAAGATTATTATATTTAAGATTGTAAGGCGCTTAGAACTATTTTAGGATTTGCGCCCTATAAATACCCTTATTATTATTATTATTATTATTATTATTATTATTATTATTATTATTATTATTATTATTAATATTATCATCATTATTAGGCAAACACATATCTGGGGACTTGACGCTCGTAGGTAAGTGAACTGAAAGTAGAATGTGAACAGAACGGAATCATATCGGCCTTGTTGCAATCGCATGAAAGCATAAACAAGTTTGGTCACAGATGGATTGAGTTACAATAACATTGACAGGCTTCCATTTCAAACTTCCAGTTTATTCTCTTCGATTGGCGCCCGACTGGTCGGGCGTCAATCGACAATGATAACATCGACGTTTCAAATGGAAGCCTATCAATGTGCAAGTGTAATGTGCTTTTAATATGTACTTTTTGTATGTACTTTTTTTATGTACTTTTTTTTTACGTCAATGAGACTTTTATAGGGCAGGACAAAGGCCTGCATCTATATTGTGCCAGAAAAAAAATTACGATTCACCAACTGCACAAGTCTAACTATAACGAACACACTAATTCCATTTTTAGATTATTCCTCTTCCTCGATAACTTTTCCTCTCAAAGTTATTACAAAAAGTCTATAGTTTGAACGCAAATCAAGACTTTCACTATTTGTTGCTTAGAAAATGCACCTTTTACGGAATGTGAGAACAACGGAGCGACAGCACGTTTCGCCCTGCAGTCCGGACTGACGATCTAACAGCGAACGACAAGAAGAAGAAGAAGAAGAAGAAGAAGAAGAAGAAGAAGAAGAAGAAGAAGAAGAAGAAGAAGAAGAAGAAGACAGAACAACGGAGCAAAAAAGCTGGAGGACAGAAATTATTAGACTATAAGACTACAAAACATTAAAAGAAGAATTGAAAAGATGAAAACAGACAAGAGAGAACCATTCTTTTTAAAAAGTACTCACTTGGGCTTTTCCGTCAGAGAAACAGCTCCGCTCAGTCTTTTATTTTGGATACGGATGTATGGGGTAACCAGGGGAATGGTTAACCTCTTCACTGCTTCAGACGGCGGGATCCCCTCCTTCACAACGGCTTGGGCCTTGGAGGCTAATCGCTTGAACCATCGGAAGAACGCTGGAGTCAGCTGCAACAGACACAACTGTGCTGACAACCTATGCAGCAAGGAATGCAGTCAGATTGGCAGACTGCAAGAAAAAACAAGTTGACAAACTTTGAGACGCCTCGTGCAACACACAAAACTGGGCTCGCAACAGATACTGCAAGGAATGCAGTCAGATTGGCAGACTACAACAACAAAAAAAACCAAGTTGACAAACGTGGAGACCGCTCGTGCAACAGACAGAACTGTGCTGCCAACATATACTGCAAGGAATGCAGTCAGATTGGCAGACTGCAACAAAAAAAACCAAGTTGACAAACTTTGAGACGGCTCGTGCAACAGACACAACTGTGCTGACAACCTATGCAGCAAGAAATGCAGTCAGATGGGTAGACTGCAAGAAAAACCAGTTGACAAACTTTGAGACGGCTCGTGCAACAGACACAACTGTGCTGACAACCTATGCTGCAAGGAATGCAGTCAGATAGGCAGACTGCAAGAAAAACAAGTTGACAAACTTTGAGACGGCTCGTGCAACAGACACAACTGTGCTGACATCAGATGCAGCAAGGAATGCAGTCAGATAGGCAGACTGCAAGAAAAACCAGTTGACAAACTTTGAGACGGCTCGTGCAACAGACACAACTGTGCTGACATCAGATGCAGCAAGGAATGCAGTCAGATAGGCAGACTGCAAGAAAAACAAGTTGACAAACTTTGAGGCGGCTCGTGCAACATACAGACCTGTACTGACGTGAGATGCACATTGCTGAAAGCAGTGTTGATAAACAGACTGCACAATAACAAGTTGACAAATCCTGCAACAAACAAGCTGGCAACAGGAACTCCTTGGCAACATGCAGGCCGGGGCTCACACATGTGGACAACTCGATGTCTTGCTACAACATATTTGTTTGTTTGTTTGTTTGTTTGCTTAACGCCCAGCCGACCACGAAGGGCCATCCATATCAGGGCGGTGCTGCTTTGACATTTAACGTGCGCCACACACAAGACAGAAGTCGCAGCACAGGCTTCATGTCTCACCCAGTCACATTATTCTGACACCGGACCAACCAGTCTACAACAGATGTATCACTGCACCGACAAGAGAAGTCGAAAGAGATGCAGTCAGATTGACAAGCCTCCGACTACTACGAAAGTTGACGCATTTGGAAACAACTTCTGCGACACAGATAATAGACGATGTTCGGAAATAACTCTGTTTTGTTTGCATGGGTAGTCAGAGAGTGAATACTCTTCAGTGCTTCTCGTGAGGTAACCTTTTCCACATGAGCTCAATCTCCACCACGTGTTTCAGACAAACCCCTCGAAGTACAAGTGAACAACCCAGATCGACATGCTTTTAAACATGTATAAGAATATCGCCTGCCAGACAGACATTTTGGAACATATAGGTAGTATTCACTCAATCGTGCACACATAGAGACAGAGAAAGGCGTCCCCCTTATCCCTCTGCAAAAGAAGACGGGCAAACAAACATCTGACGGAGAAGCACGCACACACACACACACACCGTGCATACACACATACACACACCGTGCACACACACACACACCGTGCACACACACACACACACCGTGCACACACACACACACACACACACGCACACACACACCATGCACACACACACACACACACACACACGCACACTTACACCTACATCCTTCTCCTGAGTTCAAACAATAACGCACATGCATGAAACATAAGTACATTTTCTGTTAATCAAACAACAACGCACGTGCATGAAACAAGTCAAAACATTTTCAGTCAATCTCACATTATTCCCGCTGGCTAGTCTTGCCGCTCCAATGGTTGTGTTCCGGTAATACTGGACACCTTTTGGCAGGGACTCGTCCGACGCAGGTCCTTTTGCCTGCGTCAAAAGCTTCTGGATGTCATTGGTGACGTAAACTGACTGGCGAGAGCAACGGCGGTTGCGAGATGCCCAGTCCCGACAGAGGGCAGTGGATACGAAATTGGCTCTCAGAATGAGGTCATACTGAGAATCAGCCAGCCTGTAGGCATGTCCAACCTGAAAACGCCAAAGGAGATAGCTGCTATAATTATAACTGCTTTATACAGGATTGAGTGATTTATTTAACTGTTTCCCTCATAACATAGCTGCTATAATGATAACTTCTTTATAAAGGATTGAGTGATTTATTTAATTGTTTCCCTCATAACATTTTGTGTCACTGCTATTTCTTCTATTAAATTTATTTCTTCAGTAATGTTAATATCAGTTTTTGTTAACACGGTGCGTGTGTGTGTGTGTGTGTGTGTGTGTGTGTGTGTGTGTGTGTGTGTGTGTGTGTGTGTGTGTGTGTGTGTGTGTGTGTAGAGCGATTCAGAGTAAACTACTGGACCGATCTTTATGAAATGTTACATGAGAGTTTCTGGGTATGATATCCCCAGACATTTTTTTCTTTTTTTGGATAAATGTCTTTGATGACGTCATATCCGGCTTTTTGTAAAAGTTGAGGCGGCACTGTCACACCCTCATTTTCAATAAAATTAATTGAAATTTTGGCAAAGCAATCTTCGACGAAGGCCGGACTTTGGTATTGCATTTCAGCTTGGAGGCTTAAAAATTAATTAATGACTTTGGTCATTAAAAATCTGAAAATTGTAATTAAAATTACTTTTTTCAAAACGATCCAAAATTACGTTCATCTTATTTTTCATAATTTTCTGATTCTAAAAACATATAAATATGTTTTATTCGGATTTAAAACAAGCTCTGAAATTTAAAAATATAAAATTTAAACATTATGATTAAAATAAAATGTCCGAAATCGATTTTAAAACAATTTCATCTTATTACTTGTCGGTTTCTCCTTCCAAAAACATATAGATATGATATGTTTGGATTAAAAACACGCTCAGAAAGTTAAAACGAAGATAGACACAGAAAAGCGTGCTATCCCGCTCAGCGCGACCATTACCGCACTATTCTGGCTTGTCGATTTCACTGCCTTTGCCGCGAGCGGTGGACTGACAAAACTACGAGTATGCGGTCTTGGTGAAAAAATGCAGTGCATTCAGTTTTATTCTGTGAGTTCGACAGCTACTTGACTAAATGTAGTAATTTCGCCTTACGCGACTTGTTCCTTTTGCTTTTGCTTTTCTTATTGTTTGTGTCTTGAAGAATTTTCCACAGGCGAACATTGTGACATTGTTCTTGCGCTGTCCTTGTCATGGTGAAAACAGACATCTTTTGTTTTTCAACATTGCAGTATAACTTAGTGAGAATAATTGGAAACAAAGCAAGCAAAAGCAAAACCGAAAAAGTAAACAGTTTACCCGAACGCTGTAAGGAACATTCACACACACACACACACACACACACACACACACACACACACACACACACACAATGCAGTCAACACGCACAAATACATACACACACTCACACAAAGACACACACACACACACACACTGTAGTCATACACGCACAAATACATACACACACACACACACACACACTGCAGTCATACACGCACAAATACACACACACACACACACACACACACACACAAAGACACACACACACACACACACACACACACACACACACACACACACACACACACACACAAACAACTTGCCATATCACATCGATTTGCGATCCAGCCATCTTCTCTGTCTAGCTCTTGGAAAACACGTTTATATTTTTGCCGTTTTGTTTCCCGCTTCCAATTGAAATCCGAGAACAGACGGTCTGAATACATGTGTTTCATTGTGGCTTTTAACTTTCAGAACAAGCAATACTTTGATGTGTTCATTATGTTCATTCCCTGTTTGAACCTTCTTCCGTTCTCAATTTGTGTCCAATCGCTGACAACGTTTGCTTAAACTTTTCACTTTGTGCTTTTTGTCTTTCATCTCATTTTCTAGCACAAAAACACGTTCATTTGTCGCAAAATGTATCTGCGTTTCTCACACCTTCGGTTATCAATCACATCACAACATTCTTTGTCTGTATTTCTCACTTCTTCTGCAAGCAGGGAACATTCATTTGAAGCTAAGTATGACTGTGTGATTTTTTTACAGACGAGTTCATTTTTGATGAAGATGTTCTTTTCTGTCACTACTACCAGTTCATTTACAAAGACACGTGTCTATGCCTCCGTCTGTTCAGCTAGTTGTGAAATTTAAAAAAAAAAAAAAAAAGTGCAGTCTGTTGTCGTCGACTTCCTTTGTCGACAGACCTATTAGCGTTCATGAAATAGTACAGAACAATGGTGGTGTTCTTTACGAAGATTTTCAGTCTTTCATCGTTGCCTTTTGTTGAGAATAGACGTACTAGCATTCATGTAAAATCATTGGGAAAAGATCGTAGTCTTTCTGGACAGACCAACTAGATCTAGCATTCACAAGATATACACAAAAATGACAGTGTTCTTTTTGAAGGCTTTCTGCATTCCACACGTCCGCATCATCGTGAGCATCATCGTCAAAATGAAGACACACGAGCACTTCGAACGTGGTTTTAACTAAAAGGCACTCCCTCTCTTCCAGTATCTGCAAAGGCTTCGGTCATGACAGACTGAGTACAGACAGTCTAAGCTTGCGAGATTGTTGTTTCTGGAAGAGCCAAGAATGGAACCGCAGACAAGCCGAAGGGAATACACACGATGACGTCAGAATCGCTTGCGTCATTATGAACACGAGCCTGGCCATGATGTCACAACAGATGGACTGAGTCTCGGTTTACATAACATTTTTGCCAAGACTGTTACTGTTAGTGTTAGCAACGCTCGGGTTATATATATGTACGGGCGTACGCACACATGTTCATCACGCACCCACGCACGAACGCACGCACGGACGCACGCACATACACGGCACAGTACCCGCTCTTCGGACTTTGTCGTGTGACAGACTTTTATTCCACACCATATAGCTTATAGCTGTCTGGGTATGAGCACAGTACCCGCTATTCGGACTTCGTCGTGTGACAGACATTTCTTCCACATCAGACCAGGGGCCAGTTTCATAAGATAGCAGTGAACCGACTGACAGTCGATCGACTGCCCAGTTGATGGACTGTGGTTGATCGCCGGGTCACCGAAAAGCGCGTTTCATGAGCGAATCACCGTCACCCGCGGACAACCGCAGTCGACCGACTGTACAGTAATCCGAATGGCCAAGTCGAGGGCTAAATTTAGCAACATTACCACTTCCGTTTGCTCATTCGCACGTGGAAATGGCCGATTTCGAAGAAAAAACAAGTCTCGGCCCGCTCAAAATAACAATGACCGAGACTTTCAGTAATTCCTTCGCGTGACGTCGAACCATCTTACGCCATAATGTGACGTCTTCAAGACATAACCCTGACTTGTCTCCTGGATTACTGCGTCATGATAGATACATTTCGAAGAACAATCACAAGGTTTGGCTCACAATCCAAACAAGTGTGAGCATTCTGCCATTGACTGTGCGGATAATTACATTTATTTTCGGTTTACCGCAGTAAGCCGAACACAGTGTTGGGGGGAGAGCATCACCGTGTTTGGCCAACTTCCGGTGAGACGACCCGCAGTCGGCCGACTGAAATTTTGTTCGTGAAACCCGATAACGTCGGATTACTGTGGTTCTCTCGGACAACTGCAGTTGGTTGACTGTGTTTCTGGCTTATGAAACTGGCCCCAGGGCCGGACTAGGCGAAGAGGAGGGGGGGGGGGGTTGCCAGTGGTGGTACAGGGGGATGTTCCCCCTTGCGGGGTCAAGGGGCAGAGCCCCTTGTGGGGGTCAGGGGGCAAAGCCCCCTGAAGCTGATGGGTAGGTCATATTCTGAGATAGAGAAATGGTCGCTCCTTGCATGAAACGGCATAAAATAAACAATAATAAAAAATGTTTTAAATAAGTGAGGTACATGTTTAGGATAGGGGGGGGGTTGCGCAACCCCCATAACCCCCCCCCCCCCCCCCCCGGTAGTCCGGCCCTGCAGACTGTCGATGTCTCACGACGACAGAACCGGAGTTAGACCGACATAGCGTGGAAGAAAACTTTGACACACGACAAAAGTCCGAAAAGTCTGTTATAATCATTACAGGCCCGAAACCATTCCAAAAACACCATCGCCCTTTCACCAAAACAATACACATTCTTTTGCGCAAAAAAATCGACTTTTTGTCTTCTTCTTTTTTGTGTGGTAGTGTTTGCGTAGAAGAGAGAACGCATCTGCAAACGACTGGAAAACTTTGAAAGACACAACAATGTTTCAAAAAGAATAGTCCAAAATCTGAACGCTAACACACGCGCGCGCACGAACCCAAATTCAATTGTTAGCGCGAACAAACGCAAAAAGTCGTGTAGGTCAGGTTGTCAGTTTCTTCAAAGATCACTCACGTTTTGCAGGACGTGTCTGTGTGTGATGCGTACGTAGTCTGCTTCCTGTCTTGAAAAGTAATAACGAATATCATATTGTACTTCGTTTGCTAATTAGGATAGTTGGTACTGAAGTATATCGGGGAACAGACACAGCGTTTTCCCATCGTCAATGCTTTGCGGACGACGAGAGAACAAAAGTTTGTTTTGTCTCACTTTGACCTATCTGTTGTAAGGTCACTTTTGGATTGGGGTCAATAGACGCTGTGCTTCACTCAGCTCTGTGTGCAGTCTGTCAAGCGTCTCTTTGAAGTACAGCGCTCTTGCTAACATCCAGGTTTATCTCACACACACACTCACACACTCACGCGCGCGCGCACACGCACACACACACACACACACACACACACACACACACAGGGAACACGCGCGCACAGACCCAAGGCAAAAATCCAGGACAATTCAGAACTATGAAAACACGTCAGAAATAAAGTCGGTTTTTTTTTTACATTTAGTCAAGTTTTGACTAAATGTTTTAACGTAGAGGGGGGAATCGAGACGAGGGTCGTGGTGTATGTGTGTGTGTCTGTGCGTGCGTGCGTGTGTACGTGTGTGTATGTAGAGCGATTCAGACTAAACTACTGGACCGATCTTTATGACATTTGACATGAGAGTTCCTGGGTATGATATCCCGAGACGTTTTTTCCTTTTTTTGATAAATGTCTTTGATGACGTCATATCCGGCTTTTCGTGAAAGTTGAGGCGGCACTGTCACGCTCTCATTTTTCAACCAAATTGGTTGAAATTTTGGTCAAGTAGTCTTCGACGAAGCCCAGACTTCGGTATTGCATTTCAGCGTGATGGCTCAAAAATTAATTAATGACTTTGGTCATTAAAAATCTGAAAATTGTAAAAAAAAAAAAAAATTATAAAACGATCCAAACTTACGTTTATCTTATTCTCCATCATTTTCTGATTCCAAAAACATATAAATATGTTATAATTATTTGGATTAAAAACAAGCTCTGAAAATTAAAAATATAAAAATTATTATCAAAATTAAAATGTCGATATCAATTTAAAAACACTTTAATCTTATTCCTTGTCGGTTCGTGATTCCAAAAACATATAGATATGATATGTTTGGATTAAAAACACGCTCAGAAAGTTAAAACGAAGAGAGGTACAGAAAAGCGTGCTATCCTTCTCAGCGCAACTACTACCCCGATCTTCTTGTCAATTTCACTGCCTTTGCCATGAGCGGTGGACTGACAATGCTACGAGTATACGGTCTTGCTGCGTTGCATTGCGTTCAGTTTCATTCTGTGAGTTCGACAGCTATTTGACTAAATGTTGTTTTTTCGCCTTACGCGACTTGTTTCTATTTTTGTTATACTTTGAAATTTGATGTAGCCCACAAAACCCCAATATAAAAAATAAAATTAAAAATTAAGTAGCAAAATCTACAGAAGCTAACAAACAAAGTCAGAATATGTTCTGTTTTCTCCAAAATTGGAGAAAAGGGTGATATGTATTGTGTTCAACAATCAAAAAGCACATTCTGCATTTCACAGGCATAACTATCAGTATACTGCAACTAATTTTATTACAGACAAGACGAGGTAAAACCAAATTACATAACCTGACTGGCTGCAACATAAGAAGTCAAAACAGCCCGACCAATACTTGGGGGTCAACTAGCAGAGAACATACTGTACATCAGAACGCGTACACCCATATAAAGGGAGACAATTATTCTTGGTGGTGGCTGTTGTACAATTCAGGAATAACTGATCGCGCAAAAGAGTTCTGAGATCACGTTTTCCACGAGAAAAATGTATTTGATGATGACCATCTGGCTTTTTGAAACTATTAATGTCGTGCTGACCTTTTTACGTGACTGAAGCGTGTGTCCTGTCCTTGTTCCAAAGTGTGTTTAGCATCAGGATGTGTGATGTTCAGTGACGTTTTGTGCTAGTAGTAGGCTACGTAAGAACAGTTTAGTTTTACTCTTATTTTCTCCATTTCACCCCTGGATTCAAGACACGGCTATATTGCAGAACTATTAATATCAATGCCTCAGGTATTCCCAAAAAATAATGTGAATTATTCAGGGGGTTATCTTATTCGAACAATTATGAACTGGTGATAATAAATATTTACATCAATAGCATTGTTTGTAGCTGTATGTTATGGTTCGTCTTGCACAACACACTGTTGGATCGTGCGGGGAGCGGTGGAGGGTGACGAAGGCGGTCACAGCAGGTCCAGCTCATACTGGCCTTTATATCCCATACAGTAACAGTATTCACCTCCACCATCCCACTTCACGTCCACCCTGCCTGCTGGATCCCAGCCCTGTGTTACTGCTAGTCTTGACGGGATGGCCGTCACTGTGCCTGTCAGGTCCTGCACACAGTACACACTGTTCACTGCTTGTATGTCATTGGTAGTGTGTGTGTGTGTGTGTGTGTGTGTGTCTGTGTCTGTGTCTGTGTCTGTGTGTGTGTATGTGTGTGTGTGTGTATGTGTGCGCGCGTATGTACGTGTGTGTGTGTGTGTGTGTGTGTGTGTGTCTGTGTCTGTGTCTGTGTCTGTGTGACTGTGTGTATTTGAATAATTATGTGCGTTTGCTTGAATGCGTGTTTGCATTGTCATGTTCCTCTTTCGTGTTGTCTCTTTACACTGCCTTCGGAATAAAGTGTGTGACACATGAACAGAACAGCAACAGTAACTAAGATGCACCTGAAGCAAATACAGATGTCTTACCGGACGGCGACCAGAAGCAAATGCTGAATCTGAATATTAATAAATTCTGTTACATTCCAGTGACACCTGCGCCTGAGTGACAGAGATGGTGACAACTGTGTGTCAGACAGGAGAGGAACACGATGTCTTACCACATCGTCCCATGCCAGTTTGACCCGGTCCCCAACTCTGAGAACTTTGGCCAGCGCCGCCCATCTGGGTTTGTCTGCAGTCCGCCGTGTTGTCGCTGTTGTCGCTGTAGATGTGGCTGGTGCTGGCTGTGTAGGCTGCTGCAACGTTGTAGGTGTCGTGGTGGGCTTTGTTATCTGTCCTGTAAACAGATTTCGGTCCTTGAAAATGTTCGTTTTATGTGTAAGCCCTTTATTGCGATTTTGTATTTTGTCATCATGTAATGCCACGTTCTCGCAAAAAAACAAGTCTCATACTAATGTAAAACGATCCAATCGTGTCTGAGTATTCCAACTACTGTTGGTAATGCAAACCAAACAGCTTTCAACACACACACAGCATAATTATATCCCATTATATATCATATATCATCACACCATTAGATGGTAGTTACAGTTTCTCTTCTTCATAAAACAATTGCATTTGTGAAGTAAGTTTTCTGTTGACTCTGAAGCCTTTGCGTTGTACTGCAATTAATGGTGTAAGAGATCATCGGGGTGACTAATCGACTAACATGGAGGGGAAAGAACTTCACAGTTGCAGAAAGACTGTCGTACCCAGTGAGGCGATGTCAGCCTTCAGTTGATCCAGTTTCTGCAAGTTGAAGGTCAAGTCTGCGGTCTCTATCTTGCGTGTCGTTCCGGTCTGTGACTCCAGGTCGTTCAGGCGTGACGTCAGACTGTTCACCATCCCCAGCAGAGCCCCTCCAGACGCTGACTGAACCAGCTTTTCTACGCTGGCAGTGTTCAGTGCTAGGGCCGCCCGCCATTTCTCCAGCTCCGCCAGTGACGTCCTGGTGGCGTCTTCCTCAGCTTGTATCAGCGTGTTGACCTCCTGACGTCGCTTCTTCACCCACTGCTCAAGGTCATCGAACGTGTCCTTGGCCTTTTTTCGCATGGAGGGGAACATGCTCTTGACCTCTTTAATCTGAACGAGTAGACAACACAAATGACTTTGCAATCTCTAAAAGTCGTTTTAAAACAAGAATGCATAAATATTTTGTGTTGAATTTGAAGGATAAGTGTTTGTGCTGTTGTTGAAAATGAAATTAATCAACGATACAGTATACATTCACCACACTAACAGCTGTCGCTAAGATCATAATCTCATAAAACCTCATGCAAGTTTACTCGGAAACGATTAAAAAAATATGTTCGATTTAGAAGAAGCAAATAAAGACAATACAGCTCGTTTTAACATTCTTTTAATCTCAGAACGAAAACAAAAATAGAAATACAAACGAAACGAAAAAAGCAGCCTTCAAAAACCCATTAACTTTTGTTTAAAACAATTACACATTAAATGCACAAAGAAATTGAGCTAAACAAAAATGTTACGGAAAAAAACCTCAATTAAATTCTAAAGGTTAAACCCAGACCTGTGCTGCCAGTGCTGTCTCCATAGCCCTCAGTCTCTGTGCCTGTTGTTCCAGTTCTCTTCTCTTCTCTATAGCCACGTCTGTGATGGCCTTCACCTCTGCACAGCTGCGATGATTGGTTGTCGCACACAACATGCAAATTAGCTCTCGGTGGGTGGAGCAATAGACTTCAGCCGGCCTATCATCATGCACGTTACATGTTGCGCGGTTTATCTCAGCCAATCGTTGCGGACTGAGTTTGTTCAAGTCTTCAATGACGTGTTTTCTGGTTCCCGGTACCTTCTTGTGTTTCCTGGTGCAATCTTCGCAGAGCTTGACGTCACACTGCAGGCGTTTTGTGACTGTCCACTAGAGCCATGGTGGCCAGGTCAGTGGGCAGGTCATTGACCAAAGTGTCAAGGTCACGCTGACCTCGGGAGGTGGAGGGCAGGATGCGGGCCCTGCAGAGCGGACAGCCTCCCTTGACCCCTGCCTTGTGCAGCCACGACACGACGCACTTTTTGCACACCAGGTGTGTACACGGCAGTATCTTTGGCTCTTGATAGCCGTCATGGCAGACAGGGCATTCTGGTAGCTCACTGCTGCTGCTGGCTGAAGCGGCGGCCATGATGACTTCTGTGAACACACACACACACACACACACACACACACACACACACACACACACACACACACACACACACACACACACACAAAACAGGATTTCAAAGTTTAGTGGAATTTGTTTGAGGTCAACTAGAAATTGTAAGTCAGATCAAAACATTTATGTCTAAAAAATAAATAAAGTAAGAAACGTTTTACGACTAAGAGTAACGAGCCCAACAATTTAGCCGTCTGTAAAATACCATTGCCTTGTGTTTAAAGTAAACAACAACACAAAAAGCACTGCTTGAGATTGGAGGGAAGGGTTGTGTGGGGGTGGGGCAGCAGACACAGAGCAAGAGACAGACGGTCAGATGGTCAGACGGAGAGAGAGAATTAGCTCACACAGCCGGAGAGCAACTTTTGACTTCAGTAGTAAGTATCTTCTAGTTAGAAGACAGAAGCTCTATAGGTAAAGGGTTTAATACTTCAAGGGAGTAAATTATGCATATCAGCATAGCATATAAAGCTCCTGTCAAAAACATTGGTTATTACCCTTAGACTGACTCGACCCTCTTTCTCTTTCTCTCTCTCCCTGGCATGTTACAACCTCTTCTTATTATGCATTTCATCTCGGAAAATGTGTGCGTTAATTGGTGTGTGTGAGTGTGTGTGTGTGTGTATATTTCTTTATTTGGTGTTTAACGTCGTTTTCAACCATTCAAGTTTATATCGCGACGGGTGTGTGTGTTGCTTTTACTATCAAGCATAATGATATCTACTGTAATAGTTTCATGCATTTGTTGTATGCATTTAATGACTGCTTCAGATGTGTATATTTGCATATAATTTGCTGTGTGTGTGCCCACACACATGTGTATCTGTATGTATGTATGTATGTGTGTGTGTGTGTGTGTGTGTGTGTGTGTGTGTGTGTGTGTGTGTGTGTGTGTGTGTGTGTGTGTCCGTGTCCGTGTCTGTACGTGTATATCTGTGTATGTGTCTTGGTGTCGTTTGACAATGTTTGCTTAAGTTATATCATCTTTCCAAGCTATGTTTTCATGATTATGTGTCAACATTTGGCAGGCTCTTTCTTTATTTTGCCTCACTTATTTGCATGTGTAGGCTATTTTTAAAGCCCAATGTATCACACCCTTATTAATTTCGTTTTATACACCAATTTCATTTGTCTAAAAATTGTCAAAATCAACTCATTGATTAGAACAATAAAACATCCATCCATCCATCTATCTCTCTCTCTCTCTCTCTCTCTCTCTCTCTCTCTCTCTCTCTCTCTCTCTCTCTCTCTCTCTCTCTCTCTCGCTGCTTGTTGAAAGTTATTTGTCCAATATTGATATTAATTGTTTTAGGCTAGCACTCACACAGTTCAGACTTGGTGTTTTGCCAATTAATAACAACCTTAAACGATTCAGAATCAAGATATTGTAGTTTTTGCAAAAATGTAGTCGAAGATGAACACCACTTCCTCTTATGCTGTCCATTATATTCTGATTTAAGAAAAAGATTTATAGGAAGTACGTGTGTATATTCTGTGTCCACCATTTTATCATTTTCAGGTGTTACCTTATTGCTATGTTTATTGTTCACGCTATACTACGTCGACAACTGCATGCTGAAGTGTTGACATGTTAGAGTAGTGTCCCTTAACCCACGTTCCCCTTTTCCCTGGTCTGTATATGGGCCAATGGCCACAAGTACAATAAACCATCCAAAAGTCCAAAATCTCTCTCTCTCTCTCTCTCTCTCTCTCTCTCTCTCTCTCTCTCTCTCACGTTCTCTCTCTTTCTCTCTCTCTCTCTTTCTCTCTCTCTCTCTCCCCCTCTCTCTCTCGCTCTCTCTCTCTCTCTCTCTCTCTCTCTCTCTCTCTCCCCCCCCCCCCTCTCTCTCTCTCTCTCTCTCTCTCTCTCTCTCTCTCTCTCTCTCTCTCTCTCTCTCTCTCTCTCTCTCTCCGTCACTGTCTCTCAAAAATAACCATCCCTTTACTCAAGGATTTGTAAGCAACGACTGAGTAACTGATCAGAATTATAGGCCGTGTGAAAAATGACACCAAGCTAGCACGGTGTGTCAACTGATTCCGGCTATATCGTTCGTACGCCGGATGTTTCCGTTCAGACAGCGTTATTTTCGGCACTTGGTCGAGGAAAATAGATAGCGGATGAATCGTGTGGGCAGCGCACATTTGTGATATTGCAAGGATTAGGTTAGCAAATCGATTGGGCTATGTGTAAAATAAATACCGAGGTACGTGTGTCAAGGGAAAATGTGGTGGTAGTTTTGTTTGAGTACGGTACCCCTGAGCTATCGTGGAATAAGTATTATTTCCGAGCAGTCTCTAAAACCCCATTGAAATGGTCTGGCGGAATAGCCGACTCGCCTAATTTGAATAGGTAAAATCAGTGTTTTGCTTTAGCGAGGGACGGTTGTGCTGTGTGATGCGTCTTATGCTGTTACCCCTCTGTGTAAATGCAGTGATCGAGAGGTTGACCGTGCAAGCGTTATACGCCAGAGAGAGCAATAGGATGACTGATGCGAGCGGATGTGTTTGTTGTGGTGTGGGATGAAAGTGTTTTTATTAATTAGAGTAATTAGGCTTTATTTTAGTGCCTGATTCAAGAGGAACGGAGTCGGCATGTTTTCAAAAATCAAGTGATTGTACACAAGCAATTAGTTTCTATAAACTTCTGTTCAAGCGAAATGTCGGAACAGGCAATGGTTTTAGTGCTCATGTGCAAATCAGGGGTCAGTTTTGATTACAAAGCGAGAAAAACAAGAACATGTCGGGAAATCATGCAATGCTGCCACGTTTGACCCGAGTGTGCAACCATAAGGTCGACTAGCATAAGCACCTTGGTATTTATTGTACACATAGCCCAATCCTTCTGCTGCCTAATTCTTGCAATAATAAAATTATGAAGAATGTGCGCTGCCCCACACGATGTACCGCAATTTTGTTCCTCGACCAAGTGCCGAAAATGACGTTGTATGAACGGAACCATCCGGCGTACGAACGATATAGCTGGAATCAGTTGACACATCGTGGTGAGGCTTATAAATTCCGCCTGGTGTGGGTAGTAACCCAAAACCGAAAGAAGATACTGACGCACAATACACTCCAGCCGAAGCGTACAAAAGGAAAAAGGTGAAGCGTACAAAGTACAGACAGATATGCATAAACCAAGTGTCATTCTCTATTTCTCAAGTCTACCTACTTCTAGTGCAGCTGTCGCTCGTATGCAAGACAAGGCTAATATAATCACAACGTGACCTACAGCCAGTGTCTCTTTACTTCATAAACCCAATGGCACACACTTACAATGAATGACACACGGACACAATGACCATGAATGACACACGCACGCACTGACACAGTCAAGAACACTGATCCAAATCAACTCACTATCAAAAGCACATTATTTTTGTCTCAGTTTTACCACACCTCTGCGGTTCTCTCTGATTGCAAAGTTTGGTAAAGTCGACCCTATTTATAACGATCGTCCAAGGGACCAACCAAGAAGGTGTCGTTGTAGAGAGGTGGTCGCTACGAAATGTTAATTCTAGCTTTCAGAAAAAGAACCTCGTTTTGGACCCTTTGGGGTGGTCGTAAGGGGCAGGTGACCGTTACTGAGAGGTGGTCGCCGCGGCAGGTTTGACTGTATCTCACAACAACTTTGTTGAGCTTGGACATTATTTATCAAGTTGAACTTTATCCACACAAGAACCTGAAAGCAGATATTACGAATCACACAGCCTGTGGACAACTAGTTTACACAGAAATTACAACGCAGTGTAAAAAACAACAACTTATCGACACATACCTGTCTCTGTGGATTTCTACACAGCACAACATTTAATGGAGAAGTCTTTCAGAAGTCTTTCCTGGAAATACCGTAAAGTACCTTGTAAGCGCCCCCCCCCCCCCCCCCCCCCCTGTGCACCAATTCCGACCCAAAGTAGGGGGTGGGCGCTTACTAGGTACTACACCCTATGCACGAGCAGTTTTCAGTAAGAAATGTGATCTTTGATCACTTCGTAATCATATCTTCTTTCTTTTTTTATCTTCCATTGTTTTTCTTGTTCGTATTGTCATTAGAAGAGCTTGGGGAGACAAATGTCGTAGCATCTTTTTCTTGTCTGCAGTGGTGCCGCTGTCGGCCGCACTGTGTCTCTGTTTCCCTTTAACAAGGGGTACGTCTTCTGGATATGGGCAGCAGTCTATTTTACTTGGCCAAAGACTGTTTTCGGCAGAAAGAGGGAGAGAGAGATAAGAGAGAGAGAGATAAATCAGAGAGAGCGAGCAGAGAGAGAGAGAGAGAGAGAGAGAGAGAAATCAGAGAGAGAGAGAGAGATCAGAGAGAGAGAGAGAGAGAGAGAGAGAGAGAGAGAGAGAGAGAGAGAGAGAGAGAGAGAGAGAGAGAGATCAGATAGAGAGAGAGAGAGCTTCTTCTTTTCCTTTCCGGCCTGGTGACATAAAAGGGTAGGCTATCGCGATTCTCGAATCCCTTTTCTATCTTCCCCAAACTCACTTGCTGTTTGCGACACATTTCCATTGGCGTTATTATCCAAATAGTCAAGAGCTGACAGCTTAATGCAACGGTGTACGATTTGATCAGCGGCATCTTGTTAATCATTGACTTGCAGGCGTTTGATAGGGTTTGCAAGAAAGGGAAATCATTCACACAACTAGCAGATCAAGTGCGGAATTTTTATTTCCCCTGATTTCAATGGTGTAAAGTGGGGGGTGGGCGCTTACAAGGTACTATACCCTATGCACGGTTTTGGACTAAAAGTGGGGGGTGGGCGCTTACTCGATACTGGGCGCTTACAAGGTACTTTACGGTAGTTGTGAACACGGAAATGAATTGGAGGCGTAGCGTCAAGTGTGTGGTTCATCAAGAACCGTAAGCGGTGTCTTTCTTCGCTAGAGTTACCTCCGCGTACTTTCGGTTCCGTGCAAAGTGAAAGTAGAGCGGTGGGAGAAGGTGGCAGGGTTGCTGCTCGACTGCATGGGTTCATTGCGTGTGTGTGTGTGTGTGTGTGTGTGTATGCGTGTGTTTGTCTTTTTGTGTGTGTATGGGTCCGTGTGTGTGTGCATGTGTCCGTCCGTGTGTGTATTTGTGTGTATGTGTGTGTGCGTTGTGTGTGTATGTGTGTGTGTGTGTGTGTGTGTGTGTGTGTGTGTGTGTTTGTTTGTGTGTGTGCGGGTGTGTGTGTGTGTGTGTGTGTGTTTGTGTGTGTGTGTGTGTGTGTGTGTGTGTGTGTGTGTGTGTGTGTGTGTGTGTGTGTGTGTGTGAGGGAGACGAAGAGAGAGCGAGAGTGTTTGTGTTTGTGCGTGTGTGTGTGAGAGAGAAAGAGAACAATAATTGTTAATGTCTAATGATAGACAGGCACGCAGTGCTTGGATGTTGCCGATAGCCTGTCTGGGCATTGGTGAACACAGATTTCAACTCAAGATGTAAAAGAAGTCTATTGTTGACAAGTCTTTCCTTAAGCTTCCTAACACAGCTGAGGAGACTGATGGACAGGTGGCTTCGTGGATCACACCTGTCCTTCTCCTTTGTCAGGACAGGCTGGGTGTGAGCTTCTGTCCAGCACGTTGGAATCTTGCCTGTTGACCAGCTGTGGCTGTAAATGACCACAAGGAATCGTGTTGCTCCTTGTCCCGGGTGTGTCAACATTTCGTTGGTGATTCCGTTAGGGCCAGGCATCGTCTGACGCTTCAGTCTTTTCAGAGAATCATTCAACTCATCAGTGGTCGATGAGACGTTCCGTCATGCAAGACTCCAGATCTGCCTCAGTCTGGAGTTTTGAATCTCCTCGGTTGTTCTCCTGGAATCTGTGTACTCTGTTTGGAGCTCCTTTTCTCTTTGTATTTGCAGCTTGATAGATTCTGACAAAGACAAGCACTGCCTCCGGGAATCTGTGTACTCTGTTTGGAGCTCCTTTTCTCTTTGTATTTGCAGCTTGATAGATTCTGACAAAGACAAGCACTGCCTCCGGGAATCTGTGTACTCTGTTTGGAGCTCCTTTTCTCTTTGTATTTGCAGCTTGATAGATTCTGACAAAGACAAGCACTGCCTCCGGGAATCTGTGTACTCTGTTTGGAGCTCCTTTTCTCTTTGTGCTTGAAGATTGATAGGTTCTGGTAAAGACATGCACTGCTCCTTTGCCCGTGACAGTTCATGCCTGCGTATGTGGAGTAATGATGTTCTATGAAGGGGAGGGGGAGTGTTCTAGTTGCCAACTGTATCTAGTCCTCACCGCTTGGCGGTACGGTGTGCTGCTGAATCATGTTGCTGGGTGGACTGTAGAGATTGCAGACAGCCAGGCTTCTCACTGGGCCTTATTGCTAGGCTAAAACACGTTAGTGTTGGATTTTTGCGAAGGAGTCTGGGGAACTAACATCCGAGCTTATTTTTGTTTGAATGATCTGCTGAATCATGATACTTCCGAATGTTAATGCCACGCGTACGAGCCCACACA
>NC_090253.1:23505753-23518253 GCF_037325665.1 Littorina saxatilis | reverse complement strand
CTTTCCCGTTCAGTTGTAAGTTACTACACTGCGCTGTCCACTGCGCTGAGCGTCTTCGGATATTCCCGGCGTTCTGTTACTGTTATTATTTTTAGAAGGTCAACGCAGTGTATAGTCAGACGGAGAGAGAGAAGCCTCACATAGAGAACAACTTTTGCCTTGAGTAGTAAGTATCTCCTTGTTTGACCAAATTAGCTCAATAGGTAAAAGGGTTGAACAATTCAAGGGAGTAAATTGTGCATGTCAGCATAACACATAAAGCTCAGTTCAAAACAATGAGTTATTTCCCTTAGACTGACTCTCTCTCTCTCTCTCTCTCTCTCTCTCTCTCTCTCTCTCGCACTCTCTCTCTCTCTCCGTCACTGTCTCTCAAAATAACCATCCACTAACTCAAGGATTTGTAAGCAACGACTGAGTAGCTGATCAGTAACATATGCCATATGCCGTGTGAAAAAGGACACCTAGCTAGGCTTATAAAGTCCGGCTTATGTTGGTAGTGACCCAAAACAGACAGAGAATATTGACGTACAACACACTTCAGTCGAAGCGTACAAAACAAAAGTGTGAAGCAAACAAAATACAGAAAGATATTCAGAACCCAAGTGTTAATCTCAATTTCTCAAGTCTATCTACATTCAGTGCAGTAGTCGCCGGTATGCATCAGATAGCTAATACTATCACAGCATGACCTATATTCAGTGTCTCTTTACTTCATACACCCAATGACACACACTGACAATGAATGTCACACGCACACACTGACAATGAATGTCCCTCGCACGCACTGACAAAATCAAGAAGAGTTCTCTGTTAAAAGTTCATTTTGTCTCATCTTTACCTCCGCGGTTCTCTCTGTCTGCAACATTTGGAACAGTCGAACCTGTCTATAACGACCACCAAAAGGACCAACCAAAACATGTTGCTTTATAGAGGTGGTCGCTTCGGAAAGGTAAAATATAGCTAATGGGAAGAACAAAATTTGGGGAGCCTTTGGGGCTGTCGTAACGTGGGTCACCAGGGCAGGTGCGACTGTATTTTGTTACGGCTTTGTTTAAGCTTGGACATTATTTCGTATTGAACTTTATTAATGCATAAACCTGAGAGCAGATATTACGAACCCCACACTGAACAACCAGTTTACACAATAAATACAGCGTTGTGTACAATTTTTACACTACGCTGTATTTATTGTGTAAACCGGTTGTTCGGTGTGGGGTTCGTAATATCTGCTCTCAGGTTTAACAGCTTCTCGGCACATACCTGTATCTGTTGATTTCTGCACAACACTACATTGAATGGAGAAATCTATTGTGGAAAGAGTTTCGTACGCTGAACAGATTCAGTGGGCGTTGCCGCGTCAGGTGTGTCATCAAGAACCGTAAGTAGTGTTTTTCTTTGCTAGAGTTACCTCAGCGTACTTTTGACTCCGTGCAAAGTGAAAGTAGAGCGATGGGAGGAGTTAGGTGGAAGGGTTGCAGCTGGACTGCATGGGATGGTTACTGACCTTGTAGGCGCGTTTGTGTTTGTGTGTGTGTGTGTGTGTGTGTGTGTGTGTGTATGTATGTGTGTGTGTGTGTGTTGTGTGTGTGTGTTGTGTGTGAGTGTGTGTGTGTTGTCAGTGTGCGTGTGTGTGTGTGTTTGTGTGTGTGTGTGTGTGTTGTGTGTGTGTGTGTGTGTTGTGTGTGTGTGTATGTATGTGTGTTGTGTGTGTGTGTTGTGTGTGTGTGTGTTGTGTGCGTGTGTGTGTGTTTGTGTGTGTGTGTGTGTTGTGTGTGTGTGGTGTGTGTGTGTGTGTGCGTGTGTGTGTGTGTGTGTGTGTTGCATGCTTTTATTACAGCCACAGACTGTAAAAACCTTGAGTTTCTTAACAGTGAATGTACGAGTCCGAATCATTCTCTTGTAACTGTTCGATAGGAGTTTAAACAAAAAGATTATGCATAAATAAATATCCTCAAATGTTCCGCATGCAAAGTGTTTGCAACATGACTTTGGGGTTTATGTACTTTATGTTTACTAGAAACAGAGGCGGAGGGGAGGGGAGGGTCACAAATTGACGTCTCGTGGAGGTGTACACTCTCCCATCCTCACAACGTTCCTTTTTTCCCGTCTACTCTCACTCTTACTCCGTTCTACTGAAGAGGAAATCACGCAACCAGTGGAGCATCTTGTCTCGGACCCCTGTCTAGAGAAATCTGAGGAGAAGCTTCTCCTTTCATACAGTATTGAAGGCCTTGAGTTTGTCGTAGAAGACAGCCCTGACCTCCTTTATTTTTATTTTTTTTCTTGAAAGGAGTTTTTAATGTATTGTGTCAGATAGGCGAGTTGATCCTCATTAATTCTATGTTGGCAATCGCCTGTCAGAGTTTTTGTGAGCACAATACCCGCTATACGGATTTACTCGTTTGACAGAGACTTTCTTCCACACCGCTAAGTCTGTCTGGGTATTGGTGAGCACGGCACCCGCTATTCGGACTTTGTCGTGTGACAGACTTTTCTTCCACACCATATAGCTTATAGCTGTCTGGGTATGAACACAGTACCCGCTATTCGGACTTTGTCGTGTGACAGACTTTTCTTCCACACCATATAGCTTATAGCTGTCTGGGTATGAACACAGTACCCGCTATTCGGACTTTGTCGTGTGACAGACTTTTCTTCCACACCATATAGCTTATAGCTGTCTGGGTATGAACACAGTACCCGCTATTCGGACTTTGTCGTGTGACAGACTTTTCTTCCACACCATATAGCTTATAGCTGTCTGGGTATGAGCACAGTACCCGCTATTCGGACTTTGTTGTGTGACAGACTTTTATTCCACACCATATAGCTTATAGCTGTCTGGGTATGAACACAGTACCCGCTATTCGGACTTTGTCGTGTGACAGACTTTTATTCCACACCATATAGCTTATAGCTGTCTGGGTATGAACACAGTACCCGCTATTCGGACTTTGTCGTGTGACAGACTTTTATTCCACACCATATAGCTTATAGCTGTCTGGGTATGAGCACAGTACCCGCAATTCAGACGTCGTCGTCTGACAGAGACATTTCTTCCACATCAGACTGTCGATGTCTCACGACGACAGAACCGGAGTTAGACCGACATAGCGTGGAAGAAAACTTTGACACACGACAAAAGTCCGAAAAGTCTGTTATAATCATTACAGGCCCGAAACCATTCCAAAAACACCATCGCCTTTTCACCAAAACAATACACATTCTTTTGCGCAAAAAAATCGACTTTTTGTCTTCTTCTTTTTAGTGTGGTAGTGTTTGCGTAGAAGAGAGAAGGCATCTGCAAACTACTGGAAAACTTTGAAAGACACAACAATGTTTCAAAAACAATAGTCCAAAATCTGAACGCTAACACACGCGCGCGCACGAACCCAAATTCAATTGTTAGCGCGAACAAACGCAAAAACTCGTGTAGGTCAGGTTGTCAGTTTCTTCAAAGATCACTCACGTTTTGCAGGACGTGTCTGTGTGTGATGCGTGATTGGATCTGTTTTCATTAGAAAAGGGCCCCGCCGTGCACGTAGTCTGCTTCCTGTCTTGAAAAGTAATAACGAATATCATATTGTACTTCGTTTGCTAATTAGGATAGTTGGTACTGAAGTATATCGGGGAACAGACACAGCGTTTCCCCATCGTCAATTCTTTGTGGACGACAAGAGAAAAAAGTTTGTTTTGTCTCACTTTGACCTATCTGTTGTAAGGTCACTTTTGGATTGGGGTCAATAGACGCGGTGCTTCACTCGGCTCTGTGTGCAGTCTGTCAAGCGTCTCTTTGAAGTACAGTGCTCTTGCTAACATCCAGGTTTATCACACACAAACACACACACACACACGCACACACACACACACACACACACACACACACACACAGGGCACACGCGCGCACAGACCCAAGGCAAAAATCCAGGACAATTCAGAACTATGAAAACACGTCAGAAATAAAGTCGGTCCTTTTTCTATTTTTGTAGCCCACAAAACGCCAATATAAAAAATAAAAATAAAAATCAAGTAGCAAAATCTACAACAGTTAAAAACAGCAGCTAACAAGCAAAGTCAGAATATGTTCTATTTTCTCCAAAATTGGAGAAAAAAAGTTATATGTATTGTGTTCAACAATCAAAAAGCACATTCTGCATTTCACAGGCATTACTATCAGTATACTGCAACTAATTTTATAACAGACAAGACGAGGTAAAACCAAATCACATAACCTGACTGGCTGCAACATAAGAAGTCAAAACAGCCCGACAAATACTTGGGGGTCAACTAGCAGAGAACATAATGTACACCAGAACTCAGAACACACAGATAAAGGGAGACAATTATTCTTGGTGGTGGCTGTTGTAAAATTCAGGAATAGTTGATCGCGCAAAAGAGTTTTGAGATCACGTTTTCCACGAGAAAAATGTATTTGATGATGACCATCTGGCTTTTTGAAACAATTAATGTCGTGCTGACCTTTTTACGTGACTGAAGCGTGTGTCCTGTCCTTGTTCCAAAGTGTGTTTAGCATCAGGATGTGTGATGTTCAGTGACGTTTTGTGCTAGTAGTAGGCTTCGTAAGAACAGTTCAGTTTTACTCTTATTTTCTCCATTTCACCCCTGGATTCAAGACACGGCTATATTGCAGAACATGGTATTATCAATGCCTCAGGTATTCCAAACATTAATTTGAATTATTCGGAGTTTTTTTCATTCGAACAATTATCAACTGGTGATAATAAATATTTACATCAATAGCATTGTTTTGAGCTGTAAGCTTATGTTCACTTGCACAACACACTGTGTTGAATCGTGCGGGGAGCGGTGGAGGGTGACGAAAGCCGGTCACAGCAGGTCCAGCTGATACTCACCATCATATCCCATACAGTGACAGTATTCACCTGCACCTTCCCACTCCACGTCCACCCAGCCCCTGCGTGTTGCTGCTAGTTGTGACGGGATGGCCGTCACTGTGCCTGTCAGGTCCTGCACACAGTACACACTGTTCACTGCTTGTCTGTCACTGTCAGAGTGTGTGTGTGTGCATGTGTGTACGTGTGTGTGTGTATGTATGTGTGTGTATGTGTGTGTGTGTGTGCGTGCATGCGTGCTTGTGTGTGTGTAAGTGTGTGTGTGTGTAAGTGTGTGTGTAAGTGTGTGTGTGTGTGTGTGTGTGTGTGTGTGTAGGGGTGTGTGTGTGTGTGTGTGTGTGCGTGCGTGTGTGTGTGTTCTGTTTTGAATCTGCTTCAGTGCGAAATTGCTTGTGTGCGGTTTTGCGTGTGTGTTTTTATAATTATAATTTTCTTTCGGAACCCAGATCATAACACACGTTACAGAACAGCTCGCAACAGTACGTAACACCTGATGCTCAAGCAGAATTTGAATATTCATAACATTAGCTTCATTTCAGTTACACTTGCGACCGAGCAACAGAGATGGTGCCAACTGTGTGTCAGACAGGAGAGGAACACGATGTCTTACCCCAGGGCCCACTGCCCATTTGACCCGGTCCCCAACTCTGAGAACTTTGGCCAGCTTCGCCCCTCTGGGTTTGTCTGCAGTCCGCCGTGTTGTCGCTGTTGTCGCTGTAGATGTGGCTGGTGCTGGCTGTGTTGGCTGCTGTACTGTTGTCGGTGTCGTGGTGGGCTTTGTGATTTGTCCTGTAAACAGATTTCAGTCATTAAAAAAGTGTCATATTATGTGTAAAGCTTCCCTTGCATATGTATATCCTGTAATTATCTAATGTAAAGTTCTCATTACAAAATAGGTTGTCCTTTAAAAAAAATTGTTTTTAAACAAGTCGCGTAAGGCGAAAATACAATATTTAGTCAAGTAGCTGCCATTTTTCAGCAAGACCGTATACTCGTAGCATCGTCAGTCCACCGCTCATGGCAAAGGCAGTGAAATTGACAAGAAGAGCGGGGTAGTAGTTGCGCTAAGAAGGATAGCACGTTTTTCTGTACCTCTCTTTGTTTTAACTTTCTGAGCGTGTTTTTAATCCAAACATATCATATCTATATGTTTTTGGAATCAGGAACCGACAAGGAATAAGATGAAAGTGTTTTTAAATTGATTTGGACAATTTAATTTTGATAATAATTTTTATATATTTAATTTTCAGAGCTTGTTTTTAATCCGAATATAACATATTTATATGTTTTTGGAATCAGCAAATGATGGAGAATAAGATAAACGTAAATTTGGATCGTTTTATAAATTTTTATTTTTTTTTACAATTTTCCGATTTTTAATGACCAAAGTCATTAATTAATTTTTAAGCCACCAAGCTGAAATGCAATACCGAACCCCGGGCTTCGTCGAAGAGTACTTGACCAAAATTTCAACCAATTTGGTTGAAAAATGAGGGCGTGACAGTGCCGCCTCAACTTTCACGAAAAGCCGGATATGACGTCATCAAAGACATTTATCAAAAAAATGAAAAAAACGTTCCGAGATTTCATACCCAGGAACTCTCATGTCAAATTTCATAAAGATCGGTCCTGTAGTTTAGTCTGAATCGCTCTACACACACACACACACACACACACGCACGCACACACACACATACGCACATACACCACGACCCTCGTTTCGATTCCCCCTCGATGTTAAAATATTTAGTCAAAACTTGACTAAATATAAAAAGAAGAGAAGGCCATCTTGTAGATCATCGCATCGGTTATAAGCACTTTTACGACAAGAGTAAGATTCACTTTTCTCGTCAATTGTTGTACTGCATACCAAACGGCTTTAAACAGGCAAAACATACCCCACCATTAAACTACAATATGACAGTAGCTATTCTTCACAATAACGCCGTAAAATCATTCGTGGCTTATTATTGGCTAAAATTAAAAGGAAATGACTTAATGTTTGCAGAAAGTCTGCCGTACCAAGAGAGGCGATGTCAGCCTTCAGTTGATCCAGTTTCTGCAAGTTGAAGGTCAAGTCTGCGGCCTCTATTTTGCGTGTCGTTCCGGTCTTTGACTCCAGGTCGTTGAGGCGTGACGTCAGACTGTTCACCATCCCCAGCAGAGCCCCTCCAGACGCTGACTGCACCAGCTTTCTTACGCTGGCTGCGTTCAGTGCTAGGGCCGCCCGCAATTTCTCCGGCTCCGCCAGTGACGTCTTGGTGGCGTCTTCCTCGGCCTGTACGAGCGTGTTGACCTCCTGACGTCGCTTATTCACCCACTGCTCAAGGTCATCGAACGTGTCCTTAGCCTTTCTTCGAATGGAGGGGAACATGTCCTTGACCTCTTTGATCTGAACGCACATGAAATCGAATTACTCTTGTATCTTTAAAAGTAGTTTTAAAACATGAATCCTGCACATATCTAGAGTGCCTTTAGTTTTGAGGATAAATGTTAGTGCCCTTGTCGATAATGAAATTGATGAACGATGCAATATACATTCACCACACTAACAGCTGTCGCTAAGATCATATTAGTTAACTCGAAAACGATGAAAAGTATAGTTGTGCTTAAGGTGAAGCAAATAAAGTCATTATACAGCTCATCTTTACATTCCTTTCACTTATAACTAAAACAGAATTAAAAATACCAAACAAAATGAAGAAAGAGCCTTTAAACGAGCATTAGGGGAAGGGCCCCTAATATGGACCACTTTTTGTTTATTGCTGATAACTAGCTTGTTTTCGTGCAAAGAAGTTTCATTTTGTGTTTGGTAGTCCTTCTCTCTTAGGTTAACCGTTAGGCCTAATTAGAGTAAAATAGCTTTGATACACAGTCAGCAAAAATTAAATACAGAAAAAATCACAAAGGGTCCATATTAGGAGTCTGGGCGCCTAATATGGACGAGTGAAGCGGCCTTCACGAATCACTGTAAAAAGCCCCCTATATTTCAAAATAACATGATACAACTTAGTGTACAAGTCAGCCTAATTAAAAATATGCTCTAGATTTATCTGTTTCGGGTTGATGAGAGCATTATTTGAAGCACACCAGGAAACTAAAGAAGCTTATCAAAAACAGAGTGAAAATAAGTGAAATTATCAACTTCCACGAAAAGAAGACTTTTCGTTGCATTTTTTTTTAAATCTCAAAGGCTAGTTATAGGTTATTACCAGCAAGCTTCTTAATGAATTAATGAAAATAGCCTTTAGCTTTTATTTTCTTCGATTTGTTGAAGGTGGTCCATATTAGGGGACTCGCACATACTTTGAGATTTTGCTATTATTTTTTGTTTGCAGTAGAAACTCGGGGTCAACACTGCTAAAATGTAACAAATACGGTTTTAGCTGTCATATATAGCCATTTCTGTTGGATAAAAGCTTTGGCTGTAGACAGAAACGAGTCCGTTTTAGGCGGCAAATTTAGAGTGAACGCTGCCAAAAGTGAAAAAAGAGAAAAAGCCTAACGGTTTTGAGATTTGTGTTTCTGCAACTGTTTTGACATGTGCAAGTTATCCAAAGAGGGTGAATACAGCGAATAAAACTTTTTTGAGCGCTCTAGCGCCGTTAGTTGGTGGTGGTCCATATTAGGAGCCGGTCCATATTAGGAGCCCTTCCCCTACCTTTTGTTTAAAATAATCACATATTATATGCACAAAGAAATCAAGCTAAACAAACATGTCACGGAAGAAAACAATCAAGTCTAAAACTCCGAACCTGTGCTGCCAGTGCTGTCTCCATAGCCCGCAGTCTCTGTGCCTGTTGTTCCAGTTCTCTTCTCTTCTCTGTCGCCACGTCTGTGATGGCCTTCACCTCTGCACAGCTGCGATGATTGGTTGTCGCACACAACATGCAAATTAGCTCTCGGTGGGTGGAGCAATATACTTCAGCTGGCCTATCATCGTGCACGTTACATGTTGCGCGGTTAATCTCAGCCAATCGTTGAGGACTGAGTTTGTTCAAGTCTTCAATGACGTGTTTCCTGGTTCCCGGTACCTTCTTATGAGTCTTGACGCAATCTTCACAGACCTTGACGTCACACTGCAGGCAGAATGACGTGGCAGCAGTGTTGTCCTCACAGATCATACAGACGTGCTTACCGCTGAGCGTGTTGTGACTGTCCACTAGAGCCATAGTGGCCAGGTCAGTGGGCAGGTCATTGACCAAGGTGTCAAGGTCACGCTGACCTCGGGAGGTGGAGGGCAGGATGGGGGCCCTGCAGAGCGGACAGCCTCCCTTGACCCCTGCCTTGTGCAGCCACGACACGACGCACTTTTTGCACACCAGGTGTGTACACGGCAGTATCTTTGGCTCTTGATAGCCGTCATGGCAGACAGGGCATTCAGGTAGCTCACTGCTGCTGGCGACTGAAGCGGCGGCCATGATGACTTCTGTGAACACACAAACACACACATACACCCAAACACACACACACACACACACACACACACAAACACACTGAGATACTACATTGCACATGTGTGTGTGTGTGTGTGTGTGTGTGTTTGTGTGTTTGTGTGTGTGTGTGTGTGTCTGTGTGTGTCTGTGAGAGAGAGAGAGAGAGTGAGTGTGTGTGTGTGTGTGTGTGTGTAGGCTATGTGTGTGTTTGTGTGTGTGGTGGAGGACACGGACAGACGGACAGACAGAGTGCAACTGAGAGAAACTTCTGTCACCAATAGTCAGTATCTCTTACTTGGACCGAACAAGCGGAACAGTTTTTGAAAAAGTCAAGGGTGTGTATTATGCACATCATGCACCCCCCCCCCCCCCTCTCTATGACTCGATCTGTTTCAGTCTCTCTGTCCCTGTCTGTGTCCCCCTCTCTCTCTCTCTCTCTCTCTCTCTCTCTCTCTCTCTCTCTCTCTCTCTCTCTCTCTCTCTCTCTCTCTCTCTCTCTCTCTCTGAGAGACAGCAGGAAACAGTATCTTCAATTTGATAGTTGTGTCATAGTCATCTGCTGAAAGGACAGACCAAGTTGTGCACCGTTTTGAAGAAGAGTGTGTGAGTGACGTTTTCAAGGACTGTGCCTATTGCTTCATTCATGATTTTCGTGCTACTGCTAGCCTAAGGAAGCAGAAAACAGTATTTTCCATATGACACAGATGTAATTTTCTTCTGCTTGGGACTAAAAAGGACTTTCCAAGTTTCTCTTTCACCTCATCATAGACTGAGTGCCTGAACGAAGAGAATTATATCTGTTGCTACCTCCCGTTTGACGTGCCTTCTGACGTATTAGTACTTCGTTTTTAGTTGCGGTTTCTTTTAAATTCCATTATATAAACGGTGTCATTACTATTTTTATTTTCATTATATTTTCTTCAGATTTTCTTGTGCATTTCTTCTTTTGTATATTTTAGTAATTGTCTGACTGACATATATGATTAACTGTCGCAATGCATGGCCCACAAAAGAGGGCATGCGAATTGGACACCTAAACATAAATCATGCAATTAATAAGTTAGCAGACATCTCGTCAATCCTTTATAACTCTGGTAAACCTTTTCATATTTTTGGATTGTCAGAGTCTAGGCTGTCGAGTAAAGTAGCAGACTCTGAGCTCACAATCCCGGGTTATGTCACTTTACGCAGAGATGCACAGACACACACAGAAACTGGAGTGTTACTTTATATCAGTGATTCCATAACTTTTACACGCCTTACCCACCTAGAGCAACACCCTGTTGAATCAGTGTGGATAGAAGTAAAATTAAAAAGAGCCCCAGCGATACAACTTGGTTTCTGCTACAGGAACCCATCTGAACGAGTGAACTGGAGGGATAATCTCTCTTCTATGTTAGACGCAGTTTTACTCGAGGGAAAAGAAACAGTAATCCTTGGTGATTTTAACATTGATTTACTTAAACCAAATAAGGTATGGTTGGATATATTTGAATGTTATAATTTAAATCAGGTTGTGCAAACCCCCACAAGGGTAACAAACACTTCAAAAACGCTTATTGACCATGTATACGTATCTCATTTACACCATATAGCTGAAGTTTGTGTTCCAATACACGGCTGCAGTGACCATTACCCCGTGTGTGTCACCTGGTCCCGTAAAGGTGTAAAAGTCCCTCACGCTGGTCACAAAACAATAACATATCGTTCGTTTTCAAAATTTAATGAGGAAGATTTTCTTGAGGATTTGTTGCACTCCCCACTTGAAAATGTTTATAATTTGACTGATCCGGACGAAGCTTTTGGATATTGGCATGATGCTTTTTTTAAAGGTTTGTAACAAACACGCTCCATTAAAAACCCAGAGGGTAAAGCATAAATTGAAACCAAAATGGTTTGATCAAGAATTGCAAGAGGCAGCTGATTATCGCGATATTTTGAAAAAAAAAGAGGGCTGGAAAATGAGTATAGAGATCAGAGAAACAAAGTTACATCTATGAAGCGATGGAAAAAGAAAAAGTATTTTTCAGGAACTTACACTATCAAAACAAAATTCTAAGTCAATGTGGAAGGCAATAAATGAGTTAACAAATAAACAATCAACATCCAAATGCTCTGTCGTTAAAGACATATCCTCCGAGGAATTGAATAAACATTTTTCTAACATAGCTGAGAAAGTCGTTCCAGAGGACAAAACTCACTTAAATGATTTGAAGGTTCTGACAGATTTTTTGGAATCTAAAAATATAATGTCGCAATTAAACATTCCATGTATTACTGTAACAGAAGTATGTAATGCACTCATGCACCTCAAGCAAACAGGAACCCGTGGAATTGACGGTCTGGACGGGAAGATTCTTAAATTAGCAGCCCCTGTACTTGCTGATTCTTTAACTTACCTGTATAATCTCTGTATAGACAAGTGTTATTGTCCAGTTGTGTTAAAGCAGGCTAAAGTTATTCCACTTTTTAAGTCAGGGGCTAAAACAGAACCCTCCAATTACAGGCCAATATCTATTTTATCGGTTTTATCAAAGCCGTTGGAACAACATATCAACAAGTTTATTCTGTCACATTTTAACGAAAATGCTTTATTTCACCCAAATCAGTCCGGGTTCAGAACTCACCATTCATGCCACACAGCACTTGTTTCTTTAGTTGATCAGTGGTTGAGCAAGATCAACGAAGACAAATTATGTGCTGCTCTCTTCGTTGACTTTGCTAAAGCATTTGATGTGATTCATCATGGCCTACTTCTTTGGAAACTCGCGCTGTACGGCCTTAGAAATGATACAATATCGTTAATCAAGTCTTTTGTTTCTGATCGAGTACAAGCTGTGTGCGCCAACGGCTCTATGTCTAGCATGCAGTCGGTAGGTTATGGCATTCCTCAGGGATCTGTACTCGGCCCTCTTCTCTTTACGATTTACATTAATGACCTTCCCCTACACATAAGCAGTAACTGTGAACTCTTCGCTGATGATACCACTATTCACAATTCCCACTCAAATGTGAAGGTATTGTCAAAACAACTTCAAGAAAGTGTTAACGAGCTTTTAGCGTGGACCGAATTAAACCACATGGCTCTTAATCCAGACAAAACGAAAAGCATGCTTATTACCACCAGACAAAAACGCCAAAACTTAAAATCTAAACTTCCACCTTTAACGATTGATAATCACATTGTTGA
>NC_090253.1:23338253-23503253 GCF_037325665.1 Littorina saxatilis | reverse complement strand
CGGCTTCTCTGTGTTTGTGTGTGTGTGTGTGTGTGTGTGTGTCTCTCTCTCTATGTGGGCAACACCTGTGGATTGTTCAGTTCTGTTTGTGATGTGGTCTGGCGGCTTTTGTGTATTTGTATGACACTCAAGTCCTTAATGGCTCAAAACCGTAGGACTTTTAATATTAATTTTAACTGTATTTGTATGTCTGAAAGCGGACAAACACTCAAGTCCTTAATGGCTCAAAACCGTAGGACTTTTAATATTAATTTTAACGTATTTGTATGTACTGGCCTTCCTTTGAGAAGCCATAACAGATCAAAAGGGCTTAGAGATAAGCTCTAAATTGCTCAATCCTGTTTGAGTGGAGTTCGCCTCCAAAGGTGATTAACACGGTTACATTCGTCGACAAGGATGGGACTCGATATGGTCAGGAATGGCATTATGGCCACTGAATCATTTTCGTGCTGTTCCCATTCCAGGAATCTGGGAGGGACCTAAGCTTGGCGGGTCCATTGTTCGGACCCAGCAAAGCCGGCGTACGGCTCTAAGTATTTCATCCCGGCGAAGCGGGTATTCCTCTAGTTACTATTATATATACTTAAATATTGGCGAGGAAATTTGGTCGTGTGTCTATGCAACGACACCTTACACGTCCGCTATTGAACTGAATGATCCAAAACAGAATGCAGAAACTGACGTGACACTCTCCAGCCGAATGACAAGTACAATGAAACCATACAAACTACACACACAAAAGCAGAACCAAAGGTTCATTCTCAAGTCAACCTTCTTTCGTGCAGTTGTCGCTCTATCGTGAATGGGAGATTCAGATTTGTCCCAGCGTGCCCTGCTTTGAGTGTCTTTTCACAGCATACCCAGGGACACACAATGACAATGGATCGGCACACACACACTGACAAATGCTACACTAATCGACAACAAATCAGAACAACTCATGTTTAGCATGTCATTAGACAGAACAATCTCAATCACATCTGCACCCAAAACAGTCAGTTTTGTTTATATATCTTGTCTACCATGGACGCTAATAAGGCATGCTGAGCGGTGAAAGGTGTCAATCCTCTCAGAAGGCATAAAAGGCAGTTTTTGAAGCCGTTTGAGTAACTCGCCAACGCATTGCCTTCAAACTTTCGGAGATTTGTGCTAACACATGTCGTAAACTATACGAAATCTTAAGTCATTTGAGATATTATGTCTGTTGTTATGCGACATACCCAGAAAGAGTTTTAAAAATAAAGATGTAGCCTACCCTGTCCGATTAAACACACAAAAAATTAAAATTAGCATGCATTTAGAAAAATGAAAGCTTCAAAATCTTATCCAGTTTCAACAATGGCTGTTCTTAGCGCACTTGTTTAAACGCACACACACATTCTTGGAAAATGTTTTTTCAAGAACCATTGGTCAGTTAAGCGTGTCGGCAGTGAGCTTTGCTAGGCCTAGGCCGACATTTGCGCTCAGCGCTCTGAATGAGTCAACTTCTTAAAAACTACTTTCGCGTTGAAATCCTCATACTACCGATGTCTGATAAGATATGTATGTGAAATTTGAGTATGTGGCGCATCTGTCATTGTTCTTGAAGATTTCAACAATTTTTTTCGATGAGTCAGCAAAAACCTACCGTCAATTTAAGAACTTTTTCTGACATGACAAATAACAGCAGACCTAATGTCTCAAATTACTTGAAATTCCGTATTTACTTTACGACACGTGTTAGCACAAATCTCCGAAAGTGTGAAGGCAATGCGTTGGCGAGTTACTCAAATGTATCATTTTTTGTCTCATTAACCACTAAAACGGCTTCAGAAACATGCCGTAGCGTCCTTGGTAGACAAAATAATTATGTGAACAAAACTGACTGATTTGGATGCAGATTTTATTGTTCTGTCTAAGGACATGCTAAACATGTTTCGTTTTAGCAGTTCTGATTTGTTGTCAATTTTAACGCGGGAACCGTGATTTTGCGAATTTGATTTTGTGGGGTGTCTGTGTTGTAGGTTCCACTGTATCAACACTACGTCATGTAAACTCAATCTGTTTTCTGAATAAGTTAGGGGAATAAACGGCCTTTCCAGGCATATCATTGTTTTTAAGATAAACGGCCTCATCAGAAAGATCTGCCCTGAAACGCATGTGTACAGTTTTTTTTATGACGATTAGTGTAGAACAGCAGTGGCGCACTCATGTCAACGTAACACCGACTTTTTCCAGTTCTCTGAGCCCGTCACAAAACATTATCTTCATATTGATGAAACTAAATATATAAGTTCGCGCCGGTACAGATCCGGAAGAATATCAGTTTTGTGAAAACAGTACAGGCAATATTCATATCAAGTTGTTAACGGATATGAAGTGTGAGCAAGGACACGCTCTTTTTAGGTTTCGTGCGTGGCTCAACCCACCTAGCTACCCTCTTTGCCCAATCTATCGTAAAATATTGTCGCAATTTGCATTAGTTTAATTTGATTTAATCTTTTATTGCGTTAAGAAAGCAGGGACGCACTGTTGTGAGAGCCCAGTACTTTTTACAATCTCAACTCTCCGTCAACAGTCACTCAATGCCAGTGTTCTCTCCGTCTGCAACGTTTGGCACCTTGCGTCTCTGTTGAAACGGGGACACTATTTCTGCAACGTGTACCCACACATCAACATGAAAGCAAATATTATCACAATTATGAACCCCACCGTAAACAACTAGTGTATACAGTATTTACAGAGTACATGTAGTGAAATAAGCTTCTCGGCACATACCTTTTTCTCTGGATTCCTGCACAGCACAACTTTGAATGGAGAAATCTTTCCTGAGAAAAGCTAGTTGTGAACGCGAAAATGATTCATTCAATCAAAAGTGTTGCGTCAGGTGTGTACATCAAGAACCGTAAGCAGTGTCGTTCTTCGCTAGAGTTACCTCAGCGTACTTTCGGTTCCGTGCAGAGTGAAAGTAGAGTGGCGGGAGAAGGTGGAAGTCAGTGCACAGGCGGAAGGTATCGTCCACTGGACTACTACTATCACAGAAAGACTACAAGGTCTGTCACTCACCTTCGAGTCTTCTGTGTTCTTGGAGTCGCTTCCTGGGGAAAAATATTGTTCAAGACGGTTTGCCTCTTCCTACAGTCTGTGTAAGGTCAAATAAATACAGTTGAATGATTGTTTGAACTATTATGTGCCTTTAGTTTTCAGCTTTCGTCCGCTGCAGGTTGTTTCCAACCATCATTTGGACGAATCTTCGTTTGCGAGCCGCTATTCCACTTGGCGACAAATCATGTATCCGCACCGAATATGCATACCAGCGCTCATTGGTTAATAACAGGATATTCGATGATTATTTTCCCGTGGGTAGCTTCCCTTTGCTGCACAATATTTACATATGTTTTAGACCAATGAGCGCTGGTATGCATATTTGGTGCGGATACATGATCTGTCGCCAAGTGGAATAGCGGCTCGTGAGTGACAGACCTTGTACTTTTGTAGTCTTTCTGTGATAGTAGTAGTCCAGTGGACGATACCTTCCGCCTGTGGTCAGTGTTGCTGCTGGACTGCATGTGATAGTTACTGACACAGTGTATGTGTGTGTGTGTGTGTGTGTGTGTGTGTGTGTGTATGTATGTGTGTGTGTGTGTGTGTGTGTGTGTGTGTGTGTGTGTGTGTGTGTGGTATTTTTTCTTTGTTTCAGTTTTTTTGCACGCATTAACTTGAACACATTTTCAGTTTTTATGCACGCATGAAACACATAAATCAGCTTGAAACTGGGTCGTGTGCATCGTGAACTCCTGTCCTGAAAGTCTTGTACTTTTGCCCTACCCCTCCTCTCCCTCCTTTCCTCATGCATAAAAAGTGTATTACTTCGTATTGTGAATCTGATGACGTCATGTCCAACAACCTTAATTTCAGGACTCGTTCAGTTTTCAACTTGATTCTATAGACTGCAGTTACTGTGTGTTGAGGGACACTGCACATTGCAAAACAATCCGCATTTCAAGTGTTGGTGACATCATGATGCCTTGGGACTGTGGAGGTGATGTAGTTTATGTAGACTAGGAACTAGTTGGGACAGGTACACGTACGCTCTCTCATCCTGACAAGCTTTCTGGTGTTTTTGATTTTTGTGTTTTTTGTTGTTGTTGGAATGGCCGATAAGGTAATCTTAACTTTTGTCAACGTGTCTTATAGTACTGGTTATTTCGTCCATTTTCAAACTTGACGTACGTTCTGTTGAAGAGCTAATCACGCAACGAGTGGAGCGTAATTGTTGTCTCGGACCCCAGTCTGAAGAAGTCTGAGGAGGAGCCCCTCCTTCCATACGAATTTTGAATGTCCTGTGAAAACAGGCGAGTTGATCCTCAGTCCTTCGATGTTGCCGATAGCCTGTCCAGGTATGCATGGGTGAGCAGAGACTGGAACTCAAGATACCAACGAAGTCTCTTGTAGGCAAGGCTTTCCATTTAGAAGCTTTGACATACAGCAGGGGTGATTGACGGACGGGTGGCTTCGTGGATCACACTTCTCCTTTGGCAGGACTATCTGGATGTGAGCTTCTGTCCAGCACGTTGGGGTCTTGCTTGTTGACCCGCTGTGGCTGAAAATGACCACAAGGAATCGTTTTGCTCCTTGTCGCAGGTGTTTTAACATTTGGTTGGTGATTCCGTTCTGGCCAGGCGCCTTCATCCGCTTAAGTCTTTTCAGCTCATAGTGGGTCAGACGTTCCGTCATGTAAGGCTCGAGATCTGCCTCCGGTTTGTTCTGAATCACCTGGGGTGCTCTTCGGGCATCTCTGGCTTTATCTGTTTGGGGTTCCTGTTTCCTTGCTGTTCTGTAGACTCTGTCAAAGACTGTCACTGTTGACCAAGTATGCTCTTGTGCGTATTGTCTTCGTCTACCACCTTCGCCAAATTTCATAGCTTCTCTGTCATTTTATCTCCATTACTGAGCAACCTGTCTCGTGATGTCACTTTGAACGGGTCTGCTATTATTCTCTCCTTGTTGGAGGCCGCGATTAACTGAGCATGCTTGGCCACATTGTGGTCTGTGGGATTTTCTCTATGCTCTCACGCGCTTCACTCAGCTCTGTGTGCAGTCTGTCAAGCGTCTCATTCCAGAACGGTTTGTAGTCACGCCGCCTGCCTTTCAGAACGGTTCTCTTCGCTGCGCCGAGCACTACCATGGTGAACATAGAGGCATTCTTGTCACCACTGCTCCAGCAGAATGTCACTTCTCTGGTGGTGTTGTACGTCACCAAGCCTACTGAAGTGATTGCAGTTTGCTTTCTTCTCATTTCAGGTAGGTTGGCACCTGTTAAGGTTGAGACTGGTTCTCTCACGGACAGTCAGAAGACCGGTCTGTGGTCGCTGCCACCAAGCTGTGCACAGACTTCCCTGTCGGTAATCTTGTCAATGTCGTCTGTGGCAATGGTAAGATAAGGAGTGGTTGTTGTTCTCCATACTCCTGCGTAAAATGTGTCTTGGTCATCAGGTTTGTTCACAAGAAGTTGATAGCTGTTGATTCACAGTTCCAAATCATCCCCCTTCAGGTCTACACTTTGCCAACCCCAGACGGTCTTGGTGGGGTGTGAGGGGAGGGGGGAGTAGCTGTTAAAAGTCGCCAACTAGTATTCAGCCCTCACCGTCTGGCTGTATGATGTGTAGCTGAATCATGTTGCTGGGTGGACTGTTGAGATTACTGACAGTGAGGCTTTTTACTAGGCCCTATTGCTGGGCTAAAAACACGATAGCTGTTACTATTCGCGAAGCAGTCAGGGGGAGCTTACATCCGGGTTTACCTATCTTAAAAGAAAACAAGAGACCTGCTGAACCATGATACTTCCGACTCTTAATTGATTGATCAAATGTTCTGCTACGTGTAAACACACACACACACACACACACACACACACACACACACACACACACACACACACACACACACACACACACACACACACACACACACACACACACACACACACACATACACACACACACACACACACAGGTAGGCAAAATCACGAACAATTCATAACGATTAAGGCACTATGGAAAAGAAGTCAGACTTGTTCACTATTTTTGCTTTACATTAAAACATAATGTACAAGCCACAAAAACAGCTAAATAGATTGAATCAACAAACAAAATCCACAAAAAAGTGAATAAGCAAAGTCAGAATAGTTGTTATGCTCTACCCGCAATTTGGAGAAATGAGTAATATTGTTCACTGCGCAAGTTATAATTTAAACTGTTTCAAAAGCATATTGTGCATCTGACGGACGTTACTCTCAGGGTAAGTATTTGTTATAACAATTAAGAGAAAGTAAAACTAAATCAAAATTAATAACATTACCTGCTGCAACTAATGCAATCAAATTATCCCGACCAATACTTTACTTGATAAACCGGCAGAGAACCTACGGTACAGAACGCAGACACACAGATAAGGGGAGACAATTATTCTGAGTGGTGGCCGTTGTAAAATTCGACCATAGCAGATCACACAGATAAAGGGAGACAACTATATTCTGAGTGGTGGCTGTTGTAAAATTCGACCAAAGCAGATCGACAGGAGAGTTCTAAAATCACGTTTTCTACAAGAAACTTTAGTTTGATCAGGAAAAGTCATCGTTTTAAAAAAATTCATGTACTGCTGATCTTTTAATGTAACTGAGGCGTGTGTCCTTTCCTGGTTCCTAAATCTTATTTTAGCATTAACTTGTCTGATGTTCAGTGGTATTTTGAGAAAATGTGTAAGAATTGGTTTATCTTTACTTTTATAGTTTCCTTCATTTCATTTCACCGCTGGATTTATGACACCGCTATAGATTGCTAAACTTTTTGATACTAATAACAACATTTCACAAAAAGTTAAATTATTAATGTGGTTTTTTTCTGATACATATAATTATGAACTAATCCTGATGATCAATGAATCAACATACCTTTTAGTTAAGCTTTGTGTGTGTATGAGTGTGTGCGTGGGTGTGTGGGTGTGTGTGTGTGTGTGTGTGTGTGTGTGTGTGTGTGTGTGTGTGTGTGTGTACATTTTGCTCATTCCAACAATTATGAACTGGTGATAATAAATATTTACATTAATAGCATTGTTTGTAGCTGTATGTTTTGTTTCGTCTTGCACAACACACTGTGTTGAATCGTGCGGGGAGCTGTGGAGGGTGACGAAGGCCGGTCACAGCAGGTCCAGGACATACTGGCGATTATATCCCATACAGTGGCAGCCTTCACCTACACCATCCCACTTCACGTCCACACAGCCTGCTGGATCCACGCCCCTTGTTGCTGCTAGTCTTGACGGGAAGGCCGTCACTGTGCCTGTCCAGCCCTGCACACAGTACACACTGTTCACTGCTTGTCTGTCACTGTCAGTGTGTGTGTGTGTGTGTGTGTGTGTGTGTGTGTGTGTGAGTGTGTGTGAGTGTGTGTGTGTGCGTAATGTGCGTGTGTGGAGGGAAAGGGGGGAAGGGCACTATAGTGTGTGTGTGTGTGTGTGTGTGTGTGTGTGTGTGTGTGCATGACGTGTGTCACTGTGTGTGTCACTGTATGTGTGTGTGTGTGTGTGTGCGTGTGTTATGTGCGTGCGTGTGTGTGTGTGTGTGTGTGCGTGTGTGTAATGTGCGTGTGTGGAGGGGAAGGGGGGAAGGGCACTATCGTGTGTGTGTGTGCCTTTTGTGTGTGTGTGTATGTGTGTGCGTGTGTGTGTGTGTGTGTGTGTCACTGTGTGTGTGGGTGTGGGTGTGTGCGTGCGTACGTGTGTGTGTAATGTGTGTGTGGAGGGAAGGGGGAAGGGCACTATCGTGTGTGTGTGTGTGTGTGTGTGTGTGTGTTAGCTCTGTGTTAGCTTTGCGGGTGTGAATTTCCTTCAGTGCGTATGATTATCTTTATTTTTTTATCAGAACTTTTTTTTCGGAATCCAGCTTATAACACATGTTACAGAACACAATGCAACAGTAAGTCGCAACTGAACAGAAGCAGAAACTCAATATTCGTACATTAGTTTAATTTCGGTGAAAAACAGACATGTCAAGTAGGAGAGGAACACGCTGTCTTACCCCACACATATATTACACAACAGCAACAGTAAGTTGTATCAGAATAAAAGCAGAATCTGAACATTCGTAGCATCCGTTTCATTCCAGTGACACCTACGACAGAGCGACAGAGATGGAGTCAACTGTGTGACAGGCAGGAGAGGAATTAACACGCTGTCTTACCTCACGGGGAGCTTCCCAGTCCGGTCCCGGTTTGACCCGGTCCCCAACTCTGAGAACTTTGGCCAGCTCCGCCCCTCTGGGTTTGTCTGCAGTCCGTCGTGCTGTCGCTGTTGTCGCTTTAGATGTGGCTGGTGCTGGCTGTGTAGGCTGCTGCAACGTTGTAGGTGTCGAGGTGGGCTTTGTTATTTGTCCTGTAAACAGATTGCGGTCCTTACAAATTTTCGTTTTATGTGTGAGCCCTTTATTGCGTATTTTTATTTTGCAATCATGTCATGCCACGTTCACGCGAAAAATAGTCTCATACTATTGTAAAACGATCCAATCGTGAGTATTCCAAAAACTTTTGGAAATGCAAACCAAACAGCTTCAACACACACACAGCATATATCCCATCATATATCATTATCATTACACCATTAGAGGGTAGTTACTGTTTCTCTTCTTCAGAAAACAAAGTTATTTTCTGTTGACTCTGAGGCTTTTGCGTTGTACTGCAACAAATGGTGTAAGAGATCATCGGGGCTAATAACCGACTAAATTAAAAACAACTTAACATTTGCAGAAAGTCTGCCGTACCCAGATAGGCAATGTCAGACTTCAGTTGATCCAGTTTCTGCAAGTTGAAGGTCAAGTCTGTGAGCTCTACCTTGCGTGTCGTTCCGGTCTGTGACTTCAGGTCGTTGAGGCGTGACGTCAGACTGTTCACCATCCCCAGCAGAGCCCCTCCAGACGCTGACTGAACCAGCTTTCCTACGCTGGCTGTGTTTAGTGCAAGGGCTGCCCGCCATTTCTCAAGCTCCGCCAGTGACGTCATGGTGGCGTCTTCCTCAGCCTGTATCAGGGTGTTGACCTCCTGACGTCGCTTGTCGACCCACTGCTCAAGGTCATCGAACGTGTCCTTGGCCTTTCTTCGCATTGACGGGAACATGTCCTTGACCTCTTTGATCTGAACGAGTAGGAAAACAAATGACTATGCCATCTCTAAATGTCGTACGGTTTTATAAAAAGAATGCTGAACTCATCTAGATTTTGTTTTGGATTTTGGTGATAAATAGAAGTGTCCTTCTTTAATGACAATTAAAAAAAAACAATCATACAATGATGCAGTGTATATTCACTAAGCTTATCTCTAAAATAAACGACGTAATTTGAAAAGATACACAATAAGAGCCCTCAAAAGTGCGTTACTTCTCCTAAATAAAATCACACATTGAATACACAAGAAAAGTAAGATAAACCACAACGTAACAAACTAAATCTATGAAACTCGGAACAGGACAGGTTTAACACCAACCTGTGCTGCCAGTGCTGTCTCCATAGCCCTCAGTCTCTGTGCCTGTTGTTCCAGTTCTCTTCTCTTCTCTGTCGCCACGTCTGTGATGGCCTTCACCTCTACACAGCTGCGATGATTGGTTGTCGCGCACAACATGCATTTGAGCTCTTGATGGGTAGAGCAATAGACTTTAGCCGGCTCGTCATCATGCACGTTACAAGTTGCGCGGTTAATCTCAGCCAATCGTTGCGGACTTAGTTTGTTCAAGTCTTCAATGACGTGTTTCCTGGTTCCCGGTATCTTCTTATGAGTCTTGACGCAATCTTTGCAGATCTTGATGTCACACTGCAGGCAGAATGACGTGGCAGCAGTGTTGTCCTCACAGATCATACAGGCGTGCTGACCGCTGAGCGTGTTGTGACTGTCCACTAGAGCCATGGTGGCCAGGTCAGTGGGCAGGTCATTGACCAAAGTGTTAAGGTCACACTGGCCTAATTGTGAGGTGGGGGGCAGGATGGGGGCTCTGCAGAGCGGACAGCCTCCCTTGACCCCTGCCTTGTGCAGCCACGACACGACGCACTGTTTGCACACCAGGTGTGTACACGGCCGTATCTTTGGCTCTTGATAGCCGTCATGGCAGACAGGGCATTCTGGTAGCTCACTGCTGCTGGTGGCTGAGGCGGCGGCCATGATGACGTCTGTGAACACACACACACACACACACACACACACACACACACACACACACATATATATATATATCCCATGACCTCCCTTCTTTGTCTCTGTTACTTCAGTATGGGTATATATGTTATATTTTTATAGCTCAATAAATACATCATGGACTCCAAAAAATATATGATAGTGCAGATTCCGATTTGGGCAAAGGACTACTTTCCTCCCGACCTTTGACCTCGCGCCGAACAATGTGACACATTTGTATGAAGTTCTAAAATCGTATTGCACGGCTCAGAAAACCATATCAGTTGCACGCAAAAATGAATCTCAGAACTGATCTGATGTATGAGATGCAATAAGCAAAAGTTTCTTTCATTATGAAAGCAATGCAGGTCGAAAAAAACGAACATTCAACTTACAAGATAACCAGATGCTAGCGAACCAAAACAAAAACACGAGTACCCTCCCCTTGCATCGTCAGCAGACGACTTTTGAGAATCTGTCGGTAGTGTGTTTTGGTGTGCGCCTTCAGCTATCAAACATCGGCTGTTTCACGTGTTTTGCGAGCAAGTCTACTCTTTTGCCTGGCTCTGCAGTAAGTCCACATATTTTTCCGTAATCCAGTCATATTCCTTCAAAATGCAATCAATCGGCGGTGACAGACGTGTCGGTCGCGTTTTCCTCACACCGGCCCATACCAGTTTAAGTTCATCCATGCAAACACACTCGCAAAACAGTTTATCACGTAGATACATTTCAAATAGGGAGCAAATGGTTAAATCTAAACCTACATATTTGTTCCCTAAAATTTGCTTCTCTGTCAATAAGCCTAATTACACACGTTCGAGAAAAACAACGTGGAATCGATTCTGAATCGAGTACGCCAAATGGGTCCCAAACCCGTTTCGCCCGTTCTGCCGACCTGAAACGCAAAACAAAAGAATTGTGCGCTTCAACTAAATTAATTTCTATTCGACTTCATTACTTTCTTGCAACTTATGAACCTTTACTTAATGCTTTTAAATGGTCTGAAAGTAGTGTTACCGCGTACTTATCGATGCACTCATTCGTTTTATTTTTTCAGCGACGGTCACTTAGTTTAAGGTTGCAAAAGGGCTAAGTCTCGCTGGCAACAGTTTTACCCTGCACAGATCGCAACAGTGCCGCTAGTAGTCTACACTTTGTGTTTGATGGTAGAATGGGATATACAGATTACAACACTCGTGGTTTTTTATATGGCTTGTATTTCAGTCAAGACCCAGCGGGAATATCAATCGAGAGCCACTCGCCAGAGGCTCGTGTCTCCCGATGATATTCATCCGCTGGGTCTTGACTGAAATACAAGCCATATAAAAAACCACTCGTGTTGTAACCTATACATATATATATATATGACTAAGTGCCAAAAGGTGCGCACGAAAAGCGGACAAAGGGGCTAAAAAATAAAAGTTGACAAACACGACTGATATTGTGATTTTTGTTAAGACAACAGATGCTGGAACAAAATTACGAAAAGAAAAGATAAATTTACCCAAATGATTTTACAAATAACGATAATTTTGTTCGTTATATCATTCAAAACGGCACTGAGTCATAGCATTAAGGTTATCTCGCACGTTTTTAAAGCTAGGGCTTTGAAACTTGGCACACAACCAAAGTATAATGACCTCCAGGTATGGTGCACATCACATTAAACAACATTGAATTTCAAGGTCACAGCGAGGTTAAATTTTCTTTGCAAACTGGAAAATTGTCGTCACGTCTTACATGTTTTAATACTAGATCAGTTAGACTTTACATACTTCACATACTTTCAGCATTTTTATAAAACCTCATTAAAAGTGACCTGCTGGTTAATCTTTGTCAAAGTTCAAGGTCACAGCGGGGTCACATCTGGTCCAAATGTGGAATATTTTCAATTTATTCAGCGCGTTTATAGCACGAGCTTTGAAAATACACACAGTTCTAGTGTATAATGTTCACACACGATTAAAGTCTGGTTGAAAAAGTCAAGGTCACAGCAGGGTCGCGTTGAGGTCAAACATATACATTTTTCAATGAGGTTTTCTCATATGTTTTTGAAGCTAGGGCCTTGAAACTTGGCACACTACGCAAGTTAAATTAAACCTCATCAAATTCCAAGGTCACAGTAAGGTTAAAGATCCTTTAAGGATATTTTCTAAAAAAGGTGACCGCCTGGTTAATGTTTGTCAAATTTCAAGGTCACAGCAGTGCCATCTGGCTTAAACTTTGAAAAATTGTCAATTTCTTCAACTAGTTTTATAGTGTTTGAAGTCATTCACACAGTCATGATGAAAGTCTGGTTGATAAAATCAAACGTCAAGGTCGCAGCGGGGTCGCATTGAAGTCAGACACATACAATTGTCATTTTCACGAACGCCTTTTAAGCAACACCTTTGAAACTTCACACATTCCAAAGTTTTGATGTTGTTTGGTTATAATCAAAGTGTGGTCAATTTCCATGATTGAGAGCATTCAGAGGGGTCAAGTTGAGGTCACACAAAAAGTGATAATCTTTATAAGACTCACGTTTGCTGCTATTGCTCACTTGACATTGGTGAAAGTGCTTATTTTATAATTGTTGATCTTGATGTTTTGACCAATTAATATTACCAGGATCAACCATACCAGATTTCAAAGTCCAGAAGTTGTCAAACCTCAAACCTGTTGGAAGTTTCAAAGATTTAAGCATCAACAAATTTCTATTTGATTTGACCTTAAATAACAGATTTGACCTTAAATCTTAAAACAGATCAACCAGACTTTGGTTTTATATAAATTGAAGTTCAATACAATTTCCTTTTTTTTTACCCACACGAGACCCTGCTATGACCTTCACATTTCTCAAGGATCAACCTTGAATTCTCCATGTTGAACAATCATTAAGCAAAAGCGTTGTTTGAAGTTTGAAGGTTCTAGCTTCAAAAATCTCTGAAAAAATATGTTTCATCCGTTTTCTGAACCACATGTGACCCAGCCGTGACCTTGAAATCTGACAAGGGTCAACAAGACTTTTACCATGCATGGGGGCGATTAAACCCCAAATGTGTGTGAAGTTTCAAGGTTTCAACTTAAACGTCTGAGAAAAATATACATTTTCCTTTTTGGACAATGTGTTGCACGCAAGACAACACGACAAACGCTCGTGTTATCATTCTTTTACTTTAAGGTCGACTTGCGTGCCCGCTCTTTCGCTAATCTCAATTAAAATTTATCTTGGAAGTTCGGTTTTATTACGCTTTTAATTAAGAAGATTAAACTAAGACAACAAATAGTTAGTTTTACCCATTAAACTCGATAAGGTAGTGACATTTTATGTTGAACGCAAGATGGTGTCGCACGCAAGATCTGAAAAGATGTTGACGACATAATTTCAACACTTGATAGCGCATTCGTGGTTCGTGATTTCTTCACAAATTTTGAACACAGAATGTGTCACGTGGTTCCGTAGATGAAGTAGATCTTTGTACATGTAAATTTTGTTTTTAAAAGAAAATAACCGTTAATTACCGAACATTTTGTCGCACGCAAGATATGACGAAATTTTCAAATCGTTTTCAAAAATGCTGTTCAAAAGTTCTGCAGTCTTTGCTGGATTACTTGAAAGACAGCAGTTTGATACACCGTTATCGCTTGACGTGTCGACATCAATTCCAGAGTTTTTGAAAAAGAAATTTAGTAAATATCTGCGATTGAAAAATGTATGCCGTGATGACGACCTTAAAATTCGGTTATCGAAAAAAAAAATTCTCTCGAGATTTAGATTTGACGTTTGGTCTCGTCTGTAAAGCGATGTTTCAGGCATTCAATCAAACTAAATGCAATTCATTTGTGCTTCTTGTTATTTTTCTGTGGCATATTCAAAACACGAGGTATCACGATGTCCGTTTTCAGATGGCCGGTTTTGGCGTTATTTTTGACTTTAAACAAAGATAACTTCAAAACCGTTCAAGTCAGACACACGAAATTATGTCCACTATCTCTTCGCACATTCATCCACACACACACCAATTTTCAGCAGACACACGTTTTTAGAAACATTTGTATTGTAAAACAAAGTCGTCTTCTGTTCTGTGTGCACCTTTTGGCACTTAGTCATATATATATACTAGAGGAATACCCGGCTTCGCCGGGGTGAATCGCGAGACAGAGACAGACAGCGTGGCGGTTCCCCACAATCACCTTTGAAGGCGAAGTCCTGTCAAACGGGATTGAGAATTTTAGAGCTTATTTCTTAGCCCTATATTATCTGTTGTGGCTTCTCAAATGCCAGAACATACAGACAGACAAAAGCCTCTAGACCCCATCACAAACAGAACTCTATAATCCACAGGTGTTGCCCACACTCACACACAAACACACACACACAGAGAAGCCGTATATATATATGTATATCTATATCTATAAATATATAGAGATAGGTGACAGTGTATTTTTTCGCGTGGCTATAAATTGATTCGACCTTTTCACTTTGACAGTAAGAACAACTTACGGGTGCAAGGGAAGCGTTCTGGACAGCGCAGTGACATTCTAAAAATAGTAACGTAGAAACGGGAATATGGATTGAAGCCACACGAAGGAAGGGAGATAAACGCAAAACACTGGAGAAGATAAGGAAGAGTTACTGGGAATGGTGAAATGAACAGAAAAACCAAAATCGGTTCAGCGCTGCGCGCTGGGAGCACGTGTTGAAATATCTCATCGATGATATTGTGTCCGGGGTGTAGCTGAATACGGTGTCCAAATTTGAAAAAGATCCACCGAGAACTTTGGCCGTGCATCGCGAACAGACAGACAGACAGACAGACAGACAGACAGACCGACACTAGTCGTGTATATATATATATATATATATATATATATATATATATACATACACACAATGAGATTTTTTAAGTTTATTGGAATTTGTCAACTAGAAATTGCAAGGCACAGCAAAACGTTTATTTTCAAATATAAAAAGAAACGTTTCCCGACTAAGAATTACGAACCCGCAAAGGATTTTGCTTTTTATAAAATACCACTGCCCAGTGTTTAAAGTAAATAACAAAATAAAAAGCCCTGCTTGAGATAGGAGGCTAGGGTTTTATGGGGGTGAGGCAGAAGAATCAGAGCAAGAGAAAGACGGACAGACGGTCAGACTGAGAGAGAGAGTATCTCCTTGTTTGACCAAAGAAGCTCAAAAGGGAAAAGGGTTTTACACTTCAAGGAAGTAAATTATGCATATCAGCATAGCACATAAAGCTCCTATAAAAAAAGGAGTTATTTCCCTTAGACTCTCTCTCTCTCTCTCTCTCTCTCTCTCTCTCTCTCTCTCTCCGTCACTGTCTATCAAAAATAACCATCCATTTACTCAAAGATTTGTAAGCAGCGATCAGAAACACAGGCCGTGTGCAGAATGACACCGAGCAAGGCTTATAAAGTCCACTAGCGTGTCACAGTGTAGTGACACAAAACCGTAAGTGGATACTACTGAACTGACGTACAACTCACTCCAGTCAAATTATAACTACCGTGAAGCGTACACAATACAAACAGATATGCAGAACTCAAGTGTTATTCCTGATTTGACCTACTTCTAGTGCAGCTGTCCCCGGTATGCATCAGAAGGCTAATATTATCACAGCTGTAGTGTTTGAGAATCTGTTACCATCTAAGGGAAGCAACTGCTATAGATGTGTTAAGTAACTAACAAGAGTTAGTTCCCTTGTTACACACACTGTACTGATCATCTTCATGGCTGACAATAAACACAGCTTGCCCCCTCAAACCATCGTTTGTCGGCTTTATCGTGTACATGCATGGTGAACGTGTATCCACCTTCATCACAGACATCATATTGGCGACGAGGTAAATTATTCCACGTACATATCGGCTCTACCTTGTGCAAGAACTTTGCAATCTCACTTTTCTGACTTGCCACGTGCTCCTCAACTTCCAACATGGCTGAACAGTTATCTGCACTACCTACTTATCCTTCGTTTGACTGTTCGTCCGATGGCGTGTCTATCAGATGGAGCAAGTGGATCGTAAGACTAGAGAACCTGTTCGTTGCATTCAACATTGCCAACGACAAGAGGAAGAAAGCGTTGCTGCTTACGTACGCTGGGAACGATCTGAATGACATTGTAGACTCTTTTCCAGCTGCTGATCTGACCCCTCTGGAGGATGAGACTCACTTCCAGAAACTTGTTGATCGTATCAATGAACATTTTAACCCACAGATCAACAGAGAGTATCAGGTTTTTACCTTCAGACAGCTCACGCAAACATCTGACAGTGTTGACATTTTTTATCAACAGCTGAAACGACATGCCTCTCTCTGTAACTTTGCCAACATTGAGTCTGAAATTAAATCGCAGCTGATAACCGGTTGCAAAGTGAACAAGGTGCGAGAGAAGGGCCTGAGCAACCCAGGAATAACACTGTCTGACCTCCTGCAGTATGCCCGCACATTGGAGTTGACTGCTTCTTACTCAAGAAAAATGCATGAAGACGGTGCAGTTAACCGACTCCATCGTTCAGCTACATCAAGCCAGCATCAGCCTGATCGACGTCATCACCAGCCCCGCCGTAGTCAAGCCTCACACCGTCATAACCAGCCAACCGAGCAATGCAAGAACTGTGGTGGTTGTCACGTTTCAATATATCACTTAAGGTGATTATGAAACGGTTAGTTACTACTAACTAACTAACCACACCACGATCCACTCTCGCAGTCATACAATTAAATAGAGACAACAAAAGTATAAGTTTCAGACGCCTGTTTATGTAAAAACTCGCCACCCCCCTCGAGACTTCACTCAAAATATGTTCTTTTACGTTCACTAAACGTAAAAAACCCGTGGTCACTGACAAAATGCCAGTTAGAATATAGAAAATTATAGTAACACGCTGATCCCGTGTAAAGATAAGAAAATACGACTGTTCTGCTCCAAAAGTGCTAGTTCATGCAGGTGTCACACACCCCACGTCGTCACTACTCGAGTATAATCACAGATAGCAAAAATAACAACGGTGGTCAACGGGGTGCAAAGACATGGTGCACTTAGCTTTCTTTGGCCACTGGGTGGACGGCCTGTAATTAGTCTTTTTAGCCTCCACAACTGCTCCGTCGAATGAAGTGCTGGTTAGCGTGGTGACGAAGCAGAGAACTGTGGAGGCATCAGGCGCCGCACCCAGTCGCTGGTTAGCTGGTTAGCCGGTTCGCTGGTTAGCTGGTTAGCCGGTTCGCTGGTTAGCCGGTGTGCTGGTTAGCGTGGTCCCGCAGAAGGCAGCCGAACAGAAGTTAGGAAAAAGGCTGCAAACAGAAAGCATCGGTGCACTAAACATGTCAGCTACCCCTCACCCTCCACCTTTAAACATGTCATCTTTACATATCTCATCGAGCACGTGGGCCTGCACAAACGGACTTCCCACAACAACAAAACAGCCATTTTTCGTCCTTCTCTCCCTACCTGCAACAAGAAGAGCAAACGCTCGATCGAGTCACTTTCGCAGTTCTGAATATTATATGAGGCATCAGATGGACAGGAAGAAATTGCTATTCACAACACAATGAGTCACGTTCACATAAAATTTGAGCCCGGTCACTTTTATAGTTTCCGAGAAAAGCCCAACGTTAAGTTGTGTGTTGCCGAACAGAAAAGGCTAGTTATCTCCCTTGTTTTTCTGATAACGTTCGTAAAAGGCTACAGATGTAAATACTTTGATGTAAAGAATAATCCTACAAAGTTTCAATCACATCCGATGAACTTTGTCAAAGATATAAAATGTCTAATTTTTCCTTTGACGCTGACCTGTGACCTTGAAAAAGGTCAAAGGTCAACGAAACCATCGTTAAAGTGTACAGGTCATTGGAGGTCACGACTAAACAAAATATGAGCCCGATCGCTTTGATAGTTTCCGAGAAAAGATATAAAATGTCTAATTTTTCCTTTGACGCTGACCTGTGACCTTGAAAAAGGTCAAAGGTCAACGAAACCATCGTTAAAGTGTAGAGGTCATTGGAGGTCACGACTAAACAAAATATGAGCCCGATCGCTTTGATAGTTTCCGAGAAAAGTCCAACGTTAAGGTGGTGTCTACGGCCGGCCGGCCGGACAGACTAACACTGACCGATTACATAGAGTCACTTTTTCTCAAGTGACTCAAAAACCATATACAGGTTAGTATTTTAGCGTCACAGAGAGCAAATTATGCGCTAACCTGGAAAAAACAACAGAGAGTATCAATTTTCATTCCACAAACACAGACTCGTCAACAGCGTTAAATAATGATTTATTACCTCAAACAGCCTATGAATGTAGCACTCTCATGGAAGCAAAACCCGCTTCCTCCCTGGAATGGCCTCTGTTCGTCAACAGTGACAACAACATCCAGAAACCCCTTGTCGAATACTTATGCGAAGACCATCGCACGACGAAGGAAAGATTTGACGACTCGTCCTCAGCAAAACATGTGGCAGTGAGAAGGTGATAACTCGGGCGGGGATATAGCTCAGTTGGTAGCGCGCTGGATTTGTATTCAGTTGGCCGCTGTCAGCGTGAGTTCGATCCCAGGTTCGGCGGAAATTTATTTCAGAGTCAACTTTGTGTGCAGACTCTCTTCGGTGTCCGAACCCTCCCCCCGTGTACACTACATTGGGTGTGCACGTAAAAGATCCCACGATTGACAAAAGGGTCTTTCCTGGCAAAATTGCTTAGGCACAGTTAATAATTGTCTACCTATACCCGTGTGACTTGGAATAATAGGCCGTGAAAGGTAAATATGCGCCGAAATGGCTGCAATCTACTGGTCGTATAAAATTTCATCTCACACGGCATCACTGCAGAGCGCCTAGAACTGTACCCACGGAATATGCGCGATATAAGCGTCATTGATTGATTGATTGATTGAAGTTCCCCTAGAGTGCCGAACATTCTATTCGGTGAAATCCATCATACTCTAGAAACCGTCGTATTCGATCCTTCTTCTTCTGCCGCTGAGTGTCAAGTGCGCCGTCCTTGTGTCTCTCACAGACCACCTAGTCAATAACACGTGACTGACCTTGTCACATATCAAGTTCAGCTATCCACAATTCTGCCTCGCAAAGCAGAATTATCCCCGAAAAATCCGTGCGCCACAAAATCCGTGCTCTGCGCTGTCAGCAAAACTCTGCCGTATAGCCCCGACTCACGCACAGGCGCTTTCAGTCGCAATTGACCAAGAGAAGGCACCCCACTGAGTGACACTTTCTTGGTCTATGTCACCAGATCGTGACAGTGGTACATGGCCGCATGAGAAGGGACAGCATTCGTGCCCTGCTTTCAACAAACAGTGCCGCTCCTGTGGAAAATTCAACCACTTCTCATCCGTCTGCCGTTCCAGTCCACGCAACACGGCAAGATCAGGGACAGGTGGAAGGGGCAGTGCATCCTCTTCCTCCTCCTCCCAACAGCCTCGCTCTATCAAGCACAAGCCCAAACCTGTTCACCACGTTGAGCAACATGGTGAATGTGACAACAGCCTCGCTCTATCAAGCACAAGCCCAAACCTGTTCACCACGTTGAGCAACATGGTGAATGTGACAACAACGACGCTTCGTTCATCGACGACGGCAATGACGCAGACACTGAGTACGTCTTCACTGCAAACGGCAACTCGAATCAACTGCCACGCTTCAAGGTCTACCTCAACGGACAACAGACAACCTTCCTTGCTGATTCCGGAGCTACAGTCAATCTGCTATCACGGACAGATTATGAAAGTCTTACACCTAAGCCACCGCTCAGCCCGTCAAACGTGAGAATCTCTGCGTACGGCAATCAACACTCCATCCGTGCGTTTGGACAGTTTTGCGCTGAACTACAGACTGACACAGCATCCTGCTCAGCCACGATATGTGTTGTTCCAGGCAATGAGAAACCCATCCTGAGCTGGTCAACCTCGCAAACACTCAAGCTGCTGACCACCGTCCTCTGCATCGAGCACAAAACTCAGCAAGAGAACCAGCTTGGTAAACTCAATGATCGACAGATCAAACTCCACATCGACGAGACGGTACAGCCTGTCGCTCAGCACTACCGTCGTGTTCCCTTTCATGTCCGAAAGCATGTGGAAGAACAAATCCGAAAGGATGAAGAACTTGGTGTCATCGAGAAGGCAACTGGTCCAACACCATGGGTATCTCCTATAGTTGTGGTGCCTAAACCCAAGTCTCCAGGCAAGGTACGCGTGTGCGTCGACATGCGTTCTGCAAACAAGGCCATCAGGAGAGAACATCATGCTACCCCAACACTTGATGAACTGAAAACCATGCTCGCAGGTGCTAAAGTTTTCAGCAAGCTTGACCTGAACCAAGGCTACAACCAGCTAGAACTAGCTGAGGAGTCACGCTACATCACGACGTTCTCCACACATCTTGGTATCTACAGATACCGACGCCTCTTCTTTGGTGTGAACTCCGCAAGCGAGATCTTCCAAGAAACTATCAGGCAAGTACTGTCTGGCCTCAAGGGTGTCGTAAACATCAGTGACGACATTCTCTGCTACGGTACGTCACAGCAAGACCATGACAACAACCTACGCGCTCTCATGCAGCGTCTCCGTGAGAAAGACCTCACTCTCAACACTGACAAATGTGAGTACAACAAGAAGTCGCTTGAGTTCCTTGGTCATATCTTCGGGGAAGACGGCATCACCCCAAGCCAAGACAAGCTCAAGACCATTCTTGAACTGCCAACACCAACCAACGCATCTGAAGTAAGAAGTCTTCTCGGCATGATGAACTTCTGTGGTGCACACTTCATTCCAAACTATGCAACACTCACCCATGAACTCCGTCTGCTGACAAAGAAGACAACACCATGGTCGTGGAATGAAAAACATGACGCAGCCCTCGGAACGCTGAAAGCAGAACTCAGCAAAGCAACGACTCTTGCTTACTTCAATCCAGGAAAACCGACAGAGATCTACACCGACGGCAGTCCTGTAGGCATCTCTGCAGTCCTGACCCAAGACAAGCGCATCATCCAGTTTGCAAGCCGAGCGCTCACTCCAACAGAACAAAGATACTCACAGACAGAACGTGAAGCACTCGCCATCACATGGGCCTGTGAATATTTCCACATCTACCTGTTTGGTGCTACATTCACTGTCTACACTGACCACAAGCCTTTGGTCAGCATGTTCAACAACCCTCGTGCTCAACTCTCTGCTCGTGTTGAACGCTGGGTACTGAGAACACAGCCCTACGAAATGACTGTTCAGTACCGACCTGGTTTCGACAACCCCGCCGACTATCTGAGTCGACATCCAGTCCAACAGCATCCCAGCAGCAGAGAAGAGAAGATCGCAGAAGAGTATCTTCACTACGTTGTCGACACGTCCACTCCAAAAGCCATGACGTTAGACACAGTCATCTCAGAAACAGCGAAAGATGTCACCCTTACGGCAGTGATCAACGCAATCCTTACCAGTGACTGGGAAGCCAAAGACGACGTTGACACAAAAACTTTCAGAACCCTCTACTTGTGTCGTTCAGAACTCTCACTCAGTCACAACGCATCAGTTCTACTCAAGGGTACACGCATCGTTCTCCCAGAGTCTCTTCATCTTCAAGCTGTGAAAGTCGCTCACACTGGACATCAAGGCATCGTCAAGACAGTCGCCCTGCTTCGAGAAAAGGTTTGGTTCCGAGGAATGCAAGAGACTGTTGAGAAAGCGGTGAAAAACTGCTTAACCTGTCAAATCTCCACTCCCTCACCAGCCAGAGAACCGCTGAAGATGTCTCCACTGCCCACAGCACCTTGGTCTGAACTGAGTGCTGATTTCGGAGACGCACCCAACGGAAACATTCTCCTTGTCATCACAGATGAATATTCCAGATTCACCGTTGTTGACATTTTGCAATCAACATCCAGCCGGAGTGTGATTCCACGTCTCGACAAGATCTTCGCAGAATACGGCATACCAGATGTTCTGAAGACAGACAATGGCCCATTAAAAATGTATGGTGTGTGCCGAAAAGCAACCATATGAGATTCAGTCAGTGGGACCCTGAATCTACCTGGGGTTAAATCGGGTTATTGACTCTCATTGCATGAATTGTTAAACTGTGAATATATGTACTACTGTTCGTGTTGTTTTTGTGATCCACTGCAATTTCTGTGTATACCTTGGAATCTCAAGGTAATTTTTGAACGGGGCATACAGATGATACATGTTGCCATGGTCACAGAGTGATACGTGTATTTTGCTTATCAGGTGTCGGTGCAGAAACTCCAAGAGGGAACTAAATTCGAATATCTGGAAAACCTGGATGAGGAGATAGACAGCCTAACAGCACATCCTCCTATGTTTGCTCGGACATCTACTACCTTCAAACTGCATACTATGCGTACACACAGGAATATGGACGACTCAACATTGATCAAAATGAGTAAGTAACACAACACAAACAGATGATTTCCATTATGATAGATTTATTTATCTGAAAGTAAAATTGACCACAGAGTGTACAATTTGTTTTCAAATACGAAAATATCACATTGGGTTAAAAAACAAAACACACCATCATATATCATTAAAACTATTCTTTATTTCTAAACACATACATATCAGCATAGTTTATTCATGTACACATCCTCATTTCGGTTCCCAGTCTATCTGAAATCAAGGTAAGATATGCCAGAAAGAATAGCGATCACACAGTGCTTCAGCATGAATTTGAAAACCTGCTCTACGTCACATAGACACAGCGTGTCTTATGATTCTATCCACCCTCTCCAAACAAACACGCACACGTTTTCTCTGGTACGAATGTCTTAAAAGCTCAAACTAAGCTGCTGTTTTATTCTGTCTTGCTTTGCAGGAAATACAGGCACGTCGCTTACCCATAACAGGCAGCAGCTGCTGGTGCGCAAGCGACAGGGGTGTTGCTAGACATTTTCATGTTGGGACATTTGGCCAAAACTGTCAGAACGTTTTTGGGCATCTTGGAAAAAGTTCGGCTATTATTTTGGCTCATCCAAAGTCACCGCAACATTGAAGCACAAGACTCAAGAGGGGAACACCAATACATACAATCATTGTCTTAGGAACACAGATTACAGGGGCGGAGCAGTTAAGCCAGAGGGGGGGGTTACAACCTGGGACCTGGGGTCCAGGGTCCCGTTTGGGGGTCTGGGGGGCAAAGCCCCCCTGAAGCTGAAGAATTTTAGCTATTTTATAAACAATTTGTGGCTTATCCTTGATTTTAAACAGGATCAACTGGTGTCAGCAGCCACTCATTATTTCTTTTAACATTAGTATTAAATAATGGCAATTTATCTTCACTGATATCTGCTCCCGACATCATATAGTATGGTTAGAAGGAAGACATGTCGCATACTGTGACAATTAAAAAACCAATTAACTTCCCCCGGCTTTACAGACAGAAAAAAAGAAAAATAATTCACGGACAGAATTTCTTCTTACCCCTGTAACCCCCCCCCTCCCCTAATCCGCCCCTGGATTATATGTTGCATACTGCAACTGAAACAATCAGCTTTGCAACAGACGCCATGCAGTTCTCTGAAACTTTTTCAAACCTTTAACTTTAATTTCTTGAAAGTAAAACTCTTCCAATCTTGTGCAAATCTTGACAAACCTTGAGAAACATGACTGGTAAAACACCAATAAAAGACCGTGTAGGGTGAGCCATTTTGCTTGGAAACCACGATTTGGACGCTTTTTACATTTAGTCAAGTTTTGACTAAATGTTTTAACATAGAGGGGGAATCGAGACGAGGGTCGTGATATGTGTGTGTGTGTGTGTGTGTGTGTGTGTGTGTGTGTGTGTAGAGCGATTTAGACTAAACTACTGGACCGATCTTTATGAAATTTGACATGAGAGTTCCTGGGAATGATATCCCCGGAAAGTTTTTTTTATTTTTTCGATAAATACCTTTGATGACGTCATATCCGGCTTTTTGTAAAAGTTGAGGCGGCACTGTCACACCCTCATTTTTCAATCAAATTGATTGAAATTTTGGCCCAGCAATCTTCGACGAAGAGCGGACTTTGGTATTGCATTTCAGCTTGGTGGCTTGAAAAATAATTAATGAATTTGGTCATTAAAAATCGGAAACTTGCCATCAAAATTATTTTTTTAAACGATCCAAAAACAATTTCATCTTATTCTTCGTCATTTTCTGATTCCAAAAACATATACATATGTTATATTTGGATTACAAACCAGCTTTAAAAATTAAAAATATGAAAATTATGATTAAAATTAATTGTCCGAAATCGATTTAGAAACAATTTCATCTTATTCCTTGTCGGTCCCTGATTTCAAAAACATATAGATATGATATGTTTGGATTAAAAACAAACTCAGTATGCTAAAAAGAATAGAGATACAGAAACGCGTGTTATCCTGCTCAGCGCGACCATTACCGCACTATTCTGGCTTGTCGATTTCACTGCCTTTCCCACGAGCGGTGGACTGACGAAACTACGAGTATGCGGTCTTGGTGAAAAAATGCAGTGCGTTCAGTTTCATTCTGTGAGTTCGACAGCTTGACTAAATGTTGTTATTTCGCCTTACGCCACTTGTTTTCTCCTCTCTGTGTCTCTGTCTGTGTATCTCTTTCTGTATGTCTGTCTGTCTGCATCTTTGAGTCTTGGAGACTTGAGTCTTGAGTTTGTCTTATGTGTCTGTCTGTCAGTGTCTCTGTCTCTCTCTGTCTCTCTCTCTCTGTCTCTCTCTCCCTTCTTTCTCTCTCTTTCACACACCCCTACCATCCCCCATCCCTCCCCACCTCTTTCCCCCCTATTGTATTCTCCCCCCCCCCCCCCATCACCACCCCACCCCTTCGACCTCACGCCCCTCCCCCTTCCCACCTAGTCATCATGCAACATACATCGATCGTTACTATCGAGAACAAAAAAAGAAATAAGTAAGCTTATAACCCCTCGCAAGGAAATCCACGGCCGTACGTGTTTTGCCATTCACAAATAGCTCGTTTCCCTTCAAAAAGCCTATACATTGGAACAGAGAGTAGAAAAAGAAGCCTAAAAGTAGTCAAGGTGAACCGCAGTTCAAGCATTACCTGGCCTAATTGGCAACATTCAGGCGGCGTCTACGAACTAATCCGTCAAAATCCGTGCACAGGGTTGAAACGGGTGTGCACTGGGCACACAATACACCTGTGGAAAAGAGGGATATGGAGACGTGCTTTTCTTGTTGCCATTAACACTGGAGTGGCGACAGCCCTATGTGATGGGGCTTATCCCTTTCATAGTCCGCGTCAAGTCATGCACTTTTCGCATCACTACCCTTCGTTTCAGTCCCGCGTTGGCACTGTCGCTCAATAATTGCTTATCAGCTGACACTGTCCCCTCCGCCAAACAAAAACAAGTCGCGTAAGGCAAAATTACTACATGAAACTGAACGCACTGCATTTTTTCACAATGACCGTAGTCCGCCGCTTGTGCAAAACGGAGTGAAACTGACGAGCCTGTTTAGCGCGGTAGTGGTTTCGCTGTGCTGCATAGCACGCATTTCTGTACCACTCTTCGTTTTAACTTTCTGAGCGTGTTTTTAATCCAAACATATCATATCTATATGTTTTTGGAATCAGGAACCGACACGGAATAAGATGAAATTGTTTTTAAATCGATTTCGGAAATTTAATTTTGATCATAATTTTTATATTTTTAATTTTCAGAGCTTGTTTTTAATCCAAAAAACCCACATATGTATATGTTTTTGAAATCAGGAAATGATGTAGAATAAGATGAACGTAAATTTTGATCGTTTTATTTTAAAAAAAATGTTTATTACAATTTTCAGATTTTTAATGAGCAAAGTCATTAATTAGATTTTAAGCCACCAAGCTGAAATGCAATACCGAAGTCCGGCCTTCGTCGAAGATTGCTTTTCAAAAATTTCAATCAAAATGAGGGTGTGACAGTGCCGCCTCAACTTTTACAAAAAGCCGGATGTGACGTCATCAATGACATTTATCGAAAAAATGAAAAAAACTTGACTAAATGTAAAAACGTGGAATGCGATTTTAATCACGGTCTGTTTTTTGTGGGTTTGTCTTGGTGGTTATTTTTTTACATTTAGTCAAGTTTTGACTAAATGTTTTAACATAGAGGAGGGAATCGAGACGAGGGTCGTGGTGTATGTGTGTGTGTGTGTGTCTGTGTGTCTGTGTGTGTGTGTGCGTGCGTGCGTGCGTGTGTGTAGAGCGATTCAGACCAAACTACTGGACCGATCTTTATGAAATTTTACATGAGAGTTTCTGGGATTGATATCCCCGAACGTTTTTTTCATTTTTTTGATAAATGTCTTTGATGACGTCATATCCGGCTTTTCGTGAAAGTTGAGGCGGCACTGTCACGCTCTCAATTTTTAACCAAATTGGTTGAAATTTTGGTCAAGTAATCTTCGACGAAGCCCGGACGTCGGTATTGCATTTCAGCTTGGTGGCTTAAAAATTAATTAATGACTTTGGTCATTAAAAATCGGAAAATTGTAAAAAAAAATATTTTTTTATAAAACGATTCAAATTTACGTTCATCTTATTTTCCATCATTTTTGGATTCCAAAAACATATAAATATGTTATATTTGGATTAAAAACAAGCTCTGAAAATTAAAAATATAAAAATTATTATCAAAATTAAATTGTCGAAATCAATTTAAAAACACTTTCATCTTATTCCTTGTCGGTTCCTGATTCCAAAAACATATAGATATGATATGTTTGGATTAAAAACACGCTCAGAAAGTTAAAACGAAGAGAGGTATAGAAAAGCGTGCTATCCTTCTCAGCGCAAGTACTACCCCGCTCTTCTTGTCAATTTCACTGCCTTTGCCATGAGCGGTGGACTGACGATGCTACGAGTATACGGTCTTGCTGAAAAATTGCATTGCGTTCCGTTTCATTCTGTGAGTTCGACAGCTACTTGACTAAATGTTGTATTTTCGCCTTACGCGACTTGTTTACATTTAGTCAAGTTTTGACTAAATGTTTTAACATAGAGGAGGGAATCGAGACGAGGGTCGTGGTGTGTGTGTGTCTGTGTCTGTGTGTCTGTGCGTGTGTGTGTGTAGAGCGATTCAGAGTAAACTACTAGACCGATCTTTATGACATTTTACATGAGAGTTCCTGGGTATGATATCCCCAGACGCTTTTTTCATTTTTTCGATAAATGTCTTTTATGACGTCATATCCGGCTTTTTGTAAAAGTTGAGGCGGCACTGTCACACCCTCAATTTTCAATCAAATTGATTGCAATTTTGGCCAAGCAATCTTCGACGAAGGCCGGACTTCGGTATTGCATTTCAGCATGGAGGCTTACAAATTAATTAATGACTTTGGTCATTAAAAATCTGAAAATTGTAATTAAAATTATTTTTTTTATGAAACGATCCAAAATAACTTTTATTTTATTATTCATCATGTTCTGATTCAAAAAACATATAAATATGTTATATTCGGATTAAAAACAAGCTCTGAAAATTAGAAATATAAAAATTATGATTAAAATTAAATTTCCAAAATCGTTTAAAAAACTATTTCATCTTATTCCTTGTCGGTTCCTGATTCCATAAACATATAGATATGATATGTTTGGATTAAAAACACGCTCAGAAAGTTAAAACGAAGAGAGGTACAGTAAAGCGTGCTATGAAGCACAGCGCAACCGTTACCGCGCCAAACAGGCTCGTCACTTTCACTGCCTTTTGCACTAGCGGCGGACTACGTTCAGTTTCATTCTGTGAGTTCCACAGCTTGACTAAATGTAGTAATTTCAATCAATCAATCAATCAATATGAGGCTTATATCGCGCGTATTCCGTGGGTACAGTTCTAAGCGCAGGGATTTTTTTATTTTTATTTTTTTGTTATGCAATTTTATATCGCGCACATATTCAAGGCGCAGGGATTTATTTATGCCGTGTGAGATGGAATTTTTTTTACACAATACATCACGCATTCACATCGGCCAGCAGATCGCAGCCATTTCGGCGCATATCCTACCTTTCACGGCCTATTATTCCAAGTCACACGGGTATTTTGGTGGACATTTTTTTTATCTATGCCTATACAATTTTGCCAGGAAAGACCCTTTTGTCAATCGTGGGATCTTTAACGTGCACACCCCAATGTAGTGTACACGAAGGGACCTCGGTTTTTCGTCTCATCCGAAAGACTAGCACTTGAACCCACCACCTAGGTTAGGAAAGGGGGGAGAAAATTGCTAACGCCCTGACCCAGGGTCGAACTCGCAACCTCTCGCTTTCGAGCGCAAGTGCGTTACCACTCGGCCACCCAGTCCACTTTTCGCGACTTGTTTGTTTGCTGTAGTTGTTATTTTTTCAAAAAAACACATTTACGCATTTCTCGTGTGGTTTTCCCCATTCGTCTTTGCTATCTTTTTTAATTTATTTTCTTGTTCTTTCTATCTTTCTTCCTTTTTACATTTAGTCAAGTTTTGACTAAATGTTTTAACATGGAGGGGGAATCGAGACGAGGGTCGTGGTGTATGTGTGTGTGTGTGTGTGTGTGTGTGTGCGTGTGTGTGTGTGTGTAGAGCGATTCAGACTAAACTACTGGACCGATCTTTATGAAATTTGACATGAGAGTTCCTGGGAATGATATCCCCGGACCGTTTTTTTAATTTTTTTTATAAATACCTTTGATGACGTCATATTCGGCTTTTTGTAAAAGTTGAGGCGGCACAGTCACACCCTCATTTTTCAATCAAATTGATTGAAATTTTGGCCCAGCAATCTTCGACGAAGGCCGGACTTTGGTATTGCATTTCAGCTTGGTGGCTTAAAAAATGATTAATGAATTTGGTCATTAAAAATCGGATACTTGTCATTAAATTGGTGGTTTTTTTAAACGATCCAAAAACAATTTCATCTTATTTTTCGTCTTTTCTGATTCCAAAAACATATACATATGTTATATTTGGACTACAAACAAGCTCTGAAAATTAAAAATATGAAAATTATGATTAAAATTAATTGTCCAAAATCGATTTAGAAACAATTTCATCTTATTCCTTGTCGGTCCCTGATTCCAAAAACATATAGATATGATATGTTTGGATTAAAAACAAACTCAGTACACTAAAAAGAATAAAGATACAGAAAAGCGCGACCATTACCGCACTATTCTGGCTTGTCGATTTCACTGCCTTTGCCACGAGCGGTGGACTGACGAAACTACGAGTATGCGGTCAAGGTGAAAAAATGCAGTGCGTTCGACAGCTTGACTAAATGTCGTTATTTCGCCTAACGCGACTTGTTATTCTCTGGCTCAGCAGATTGCGATTCGCGGTGACTATCGTCTGCTATGTCGTCTGCTTCGATCGACTCGACAACACTACTACCACTCACCCTGACACTGTCCACATTCGCGGTGTTCCTGTTTTTTGTCAGGAATCACTTACCTTGGCGAATGGTAGCAAACCTTAGCCAATTTAGTTTTTTTCTTTTTTGGTTGCGACATGATGTTCAAATCCAAATCGAAAGCACTGACTGACTGATAAACTATCGCGAACCGGCGAACGCAAACGCTGAGAGTGTGGTTTTCCTTGTCCAAGGGAAACCACTCTTGCATCTATAATTTTCGTCAATGGCTTCTGTTCAAAACATTGATGTTTCGTTTTTGGTATTCGCGAAGGAAATAAACGTCATTCAGTTGACTAAGTACATCGGCAGCAGTTTTAGCAATCAAAGCCTGACCAATACAAAAAACTGGACAAACTTTGGCCGATTCAGGCGAATACTCTTCGGACATTTGGCCGATAGGGACATGAAAGTTTCGGCCAAAGTAAAAAAAAAAATCGGCGATTGGCCGAAGGGCCGACCCAAACGACACCCCTGAGCGAGTGGGGTTTCTCGGCAGAAGCATCAGCGTACCATTACCAACCTGTGCAGTCAAAACAATCAGAAATACTTTCCCAAACGGATGAAGAGTGGGGTTCAAACTCCCTGAGCTACAGAAGGCTGAAATATACTTTTACACATCGTGTGACTGTGTTGAACAAGTATCTTTGGTTGAACAGCTTCCTGCATGGTTTGAAGATGATACTGGGTTGTCACGTGGTCCGGTGCATGGTTCACATGCTGCAACATTTTGTTCCAGATATTTTCCACTGTTGGTGTACTCCAGCATCAGGTAGTCAGTCCATGAGCCGGTCAGCATAGCCTGTGTCCAGTATTGTCCGTTTGACTGTTGCCTGAAACATGGTTTTTTGGAAGTAACTCACGATCTCTGCACACATTTCAACATGTGAATAAGAACAAAAAAAGTTTGTCAAAAGTATACATATTTTAATTTGCATTTACTTAAAGGCCAGACTTTCTTCTCGTTCATTATTTCTTCATAAAGATTCTGGAAATTAACAAAATGTTTCCCCCTCTCAATTGCCTCCTAATTTTTTTTAAAAATGCATGTCGGTTTGTTGTCATCTGTGCATTACTACCTCTTGCCACCCGTGCGGTCATTGCCACCAAGTATCTCAACAATCAAACCGTCTATACAGGCTTAAAGGCACGTCCTTTTCCAAAACAAGATTGCTCACTACACTGATCTGCGAAGACTTTTACATAGAAAAAAAAATCTCTTGACTTGAACATATACCAGGATTCAACATCCTGACTGGTTTTTGGAGCTGGATTTTTTAGGGAATGTTTTACACGTGTGGCGTTTAAGAAATTAATTCATAAAATTCTACATTCGCAAAGAGAGTACCCATACAGAGTGTTCAGTTCTGGTATTTTTCAAAACGGAAGGATGTCCATATCCCATGTAAAAGCCTGGTAAGATTTGAGATTTTGAACCCAATCGTTTACACGGAAAGGGCTGTCGAAGGGCTGTCCATTTAAGAGGACGCATCCATGCCTGGATGAGAAATACACTGATAACACAGAAAAGGCACGAGTTTAACCTGCATATTCACAAAACTGGTTCAGAGGCCCGGTAAAGGGAACACATGTTAGTTATTTTAAGAGAACATCACGAAGACCTAATTATTAAATTAAAGCCTTTCTGCACGAATGTACATCTTCCATGAATTAAGTTATAAAACGCCACATGTGTAATTCATTCCACACACAAAATCCAGCTCCAAGAAGCAGTGAGGCTGTTGATTATTGGTATGTGTTCAAGTCGAGAGATGATTTTTCCTGATATAGTGAGCAAAGACCTGCATTTTTTTTTAAACGTGTTCAGAGGCCTTGAAATGGTTAAACATTTTGTTTATTTCAAGTAGTCTTTATGAAGAAAAAATTAACACTAAGGAAGAAGGCAAATGCAAATTTTATGTTCTTCTTCACGTGTTACATTATGCGTACGTAGATTGCAAGATATTTTCGAAAAAATTCATAGAGAAGCCAATCTGCAAACGGACAAAAATTTACAATATTATTTTATGAAGCCAATAAATTTGACTCAAGAACTAAGCTTCTGTGTTTGAGGTGATGTGCATGGGTATGAATGTTGAATGAGTCCGTCAAAGATACTCTCCATGTCGCCTTACAGTGGAACCTACCATTAAAATTATACCACCTTAAATTACCTTGCTCAAATGTACTGCTTAAAGTTAAACTTCTTGAACATGCAACTCTTGCTGTCTACCATAAAGACCATCAGGTCAACAACATACTCGTGAATGTTTCGTTTTGGTCTATAATTGAACATTTCAGAAAATACTTTCATATTTTTTATTCGGAAGCATACTAACTTTATTTGAAACTACTTCTACAGATATAGTTTTGCAGGTTGACGGGAGGTGAGTTACGAAAGAAATTCAATCCATATGTCGCTCAGCACAGAAAGCATAAACGATTAACATGAGTAGAAATGAACTTGTACTTGTTTTCATAATGCATTATTTGGATGGTATCTGTCAAAGACACTTTCTCGTTTTTTGCAAAGCTAGAATAAGGTCTGGAAGTAAAAGAAGAGAGAAAATGAGTGTGAGTATAAATCAAATCGAAAGTATGCTTCTCATCTATACAGTTCACTGAACATTTAGACACCCTCTGGAAGTCGTCTGGATGTGTATCCATGTTGTAGCAATTAGACTGCTTTTGCGTCTCTCAGTCAATGCAGAAAGATTAATTCCCTGCACAATTCGTAATCTTCTTGTCTCTAGCATGCAGGTGTCTGTTTACCTAACCCGTTGCACATCCACCAAAAGCTTAGATCTGGTAAAAATAGCATTAAACCATGATTCCAGCAAACGCTGCCAATTTCATGAATTGATAGGGCATAGTTTGCGACTGAATAGAATAGATAACGTGACACACGCATTGTCTTACGTGTCCACAACCCTGACTACTTTTTACTCTTACTCTTAGCTCAGCTCAGACCGTTCTGTAACTGTAGATCTAGCCTGTGGCGCATCTGTCCTCCAGCGAATATCAGCCGTACCCAGACACACTGTTCTGCACCGTAGCAAAACAATGTTTACGTGTATGCATGAAAATAAAAGCATGTACTCTGACCTTCAACGCATTCCTTCTTGTGAGATAATCCGCTGTTCGTCTGTCGCCTCGGAGTTTCGATGGCTCGTCGACTGTACCAGCCTCGCGTAATACTGCCCTCTCCGGACTTTTATGAAGGGAAGACACTGCCAGTGGTCAAAACATTTGTTTCAGGGATGAAACGCCAACTTTTGTGCTGAAGAAAAATGGCGAAATTTGTGTACAGAAAGTGCCCGACACTTTGAAATCTGCACGCTTGTGCTGCACACACCTCTTCCATTTCCACAAGAGACTCAGAGTTTTATGAGGGAAAGTGTGCTATGAAATGCCTGGGGACATTGACGAGTTGTTGCAGTTTGCGGCTGCTCTCCACCGAGGCATTCTTTTCGGGCATACAGTGGTGACTTTTCTGTGTGAAAATCAAGCTGGTACTAGTGGTAGAATCAACACAAAAACTTGCGACGTCACAGTGCACCGATGTCACAGTGCACAGAAAACCACGTGACCACTACTTGACCCCAGGCGACTTGTCTTGGCTAGCCCCGCAACACTAAATCTTCTACTACAACAACAACAATTTTTTTTCAATTTTTACAATATTTTTCCAGAGATGTTTGTTAAACATTTGGCATTCGATTTTCAGGTTTTTGGAGATACTTGAAAACCTTGGACTTTTCCTTTAAAGAAGTTCCTTTAAACCAAATATGCATGACATTACAAACGCTCCAGGACTTCCTTAATTGAGCCCGAAATTGATTTCGCGAAGACTTTGCGAAGTAAAAATGCAGTGCCAAAGCTTCGTGCAACGAACTTCCTGACGTAGACTTTGCCCATTATTTTAATATCAGGCTTTAGGATTTAAACGAAATGCTTTTAATTTAAACATAAAAAAATCTATTTTAGATATTTTCATGTGTCTTTACCCATGTCGGCTTCTTTGTAACTGAATTAGTCCTCAACCTTAACGTGACATTTGCAGGCGTTGGCAGGAGAGGTGGGGATGAGCAGTGAGCTGGATGACGTAGCCAAGAGTCTTTTTAATGGCGTCATTCCCTACATCTGGCGCCGTCTGGCCCCCGAGACGCTCAAGTCGCTCGGCAACTGGATGATCCACTTTGAGAGACGGTTCAAGCTCTACGATGGATGGGTGAGGTTCTTTCCTTCTTTTTCTCAGTTGATTGTATTACCTGCATGAGTATGTTGGTGTTGGAGAGCTGACTAAAAAAACGATGGTGCGAAGTGCACATTTTGCTGTCACTTGTTTAGCTATGGATTTGAATCATCATCATCGTTATCGTCGTCGTCTTCATCACAGCCATCAGCATCGTCATCATCGTCATCATCACCGCCACCAGCGTCATCATCACAATCATCATCACCATCACCACCACCATGGTCATCATCATCATCATCATCATAATCATCATCATCGTCGTCGTCGTCGTCGTCGTCGTCACCTGCACCACAACCACCATCCTCGTCGTCATCAACTTCAACTTCATCATCATCGTCGTCGTCGTCATCATCAACATCATCAGCAGCATAATCATCAGTATCAGCATCAGCATAATCACCTACACCACAACCACCATCGTTCTAACTGTCTTACAGGTGACCGACGTTGAACCGTCAGTGATGTGGTTGTCGGGTCTGCACATCCCCGAGTCCTACCTGACGGCCCTCGTGCAGGCCACGTGCAGGATGAATGGCTGGCCGCTGGACAAGTCCACGCTCTACACCTCCGTCACCCAGTGGGCTGACCCCGAAGACGTCACGGAAGTGGCGTCACAAGGTAAAAATGACGTCACCTTGTGTGTGTGAGGATAGGGTTTTGGTGGAGTCGAGGTCATTTTATAGTAGTTGAAAAAACGAGTTGACCGTTCACATTAATTGACAACGTTTGTCTTGGCAACTTATCACCTACTTATCGCTGACAAAAGTCGTTTCAAAATCGGTTGAACATCTTCGAAGTAAACAGCACGTTAGATGGGTGAATCACAAAAAACACGAGTAATGTTGTAAAATGATGTATTTACGATTAAGGAGTGATGAATGTGCATATTTGCCTTCTCTAAGTCACACGCAGTGCGGAGTGTTGCTTCCCTTGTAGATGAATGGAACAGCAAAGACATGTTTCAGTAAACACTTGCATGCCGACATTCTGGTTGAAACGCATTTTACAGTCAGTATTTCAAAGGACATTCTTCATCTACAGCGGCACTCTTGCACACTATTTACAAGCAATCACTTTTATTCGATTCCTTTAAATATTGAGAAAACGGGAAGGGTTCCGTAACCTTGAACGTGCCTTGTCGCCTCAAATATCTGTTGGTTGAGGATCTGCTTTCAGCCTGATATTAACTGGGCGAAGTCAGCTTCGCAAAGTCTACTTCAAAAGCTCGCTAACCAAAGTTTTGACACTGAATTTTCCGTAAAAAGATTTTGAGAAGTCAACTTCGGGCTCATTTAAGGACAGCCTTTAGAGACTTTGTTCACGGTCTTACCTGAGTAGGACAGATAATGGTTTTGAGCATCGTCATGAACACGTGCATGGTGTGTAGGGACGTCAATGGTTTTGAGCATCGTCATGAACACGTGCATTGTGAGTAGGGACGTTAATGGCTTTGAACATCTTCATGAACACGTGCATTAATTGTGAGTAGGGACGTTAATGGCTGTGAATATCGTCATGAACACGTGCAGGGTGTGCATGTGTAGGGACGTTAATGGTTTTGAGCATCTTCATGAACACGTGCATTGTGTGTAGGGACGTTAATGGCTTTGAGCATCTTCATGAACACGTGCATTGTGTGTAGGGACGTCAATGGTTTTGAGCATCGTCATGAACACGTGCATTGTGTGTAGGGACGTTAATGGTTTTGAGCATCTTCATGAACACGTGCATTGTGTGTAGGGACGTTAATGGCTTTGAGCATCTTCATGAACACGTGCATTGTGTGTAGGGACGTTAATGGTTTTGAGCATCTTCATGAACACGTGCATTGTGTGTAGGGACGTTAATGGTTTTGAGCATCGTCATGAACACGTGCATTGTGTGTAGGGACGTTAATGGTTTTGAGCATCTTCATGAACACGTGCATTGTGTGTAGGGACGTTAATGGTTTTGAGCATCTTCATGAACACGTGCATTGTGTGTAGGACAGATAATGGGTTTGAGCATCTTCATGAACACGTGCATTGTGAGTAGGACAGATAATGGGTTTGAGCATCTTCATGAACACGTGCATGGTGTGTAGGGACGTTAATGGTTTTGAACATCTTCATGAACACGTGTATTGTGTGTAGGGACGTTAATGGTTTTGAACATCGTCATGAACACGTGCATTGTGTGTAGGGACGTTAATGGTTTTGAACATCTTCATGAACACGTGCATTGTGTGTAGGGACGTTAATGGCTGTGAATATCGTCATGAACACGTGCATTGTGTGTAGGGACGTTAATGGTTTTGAGCATCGTCATGAACACGTGCATTAATTGTGAGTAGGGACGTTAATGGCTGTGAATATCGTCATGAACATGTGCATTGTGTGTAGGGACGTTAATGGTTTTGAGCATCGTCATGAACACGTGCATTGTGTGTAGGGACGTTAATGGTTTTGAGCATCGTCATGAACACGTGCATTAATTGTGAGTAGGACAGATAATGGGTTTGAGCATCTTCATGAACACGTGCATTGTGTGTAGGGACGTCAATGGTTTTGAGCATCGTCATGAACACGTGCATTAATTGTGAGTAGGGACGTTAATGGCTGTGAATATCGTCATGAACATGTGCATTGTGTGTAGGGACGTTAATGGTTTTGAACATCTTCATGAACACGTGCATTGTGTGTAGGGACGTCAATGGTTTTGAGCATCGTCATGAACACGTGCATTGTGTGTAGGGACGTTAATGGTTTTGAACATCTTCATGAACACGTGCATTGTGTTTAGGGACGTTAATGGCTGTGAATATCGTCATGAACACGTGCATTGTGTGCAGGGACGTTAATGGCTTTGAACATCTCCTTGAACACGTGCATTGTGTGCAAGGACGTTAATGGCTTTGAACATCGTCATGAACACGTGTATTGTGTGCAGGGACGTTAATGGCTTTGAATATCGTCATGAACACGTGCATTGTGTGTAGGGACGTTAATGGCTTTGAATATCGTCATGAACACGTGCATGGTGTGTAGGGACGTTAATGGTTTTGAACATCTTCATGAACACGTGCATTGTGTGTAGGGACGTTAATGGTTTTGAGCATCTTCATGAACACGTGCATTGTGTGTAGGGACGTTAATGGCTGTGAATATCGTCATGAACATGTGCATTGTGTGCAGGGACGTTAATGGCTGTGAATATCGTCATGAACACGTGCATTGTGTGTAGGGACGTTAATGGCTGTGAATATCGTCATGAACATGTGCATTGTGTGCAGGGACGTTAATGGCTGTGAATATCGTCATGAACACGTGCATTGTGTGTAGGGACGTTAATGGCTTTGAATATCGTCATGAACACGTGCATGGTGTGTAGGGACGTTAATGGTTTTGAGCATCTTCATGAACACGTGCATTGTGTGTAGGGACGTTAATGGCTGTGAATATCGTCATGAACATGTGCATTGTGTGCAGGGACGTTAATGGCTGTGAATATCGTCATGAACACGTGCATTGTGTGTAGGGACGTTAATGGCTTTGAATATCGTCATGAACACGTGCATTGTGTGCAGGGACGTTAATGGCTTTGAATATCGTCATGAACACGTGTATTGTGTGCAGGGACGTTAATGGTTTTGAACATCGTCATGAACACGTGCATTGTGTGCAGGGACGTTAATGGTTTTGAACATCTTCATGAACACGTGCATTGTGTGTAGGGACGTTAATGGTTTTGAACATCTTCATGAACACGTGTATTGTGTGTAGGGACGTTAATGGTTTTGAACATCGTCATGAACACGTGTATTGTGTGTAGGGACGTTAATGGTTTTGAACATCGTCATGAACACGTGTATTGTGTGTAGGGACGTTAATGGTTTTGAACATCTTCATGAACACGTGCATTGTGTGTAGGGACGTTAATGGTTTTGAACATCGTCATGAACACGTGCATTGTGTGTAGGGACGTTAATGGTTTTGAACATCTTCATGAACACGTGCATTGTGTGTAGGGACGTTAATGGTTTTGAACATCGTCATGAACACGTGCATTGTGTGCAGGGACGTTAATGGTTTTGAACATCTTCATGAACACGTGCATTGTGTGTAGGGACGTTAATGGTTTTGAACATCTTCATGAACACGTGTATTGTGTGTAGGGACGTTAATGGTTTTGAACATCGTCATGAACACGTGTATTGTGTGTAGGGACGTTAATGGTTTTGAACATCGTCATGAACACGTGCATTGTGTGTAGGGACGTTAATGGTTTTGAACATCGTCATGAACACGTGCATTGTGTGTAGGGACGTTAATGGTTTTGAACATCGTCATGAACACGTGTATTGTGTGTAGGGACGTTAATGGTTTTGAACATCTCCTTGAACACGTGTATTGTGTGCAGGGACGTTTGTTTGCGGCCTGTACCTGGAAGGGGCTGGGTGGGACGTGGAGAACAGCTGCCTCATCCGCCAGAGACCCAAGCAGCTCATCCAGGAGTTGCCCGTCCTCAAGATCATCCCCATTGAATCTCATCGCCTCAAACTGCAGGTAGGAAATCAAGCCTCAAATTAACTGGGCCAAGTTTACTCCGCGAAATCTGCTTCGCAAAGCTGGCTTCACGACGCTCTCTCTCTCTCTCTCTCTCTCTCTCTCTCTCTCTCTCTCTCTCTCTCTCTCTCTCTCTCTCTCCCCCCCCCCCCCCCTTTCTCTCTTCCCCTCTCTCTCTCTCTTCCCCTCTCTCTTTCTCTCCTTTTCTCTCTTAGCCACACACACACACACACACACACACACACACACACACACACACCACACATACACACATACACACACACATACACGCACACACACACTCACACACACACACACACACACACACACACACACACACACACACTCCAACCCAAAACACCTAACTTCCCTCCGTGTGTTGATATGTGATTTCAGAACACTTTTCGCACACCAGTGTACACTACGTCACAGCGACGGAACGCTATGGGCGTGGGACTGGTGTTTGAAGCCGACCTGTCCACTTCTGAACACATCAGCCTGGGACAGGCTGAATTTCTTTAACCCAGTGTGGGACTTTCAGTGGGGCGACCACCCCCAACCCAGCGCGTCCCCGGGTGGCGGATAGGGGAACGGACTTCAGATATGAAGACCAGCCGCTTGCGGCCGCGGACCAAACTGGCGGTGTTTCCTACCAGGGTGGAGTGGGGAAGCAGGCGGCACTGCTACTCTCTTCGAAATGCTCCATCGCCCTTCGACGGGACTCATCTAATGCGACTATGGGCGCATTAAAACCCTAGCTCCGGGTGGGATCCCGGCAAATCCTCCCCCCTGTGCTCTCAGGGTAGGACGTACGGGCCATGAGCTAAGGGTGAGGCAACCCCGACAGAAACCTCGAGTGCTGAAGACGGAGGTACTGGGCTGCACGGCGCACTCTAATAAACCATGGTACCGCGCATCAACGCCAACCATGACACCATCAGATAGAAGCGACACTCATGGCGCTCGCCCACTGAGGTCCCTCCGGGGTGAGGCAGCGCCGGGCTCCAAGCCTCAAAGGAGCCCAACCTCAGCTACTGGAGGTCCCTCTCGTCCGTCTTGCTGCGCCAGGGGACGGAGGAGGAATGCGACTGGTAGCACAACAACCACTTCAACATCCAAGAAGTGTCAATCTTTTATGGTGATGCATTGGAATGCAGAAGGAGTCATGAACAAGAAGACAGAGCTAGAACATATCTTGCATGAAAGGAGCATCAACGTCTGCTGCATTCAAGAAACCCACCTGCAGATGGGAAAAACCTTCAAGGTCAGAGGCTACCAGTGCTTCAGACAGGACAGAGCTGACAGACGCAAAGGCGGAGTCCTGACACTAGTTAGGAACAACATCCAAGACTGGGAAACAGCCGTCCACATGGAGGGAGCAGAGTACCAGATGATTCGGGCCAAACTGAATGACACAGAGTTGCAGATCCTGAACTTTTACTGCCCCAACGACCGTCCACTATCCCTTGACACCATCGAAGTCCCAGACTCGAGCTTTCTCGCAGTAGGGGATTTCAACTCTCACTCCCAGAGTTGGGGTTACAGTCAGATGGATCGCCGGGGTGAAGAAGTGGAAGACTGGCAAGATGAACACCATCTCATCCTCATAAACTCCCCAAATGATACTCCAACCTTCTCCTCCAGACGATGGCGCACTACCTCCACTCCAGATCTTGCTCTCTGCACCGAAGATGTCCACCGAGACGTCACCAGGGAGGTGGGAGAGCAGTTAGGAGGAAGTGACCACAGGCCAGTGTTCCTCTCCGTCAACAGGAACACCATGAACTACCCTGTCCACCCTCGCTGGAACTACAAGAAGGCTAAATGGAGTCTTTTCAGACACCGAACAAACACTCTTACCAAGGACCTCCATGTCCAAGGTAGAGACATCAGGAACGCCTGCATCCTGCAAGCAGCCCACGAGTCTATCCCACGAGGTGCTCGCAAAGAGTACAAGCCATACTGGACCAACCAGCTACAAGAACTGCAGGATGAGATGGAATCTGCCAGACAGGCAGCAGAAAGTAGCCCATCAGATGAGAACCACCTACGGCTCCAGCAGATAAAGGCTGAATTTCTCAAGGCAAAGATCCAGGCCAGACGCAAAAGCTGGAGAGAAAAAACCGCTGCGCTGAATCTTGAGAGAGACGGAACGAAGCTGTGGAGAGTCGTAGGACAGCTCAATGATGAAGAAAACAGAAGCCAGAATGTGACACTGGAAGAGAACGGAGAGATGCTGACAGGGAGACGAGCAGCTAACCGTCTTGCTGACAACTATGCAGACGAGAGCAATGTACCTGTCAGTCCTGTCCAACAAAGAGAAGCAAGAAGAGAACAGAGAGAGCGTCCACAACACCACACAGATGTGGAACCCATGAAGCAACCCCTCACTCTTCATGAGCTACAAATTGCCTTGAGGAAACTAAAAACCAGGAAATCCCCAGGGCCAGATGGGATCACGAACGAGATGCTCCGCACACTCGTGAATTACCAAGCGGCTGCAAATACCCACTCGTGGTTTATTTTCCAGTAATCAACTCGTGGTCATTGTTTAAGCTCTATCTATTGTGTGTGTGAGTGTGTGTTACAGAAAACTATTCCTGCAAAAAAAATTATATTTCCATAAGCACACACAAAAGAGTCTCTTTTTATTGGTACATGTATGCAAAACCTTTTTTTTTAAATCCCGATCAACATCCAAAATATACAAAATCATGAATTAATGTATTTTGTAAGTGTAAAAAAGACACACACCGTTTTCCAACAAACACTTGAACATAACTCTATTTGAATCGTCAGTGTACCAAAGGAATGTTTGACAAATACCCGTGTGACTTGGAATAATAGGTCGTGAAAAGTAGGATATGCGCCGAAATGGCTGCGATCTGCTGGTCGATGTGAATACGTGATGTATTGTGTAAAAAAAATTCCATCTCACACGGCATAAATAAATCCCTGCGCCTTGAATATGTGCGCGATATAAATTGCATACATTTTTTTTTAAATTAAATCCCTGCGCTTAGAACTGTACCCACGGAATACGCGCGATATAAGCCTCATATTGATTGATTGATTGAACTCACAGAACTTACAGCTGACGCTTGGAGCTGTTACTCTTCCCCACTGTCCCCGCCACAGTTGCAAAGGGCGGTGCACTGAAGACCTGCAGCTCCACATTTGTACCTTGCCTTGCAGCCTTTTTTTGCATCCACAGCGAATCAGTTTGTAACAGGAATCTTCAGCCTGGCACAAAGTGGTCCACAAGGGCTTCCACCCCTCTTTTTCTTCTTTGGTCCAACCCCAGTCCTTTGGAGAAGGTAGAGAGGGAGCATTCTCCAGAGATTGCTCCCATACAAACCCTGCTTGGTAGGCAGCGCGGGGAACATGCCGATGCAAAGCATCGGAGTTGGGAGGAATGTTCTCAATGGAACAGCACTTCTGAGAGAACAAGCGTTGCCTTGCTTCATTGACTGTTGACGATGTGCTGTTCTTCTCATACATCAAGACAACAAACTGTTCAATCTTACTGATGCAATCGCTGGAAGGTTTTCTAATTGCAGCAAGTTTAAAGAAAGCTGAAGTTACTTCTGGAATAGCTGCCCAAGTTGTCCATGCTGTTGTCTTGCCCTTTGACGAGAAAAAAGACACGGTGTCACATCCTGTTAATGCGTGGAAAACTGACAAGGCATTCGCCTTCTCAGGCGGAAGACTACCAGCAATCTTGTGTTACAGTGTGCAGCATAAAGAAACATGCCTGTGTCCGCTTCTTCTTGACTGCAACTATCAATGGTGGACAGGATAACATCAGGGGAAGAGCAGAGGACTGTTTCTCCACATGTAGCAATGACAACTTTGTCCGTGACCTGGCGGATCAATTCTCTTGCGAGAAACTGGAACAAATCTTCTTTGTTGCCATCGTTTCGAAGGAAGCTCATCCAGTTCGATGGAATTGGGGAAGTTAAAGTCACTTTCCGTCGCTGCCCATGGCCACGTATCCGCCGTGTTGAGGACTTGAAGCTGTCAGGAAGGTAGATATCCCAGACAACATCCACTCTTGACACGTTTTCCAGCTGAGAAAGCACGTATGGTATAAAGACGAAATCTGCATACTCCTGAAACGTGCGACATGTCTTTGGAAATAGAAGCTGAACGATGAAAGCACCATCAAATATCCTGGCATCAACTTCTGCAAATGCATTCTTTGGTCGAGTGTACGTGGGAGTTTCAGCCCACGAACGCAGAAGAAGAAGAAGAAGAAGCACTGCTCATGTGCGTGGTCAATCGCAATGGAAGAGAATGGCCGCCGGGTTTTGTTGACGACAAATGCACCCAGACAGAAGGCTTGATACACAGCTGGAATCCTTGTCAACAGCTGACACATGTCACGCAGATGCACAGAAAGCCACCGCGCATATATATGTGGTCCAGTGCGAAAAACCATGGAAATCAGAACCGCCAGTGCTTGGACAAACTGATCATAGTTTGCAGTCCAAATTGCGTAGACAAGCTGCAGTACGTTCAGTTCAAGCTGCAAAAGCTCTTTTCATGGTTTCTGTAAAGTGACTGGTCCCCGTGGCGCAGTGGTTAGCGCATCGGACTGCGGGCCGGGAGATCGTGGTTCGAATCCCATAAGGGGTGCGTGGGTTTTTCGGGCTTCGGTCGGCTCCTACCCAGAGTGGAAGTGCTAAAGTTCCAATGGGAAGGCTGGGATCACACAGCCAGGAACACTCCGAACAGGACCAATACTGAACACCGTCGAAGTGACTCAGCAGCAGTGCAGTGTCATCTTCCGAGGGTAGCCTAAGGCAGCGGCCTGGCATCCTTCCCCGGAGTGTCTGTAAGATTTGTGAGGGTGCCCAGGTGTCTGACCAACACTGGGGGCTCATGGATTCGACAAAGTCTGGCGGCGGAACGAAGTTCGGGGGTGGATGTTGCAGTGAGTGCTGGGACGGGGCGGCGTGGGAGCATACTGGGAGAAGGAACAAGCGTCGGAACAAGCAAAAAGAGGATGAAACAAACAAAACAAAAAGGAAAATAAATACATAAAGAAGAAAAGGAAAGAAAAAAAAAGGGAAGAGAGAAAAAGGAAAAAAAAAGAAAGAAAGAAAAAAAAAATTGCAAATATCTTGCATCTATCAAAATTCGAAACGAGGGACTCATGAAGCACTAGTTTCAGTACAAAAACTGTCTCGAACTGTCATAGCAATCTGAAATTGGTCAACATGCTCACTATTAACCAATGTTACTCTCTTTCTCTCAATTTGCTGGCGTGGAACAGCAAACAAGTCCAGCAATTCACCGGACAGTGCAACAACAAAAGACAGAAGTGCCTGGCCACAAAGCAGGTGTTCGACAGAATGGGGCAACAGCAATGTCCAACCGGTTCCAGTTCCAAGGAAATCAGCATGGTTTACCCTTGGGACTTTGCTCAGTAGGTAAAGACATATTAATACTTTACAATTTGTCAGTACTTAAAAAAAAGGGGTAACAATACAGTTATATTTGTTTTTATGTGCTGTTTTCTCCAACAACTCACACACACACACACACTCAGACACACACACACCACACACACACACACACACACAAACACACACACACACACACACACACACGACATTTTCGATGTCACCATACCACACCAGCTTAGAAATGGCAAGTGGATAGGTACCCAAAACCAGACTTGAGCTGTGCAAATAGTGGTTAGTAAATAATATGTTGATCAACTCTGTGGTTGCCTTTGTTTCAGAGAAGCAAATCGTCTACCTTGCGAATGAGGCAGGGGTACAGAGGAGGGTAGCAACTTCAGTCTTCGGCATGGTGCATCAATACTTAGGCATGCAGTTTTGTGTGTGAATGAACAGCACAAATCATTTTAAGATGTCTTGATCGTCGGCCACATCAAGTTCGACCGTGATTGGCATTTCAGTTTGTTGAAAGTAAAGGGAGACGTTCGATAGCAGAGTGCACGGATGACATTTTCAACTCAGTGAAGTGATGGACAGACTGACAGACCCACGTGTGCAAGGACTCACAGCACCATATGTTACTTTCTACAACTGGAAGCTGTATTTACCAAGGAAACTGAACAATTAATCCTTGTTATGAAATTTAGAAGTACCACAACTTCAAGTCGACAAGTGTGTGTGTATTGTTTTCAGCAGACAACCTCAAATAGTTTGTGTTTGTATGTGCGTGGGTGAAGAAAGAATGAATCGAAACGCACGAGTGGTAAGTCTCGTGCGTTTCGATTCATTCAAAGATGCAACGATTTTCGTTGTTGATACAAAGGGACTTGACGCTCACTTTCTGCACGCTGAGAACGCCACTTCCTACGGTGACGATGAGAACGTTCAAAAATACCATCAAAATATTAATTCTGCCCTACAGCGTTTTAGTTGGTCCATGATGGGTCCAACCATTTGTTTTCCTAATTTATGTCAAGCCTCTGATGCCAAGAAATTGAGTGAAGCCGACCCGCTTTGAATTTTCAACTGTAATATGACTAAGGAGTTACGCCCCCTATCCGTTCGTTATCAAAGCCGGTCACTTCGTATAAGTTTGGAAAGTAATATGAAGTAGCGATAATTTCAAGCGTGGCTGACATTATTGATACGAAATGCATTGACCAATCGCCGAAAAGCGCTGACGTCATTGCATGAAAAATACCCAAAATCCTCTATTCTCGATGACATACTAAGGAGTTAGTTCGGGAGAACGACGATCTATGGACGGTTTATTATATACTGTTCAAAAAAAGAAACGCATAGTTGCTACTTGCCAAATTTGTTTTATTTTTCGAAAAAAATAACAGAAAATCCAATATTTAGATTATTTGTTTGAAATTTGGTATGGACACAGTTGAATGCACACACAGTTCATTTGCATCTTCAAATCAATCAGTCAATCAATACGATTGGGTGCCGAGGCTGTCAAGTCAGTAGGGGGTGTGACTGCCTTGAGCAGCAACAACTGCCCGGCACCTTCTGGGCATGGACTGGATCAGATGCCGGATATCTTGCTCTGGGATGGTGTCCCACTCCTCCTGAAGTGCCTGCAATAGATCGCGGTGATTTGCCGGCGCTTCTTCTCGCCTGCGCACACGTCTGTCCAATTCATCCCAGAGGTGTTCTATCGGGTTCATGTCTGGCGACATGGATGGCCAGGGAAGCACCTGGACATGGTGGTCGGTGAGGAACTGGGTGGTGAGTCGTGCTGTGTGCGGGCGAGCGTTGTCCTGCTGGAATATGGCATCCTGGTCAGCCAGAAGAGGAAGGGCGTGTGGGCGCAGAATTTCCTCCACGTATCGCTGGGCAGTTATGCGCCCTTGGACGTGCACCAGGGTGCTCCTTCCAGCGGTATTGATCGCCCCCCACACCATGACGCCTCCACCACCATGAACGGGTGCCTCATCCACACAGTTGGGCGCGTAACGTTCGTTTACTCTCCGGTAGACCCTCCTCCGACCATCATGTTGCTGGAGCAGGAAGTAGGACTCGTCGCTGAACCACACGTGTCTCCAGTGATTCCGGACGGTCCAGCGAAGGTGCTGGTTGCCCCACTGCACTCGGTTCTGGCGATGGCGGCGGGTGAGGACAGCTCCTCTGTGAGGTCTGCGAGCTCTCAAACCAGCTTCATGCAGGCGGTTCCGCACGGTCTGGTCCGATAATCGGTGTGGCCCGGGGAGAGCCTGGACAGAAGATGAGGCCGACAGGAAACGATTCCGGAGGTGGCGGAGCCGTATGAAGCGGTCGTGAGCAGCAGTTGTCGCCCTTGGTCTTCCCGCTCGTGGCAAGTCAGCAACGGAGCCAGTGGCTTGAAACCTGACCCACAGTTTACTGATGGTGCTCTGGGACACGTGGAAGTGCCTGGCGATTGCACTTTGACTTTGGCCTGCTTGTAAACGACCCAATGCAATTTGGCGGTCTTCTCTGCTCAATCGGGCCATCTTTCGTCGCTGAATTGTCGTCTGATTTCTTTGTGGCGAACAATCCGCTTTTATGGGTTTTGGAAGACATGGTGAGAGCTCAATATTCCCCGAGTTTCACGAGATTACACTGAAGCATGACGAGTGGTCATGCCAAATGAGCAATTTTGACATTGTAGCCACTGATAACGCATGCGTCACGTGCAGAGCTCACTTGTGGCAATGGACGAAAGGTCGACGACCAGATAAACATTTTCTGCAGTTTGGTGGATATCCTTGTAGCCATATAACTAAATTAACCAAATATTACAAGCTATGCGTTTCTTTTTTTGAACAATATATAAAGGGAAGCAAGCGGTTAAAAACGGGCGTCGATAGAGCCAATGAACAGAGATGGGAACTTGTAGTATTTCATTCACTTGTGGCTTTGGATAATAAAAAGCACATGATCCTGCCGCAATCTTCCGTGTATCTACTCCCTCCAAGGGAATGAACGAAACACAAACACACGTGCACACCTCTGTGTACGGTGCAGTTATTTCACCTCAGTGTGAACGGTATTGCCCGTTTGCCTTACGCCTGAGACCAGGTTTTTCGAAAATATCTCGCCAGCTACAAACATTTGTACAAATGAAGAAGGAGAAAATATGTTAAAGCAAGCACTATATACGCTATACGCACCACTGCCCTCTCATTCAAACAGTGGAACCTGATTATGGCAAACACACAAGATACAGCCGAGTAGTAGTCATTATGGGGAGGTGAATCATATTGAGAGAAAAGTTTGTCGGGGATACTTTGGATGATCGATATGAACAGGTGTTCGTTGTCGAGAGGTGTTTGATATTGAGGGGTGGTCACCAAGACAGGTACGACTGTCATGCTGACAACATGTGTACATTCCCCTGTGCTAACACTACTTGTCGCTTGCGAAATTTGACCGACACTGTGTTTGATAAGCTGACCTCTGTCCGGTTTTGCTGTATCTACTCTCACTGACACTAAAGGACACACCGTATAACCGGTTGATACGAAGAAACTACCCACGCTCCGGTTCAATCCATTTCAGCTCTCACGCGGCGGCAAAGCGAGGTGAGTTGCTCCACAAATTGCATCATAACTTTCACAAAAAGACATTGTATCGTATTATTGTTGTTTGCGCTTTAGCATAAGGGGTATGCGTACCATATTCCAGAATTATTTTATTATTTAAATGCACTTGTAAAAGGGGAGCAGAGAATATTGACACATTTCAAGCGTTCTGCGCCAAAATGTTGACTTTTCATTGTTATTATGGAATATTTAATGCAAGTAAAAGATTATAGTCAACGGGAAAGACAAGATTAATCAATTCTTGAAACATGAGTGTACTTTTTGGTCTTTGAAAAGTTGCAATTCGATTACATGTCAAGAAATCGCGTAGCAACCCTACAAATTGCCGGTTGATACTCTCACGCTCGGTAGGGTGAGACTCTCACGCAAAGTTTTTATTCTCTGGTTGAGACTCTCACGAATGATTTTTGCTTTATTTGAGCAAAAAACAACAACAATCTACTCGTTTATGCAGGCAATCTTTGTTTGTCCGGTATTTTGCCACTGATTCCTGTTCTCCCCCCCCCCCCCACACACACACACATATATACATGACCCCTCTCCCCATCATAGAGTTGTTATGTTCCCTTTTCTCCTATTGTAGTTTCGGCAAACTCGGGGTGTACCGCCTCTTTACAGACAGTATGAGTTGTCATTCATACCCTAATACACCCTTGATAATGTAAATGTCCGAGAAAACCCACACTGTTGCAGATCCTCTGTTATTGGTGTAGCCAAGTGGCGTACCCCGTCTCTTTGTGTGTGATTATCTCCTGCCCGACCCAGTAGCCTCCCCTGTCTATAGCTATTCCCTGCGTGTGTGTGTGTGTGTGTGTGCTAGTTACATTGGGTTTACCTTTAAATAATGCCCTTTGTGCTAGGAAATCCCTAACTTGAAATGGTGAGAAGCAGCAGAGTAACCTCTAACCATCAGTGCCTAAGGAGTGACTAAATAATACCTGGTTGTCTTTGTGCATTGTACTTTATTGTGTGTTTACTATCGTAGGGTAGACTCCGACCGGATGCATTTCTAATCTCTTATCTCAGATTTAGGTGGTCGTTATGTAATGTGCCGCCAGCCTGTCTGGGTATCGTTGGACTCGGCGTTTTGTCAAGTGGGTGTCATTTCTTTTGACCGGGTAAATCATAGAAGATGCCAGGTGGCTTGGAGGTTTTAGTCCCTCTTTGTAACTGCTTGTAATCTAATGAGCCTTATCCGGTGTGCGTAATATTTCCGATGTGTGACACAGGGCTCTCTGCATCTTTAACGATCCCTTTCATTGGGCAGGCATTTTAAGTAGAACACCCCCCGTTGGCTTACACAGGGTAGCCTCCCTATTGGCTTATCGCCACAGGAAATCAGAAGTGACCACTGTCTTTAAAAGGGAGAGCATTAGGCTAGATCAGCAACTCAGACGGGCTTGAGAGAAGTCGCATTGTCACCTCGCTCTCACATCGAATTACATCGCTCACATCTCTACGTTTCTTGTGCCTTGTGTCTGTGCGGTGTTGTGCTGGGTGAGCGATCTGCCTGACATTGCCTGCTTTTCCACTGCGTTTTTTTGCGCTTAGGTTTGCTTCGCTTTGTTTCGCTCTCACGCTTCAAACGCTCAACGTGCTTACACCTGGCTTCTAACTACCTGATTTTATTACTTGGCCTGCTACAATAAGTGCTGTACGGTTTGTGCTTTTCACTTTGCCTGTTTTGGCCGCTGTTTACTTGCGTTTATGCTTGGGCTTTTTATTTGCTTTGTTCCGCTCAACGCTCCGGTGACTTTCTTTCGACCTTAACCGGGGGCTTGATTTAACTCTGGTCGCTTTTATTTCCGCGCCTCGCTGCTGAGGCCCTTTTTATTTCTTTTGTTTCTTTATTTCTATGTCCTGTGGTAAGCATAGCCTTGATGCTGATTTTTAGACCACCGGTGCTGTTGGCTTCTTACTATTTTTTCGTGGTTGTTGTTAATCTTTATTTCTTTTAAGTCGTGAGCTGTCCCGGCTCTGCTTTTACCTCACCTTTTAGTCCTGAGTTGCTAAACCGTTTTTTTGTTTTTTTTATAAATAGCCCTGGTGTTTTTGCAAACAAACAAATAGCCCTGGTGCTGTACTGTACGCAAATTTCTGGCTTGCTGTGCCCGGTCTTTATGAACATTGTTTTGTCCTTTGTTGTCATGGTTTCCTATCTCTGGCATGAACGATGAGTTGGGATAGTAACGGCCTCTTTGACCTCAGCTTCCTTTCGGAGCTGCCACGAAACACATCCAAACTTAACGAAGAATCGTGGAGCTTTCACATTCCACCTCTACTGGAGAACTCTGACCTGTCCATTGAATTTGGGTTGGTGGCAGAGAGCCCCGCAAAAAAAGTACGAACAGATATGCCAACAACAAAAAAATCGAGGGCTAAGGCCCAGGCCTCCCAGAAAAAAGGACAAGAAAACCAAAAACCAAAACCAGAAAAAAATCAACAGCTTAAAGGACCAGAGGCGAAGCTCAGTAACCCAGATCCAAAAGGACAAACAAAAATGGACCCGAAAGCAAAAGTACAAACGCAGGTGCAGGCTGGAGTGCATGCCCTAAAACAAAGTCTAGAGAGAGATAGTCTTGACGGGACTGAGACTGCATCCACGTCTAAATTAAAAACAGCTCCATTAAGTAAAAGCAATGAACCAGGACAGAAGTCAGTGAAGCAAAACTCAGACGAGACAAACACAAAACATGTCTCTACAGTGAGCAAACATAACGATTCAAAAATCGAACATCATGTTCCTATGCACAAGACAGTTGTCCCACTTGAACCCAGTTCTGACATCGAAATAAGGTCGAGCTTTTCAGAGGAAAACACCATCCACGAGATGGAGATAACTCTGAGGGAAAAAAAAGAAAACGTTCGCTTAATAACGATGAAATTCAAAAAGCAAAGAATGTCGTTCAAAATGAAACGGTTACTAGCAACCGGTCCGAAGGGAACCCGGCAGCAAACCTGACCAAAACAAAACAAAACATAGAATCCGAAAAAAAATTCACTTCTGAAAATAGAAACAAAACAGAAAAGGGGGCAAGGCGGTCTCTCTTCAAAGGGAGGCAACCTACTCCCGAGTACGTACAATACCCAGTTATTATTGAAGACACTAAAGAAGGAGTGGCCACCTTTAGAGGGCTAGGCCTGCGGCGCTTTCGTACCCTGAACGCAACCATTGGTGACGTCATCTCTCTTCGGCCTTTAGCAGGGGAGAGGTGGCTGATCGGCTGCTCCAGTGGCAGACAACAGCAGAAACTGTTACAGTTAACCAACATAGCTTGTGTTACCATCAGATCGTTTATTCCTGAACCCATCACAGAGGGAGTCATAAAAAAGGTCCCCCTTCAACATTCTGATGAGGAACTACTCACCATGAAAATCACAGTTCAAACCCAAACAGAATCCGGATGTCCAGCCCAAAAAGGTCGTGAGACAGTCAAACGTTTTCACAGGTTAAAAAACAAGGACAAAGAACTGTCCGAAGCAGTAAAAGTCACCTTCAAAACGGCAGTCTTGCCACGTATCATGTCTCTCCAGGGAGAGGAATACTCAGTGGAGCCCTATGCCTGCCCTGTCCGCCGCTGCAGCCATTGCAACCGGTTTGGCCACGGGGCGGCTCAATGCAAAGCACCCACCCCCACATGTACCCAGTGCGGGACCAAAGGTCATGGCCGTGATGGCTGTGAGCGGGACCGTCACTGCGTGAATTGTGGGGGTGATCACACAGCAGCATACCTCGGCTGTGCGGAGTATAAGGTAAGGCTCAGAGCGAACAGGATTCGTGCAGCCTCCTATATTCCGTATGCCGAGGCTATGCAAAGAGCAAAAGACGAAATAAATAACGAAAAAGCGGATAGACTACAGAGAGTAGCACCCCCCCAGTCCCCACGAGAACTAAAATACAGTTTCTGGAGAGCGGATGCTCCCCAAGAGACCTCAACCCCCCAAACTGGATACACTAATGCCGTTCGCCACGGCCGTTACGACAAAGATAAACACCCCCCCTCACCCCTGGTGAAAAGCTCAGTCAAAACAAACCATAAGGAGGCGGACAATGGCACTCACCGCACTGCACAGAGTCCACTAAACAAGGGAAGAGACAAGCCATTTAACCAAGAAGAATTTGTCGCCTCAGTGGCCGATCAAATTTACAGTAAAGTAATGAAAAAGATCGAAACCGACCTGGAACAAAAACAGCGAGACATTAAACTTTCGCAGGAAAGGGAACTGGCAGCAGAGGTCCTCAAAAAAGTCGATAGTCACAGAGACTCTGTGTTCATAACAACCCAAAAACCAGAAGAAAAAGACCTGAGAGGCTACCTAGAGCTCTGCCTCACCTCTATGGTGACTGCTAGGCAGAAGCAGAGCCCCGAGGCTCTCATCAACTCATTAACGGATACCTACTGTTTTGTGACAAAAAATAAAGTGTCCGTCCCTAAACCAGACACCTACCTCATGGCCCTCAGCGCTCTCGCGGGGAGCAGAGATCTGTCGTCTGAGGAAATTCTCACAATTAAAAAATCACTGTAAGTCCCTTGTAATTTTGGACTCCCTAAATTGGGAGCAAAATAAAATAAAGCCAGCATAAACACATGATCGTCATTTGTCAACGGTTTTAACTTAAACAAAGGGGACACACAGCTCGCAGGGAGCGAAGGGCATTGCCCCACCTCGCGGGCGTGGTTTTGTTTTTGTTTGTTTTTTCTCTCCACCTGATGGTTTTAAACTCCTGTTTCCGGATTACACGATAAACTTAAAAACATGATTATATAAACGAGAGGATAGCTGTTTTCTCTCTCAGTTAATACTGCTAATGTGCCGTCGCCTCCCCTGCGACTATTGTAGTGGCGGGGAGGTCGACGGACAATGCAGATAGATCTCTTAATCCTATCTTTTTATCCTATTTATAATGAGTAAATGCCGTATAGCAACTCATGCGTGCGTAAATGAAATGATGTGTCCAAATGTTACTACCCTATAGAAGATCAGTATTACGTGTTTGCGCATGTTCTTTATATTCTTCTCACAATGTTGTCACTTTTAAACCTTTTAACAGGTGGTCCTGAGTTTTATCTTTAAATTAAAATCCACGTTTTTAATGGTCCTTCCCCTAGGAAGTCAACGCATATAAAAGAAAAATTATTAATATTCCTCTTACAAGGATCTTAATGTATATATTTCTTATTGCCCCACCCCCCTCCCTTATTCACGGAGAGCGGGGCCGGGGTCCTATCACGGTCGGGCTTGCTTGGTCTTGCCCTTTTCTTTCCCTCCTTTTTATTTTTAATTAGCGTATCATCAACTCATGTCCCTAAAAGGAAAATTTCCTGTGAGGACGTAAACCCAGCAAACACACAACGTAAATACGACGTTGCGAAAATGTGAATTTTTCGTTTCATTAGCAACGTTGCGAACTTTACGTGAAGTTTACGTTGACCCAACCAAAAAACGCAACGTAAAACCAACGTTGTGTCATTGTGAGATTTTGGTGTTCTTTCGACGTTGTAATACAACGTAAATTTTACGTGAATTTCACGTTGCATTTTGGTGTCTTACAAATGTTGCGAAGATTACGTGAAATTTACGTGGATCCAACCAAAAAACACAACGTGAAAGCAACGTTGCGTTACAGTTGTGTTTTTTTGTTTTTTACACGTTGGTACATAACGTAAATTTCACGTGGATTCCACCTTAAAAAGCAACGTAAAATCGACGTTGTATTATTGTGATTTTCTGGTGTTCGAACAACGTTGGTATACTCACGTGATTTTCACGTGAAATTCACGTGATTTAAAAACAAAAGTTAGTTTGATACAACAAACGTTCCTACAACGTAGTTTCAACGTAAACACACAACGTTGGGGTTTGATTGATCGCCAACGTGCCCTCAACGTGAAATCCACAACGTAAATCCTACGTCAGTCATTACCAATTTTTCACCTGCACGGTTTCGTATTGTTTATCAATATATATAAAGCCTTTGAAAATTACGTAAGGTGAACAGATTTTCAAATACAGGAGATAGATATGTGCGAAACTATCACCGAATAACAAATGACTCAGTCAGACGTTATGAAATTAAGCGCCGATGTACCGCGCAATGTATTTGATTGCTTTGGCGTTCCAAATGCGTCCGGTTACATTTTCTGGCATCATTAATGCATCAACGAGAATTGAAAAGTAATGCTAAAAATATAATTGTGTACGTTTAAAGTTGATCTACTGTGCTCATCAAACCTCTTGCTGTATTTTGTAAATTAGCGAGAGGGGGGCAGAATACATGAACCTAATCTCTGTGATTGTCTATACGTGCTTGTGTATTGGAGTATGTGTGTGCGTGTGTGTGTTAGTGTGTGTGTGTGTGTGTGTGTGTGTGTGTGTGTGTGTGTGTGTGTGTGTGTGTGTGTGTGATTACACGTGTTAGTGTGTGTGTGCGTGTGTGTGTGTACACATGTTAGTGTGTGTGTGTGTGTGTGTGTGCGTGCGTGCGTGCGTGCGTGCGTGCGTGTGTGTGTGTGTGTGTTTGTGTCCCTCGGCGCGTGACAATATATCTGCCAATAAGTTGAACTAAAACAGGGTTCAAGTGGGAATTACACCTGAAAAAGCAGGAACGGAGCAGAATACATGTTATGTACTCCGTTATTTATTGTTTGATATGTTATAACCTGGGAGAAGTCACCCTCGCACCCCGTCCTTAGTTTCTCCTGACCTACCTTTGAAGTATTCTTGAGGACACGACTAGACTACCCGATTGCGCCCATTGCACGGCATAAGAGAGCGCCGTTCCACCCGGCCGATTCCGCTATAGACGTCACGCGTCCAAGGGAGGTAATTTTCGAGCCAGCTGCATTGTCATTGACTCGGCCAAGAACGCAAACTTTCTTCGATTAAAGGCATTGTAGCATGTCTAAAATCATGGGACTTGTGTTATCAAGCTTTTAAAGTCACCAAGTAACTTTTAAGAATAGTTTCAGTTACATGCGAACTCATTCTGCTGAACGGATTTTGAGAGCCAGTACCCAACAGCCTTTAAATGCACCTCTTTCCTTTTTTCATGTTCTTTTATGGTTTGCCGATTTTGTTAACATTTTTGCATTCATGATGAAGATTTTATGGTGACTGTACAGAAATGTACGTCCTCTAGTTTCTAACCTTCCAAAAATTGGGGCTGGGGGTCGGGGGAGAGAGAGAGAGAGAGAGAGAGAGAGAGAGAGAGAGAGAGAGAGAGAGAGAGAGAGAGAGAGAGAGAGAGAAAAAGAGAGAGAGAGAGAGTGAGTGAGAGAGAGACAGACAGACAGACAGAGAGACAGACAGACAGAGAGACAGACAGACAGACAGAGACAGAGGGAGGGAGAGAGAGACAGAGAGGGAGACAGGGGGTAGAGAGGGAGACAGAGAGAGTCAGAGAGAGACAGAGAGAGACAACGTCGAAACTTTGTCAATCATTTCGGTTTTTTCACCTGCATTTTTAGTTTCGTAATATTCTATTCAATTAATGTTCGGTCAAACATAGAGGTTCACTAATTGTGTAAGACGAAAAGAGTATAACATAAATGCATATTGTTTCAAGGAATTTGCTGAGTTAAATGAATTTGCGAGTGCCAAACTTTCCCTCCCAAAAAAAGACGCGTTACTAACCGACAGTGTTCTCCGGTGATGGCCACGGTCGACTTTGTGTATCCCAAATTTGGTTTTCAACTTTGATGAACACTTTCAGGACTAAAATATTCATCGTAATCAACTCGAAGGTAGGACGGGCGCTGTGGCGGGGTGGTAAGACGTCGGCCTCTTAATCAGAAGGTCGAGGGTTCGAATCCCGGTCGCGGTCGCCTGGTGGGTTAAGTGTGGAGATTTTTCCGATCTCCCAGGTCAACTTATGATATCAGAACCCACTCGAATAACCGATACCTCGTCAACTATAATCGATCTGGTATTAACTCCGTGTCCTAACTTGGTAAAAAGAGTTGGTGTTCTACCACCTGTATGCAGTGACCACTCGTGTCCTTTTGTATATTTGAATTATGACTTACCGTCGGGTGGTTCATTCAAACGAACACTATATAATTATTCCAAAATCGATGTTGACAAGTTGTTGCAAGATATGGAAAGTGTAGATTGGAATAATATAGTCGATTTAGAATCCATTGATGACGCCGCTGAAATGTTTTCCGATAAGTTAATGATGATAGCTAAAGAATGTATGCCTGTAAAGGTAGTGACAATGAACGGACACGATGCTGTATGGATCACCGAGGAAATCAAAAAGTTGATTAGGAAAAAGCAATATATTCACGCATTAGCCAAACGTCTGGATACTGTATGGTGCTGGTCTCTTTTCCGACGGTTGAGAAATAATTTGACTGATGTTATAAGAAAAAGGAAAGAAGAGCACATTAGGGAACTAGAAAATAGAATATTGTCACCTCATAATTTTGGCAATAAAGACTGGTGGAAGGTAGTCAACTCTTTTTTGAAAAAGAAAGGAATGAGTACAAATGAGATTCCGCCCATTGAAAGCAATGGAATTGTGTATTACTCTGCAGAGGACAAAGCCGAGGTTTTTAATGAAGCATTTCTACGACAGTCGCATATACAAGGTCATGATGATGACGTTCCACCAGTTGAAGAAGAGCCCATTTCCATTAGTCCTCTCGTGATAACTACCGAAATGGTGTACGCTGTTCTAAACAACCTCGATGTTAGGAAAGCAGTAGGTCCTGATTTGGTTCACAATAAACTTCTTAAACTTGCTGCTTGTATTATTTCAAATCCGCTTGCAACCCTTTTCCAGAGATCGTTGGCTGAGGGAAAGTTTCCGAAAATTTGGAAAGTAGCTCATGTGAATCCCATTTATAAGAAAGGTGAAAAAGAACACTGCAGTAACTATCGTCCGATTTCATTACTCAGTTGCATTGGAAAAGTATTGGAAAAATGTGTTCAAGCCCATGTTTTTCAATATCTCACAGAGAATGATTTATTAACGGTTTCTCAGTCAGGGTTTATTCCTGGTGATTCAACTAGTTTCCAGTTGTTGAGTATGTATGACGATTTTTGTCAATCCTTAGATAAGCAGTTGACGACTCAGGCTGTTTTCTGTGATATATCAAAAGCCTTCGACAGAGTGTGGCACAAGGGTTTGTTGCATAAATTATATGCTATAGGCATAAGAGGTGTTTTATTAAAATGGTTTGAAGATTATTTGACAGGCAGGTTACAAGCCGTTGTTATCCAAGGCAGGAAATCGACATACGGACGTGTTTGTTCAGGTGTTCCCCAAGGTTCTGTTCTGGGGCCCTTGTTGTTCCTTGTGTACATTAACGATATTGTCATTAATATCGAATCTGTCATTAAACTTTTTGCTGATGATACCAGTTTGTATTTATCTCTAAATGATGCAAACACGCGGACACAGATCTTAAATGCAGACTTAGCCAAAATTGCACACTGGGCGGAAAAATGGAAAGTTAATTTCAATAATTTAAAAACAGATTTGATGACCTTTTCTGGAAATAGAATGCCTGAAACCTTTCCTCTTGTATTTGATGGAACAATTCTGAGAGAAAACCACGTTCACAAACATCTTGGTGTACTGATTCAGAGCGACTGCAAATGGGAATCACATGTTCAGTCAATTATATCTAAAGTACGTGTTCTTCTCTCATGTTTTCGGTCCTATAAGTATCGCCTTAGCCGAAAGGCACTTGAACTTATGTATAAATCTTTTATTATTCCCCATTTTGATTTTTCTGACGTCATTTGGGATAACTGTTCTGACAGATTAGCTACTTTATTAGAAAACTTGCATCTTGATGCCATAAGAACCATTATAGGTGCAGTTCGTGGCACGAGTCACCAAAAATTGTACGATGAATCAGGATTTACAACACTGAAGGAGAGGCGAAAAAGACACAAATTGATTTTGTATTTCAAATTAGTTAATGCACGCGTGCCACCATACTTACTAGAACGTCTGCCTCCTCTCGTTGCTTCTGTGAACCCTTACCATAGACGAAGACCACTTGACAGACAGACTCCCCTCTCTCGAACTGAATTGTATAAAAAGTCATTTTTTTTGTCTTCGACTTCCCTGTGGAATGAGCTTCCAGATACTGTAAAACAACTTGATTCTATTGGGTTATTTAAAAAACGTATTAGTTCTGATGATTCTGTTGTTCCCTCGTATAGATACACATCTGATCGAAAATCAGAAATTATCCATTGCAGACTGAGATTGAGGATCAGCAATCTAAATAGTGATCTATTTGACAGACATTTAATTCCCGACCCGTCATGCACTTGTGGTTATCGTGTTGAAAATGCGGAGCACTATATTTTTCATTGCCCCGTATCTCTTCAAATACGTGAAGTCACCTTGTCAACACTGCCCAACTATGATTTGCTAACCGCTGATGATTTTCTGTATGGCAATAGAGACAAGTCAGACAGCGAAAATGCATTGATATTTGACCAGTTATTCAGGTTTATCTTATTAAGCAAACGTTTTGAATAATGAATGCATTTATCTCATCCATGTTCGAAACGACCATGTGCAGTACTGTTTACATTTCCTTGTTCTGGTAGTATTCTATTTTCAACCATGTGGAAGTCATTGTATGCGTGTGTGTGCGAGTGAGTGTGCGAGTGAGTGTGCGAGCGCGTGTGAGTACTGTTGTTAGTTTAGCATTGGTTTTTTTTTCTTTTGTTTTTTTCCTTTTATTGTTACATGTTTGTCTACCATAATTTACCATTATTATTTTGACATTATTTCAAATTTGTTATGTTAAAATCGTCCGCCAAATTTCATTTGCTTTTAAGAGTACGCGTATAAGCTTAGCTTGTTGTGCTCCATGTTCCTTATTTCATGTATGCGGTAATAGTACCAATGGAATTTATTGAATAAACTTGTTTAAACCAACTTATGTGCAGACCTGCTAGTGGCTTATCCCCCTTCGTGTGTACACGCAAGCACAAGACCAAGTGCGCACGGAAAAGATCCTGTAATCCATGTCAGAGTTCGGTGGGTTATAGAAACACGAAAATATCCAGCATGCTTCCTCCGAAAGCGGCGTATGGCTGCCTTAATGGCGGGGTGAAAACGGTCATACACGTAAAATTCCACTCGTGCAAAAAACACGAGTGTACGTGGGAGTTTCAGCCCACGAACGCAGAAGAAGAAGAAGAAGAACTCGAAGGTAAGTTGTTTTCATTTGTTCCACATGAGACGTTATCACTTATTGTACTCCATGTACACATGCACAGATTACTTGATTGTTGAGACCATGATTGGAAACGGACCGGCCAAAGATGGCGGGTCTTTCCAATAGTCACAATGTCAGCCCTAACTCAGTTCAAGGGATACACATTCTTTTAGACTCAACTTTTGAGTCAGTATAGCGAAACAATGGGTCACAAGCGGTGGAACACAAAGGAAAAACACGTTTCACATAGACGGACGCAACCTTTAGAAAGCTGTTTAATCAGACTAGCTCATTGCATGAGACTGAAAGCGGGGGCGGCCATTGATATCTCAAGTACTTAATTGGGCATTTTACGATCTTGAGGGAGGACGATGTATCCAGACAAGCTGCTTCAAGTTCAAGTGAATCTGCCCAGCGGACAGTGGTATGAGAAGAATTCAGAACTTGACACATTGGCTCATTACATACTTGACTGTCTTTTGTCGACCTGTTCTGTTACTCACTCAAGTAGGCAGCCGAGATACCCTGCCGGTCACGATTTCATCTTTCGCCTGTGTACATATTTCCCCCTCGACATATACTCAAGACTGAAATGTTGTTTCCTGGTAAAATTAAGAAGTGAAATTATTTAAGGACGAAAATCATGTCAGTTTCTTGCATGTGAAGAAAATTGGTGGTAAAATTTAATAGATTTCAACCCCAAAATCGAATTCTTCGAAAACGTGTACTGAGTGGTTACGTCCCTTGAGTAAAAAGGAAACATTTTAGGATGAATCAAATTTCTAAGTTAAATAAAACAAATTGGTTGGACAAATTTGGCCCCATGAATGTAAGGTACACAAGGTCGCTCATCAGTACTATCGAAGGGTGTTTTTTTGTTCAGTGTAGAGTTTATACCCGATCAACGAGGCCGAGAAGCGAAATATCAACACGGCGAAAGATGAAAACGTCACACCGGGGGAGAGAGCGAGACAAAGAGTAGCTATCGGGTGGAGAATGGGGAGTTGATTCGGGGAGGGGGGTGGATTAAAGATGAACGTATCAAATTGTTATTTGTAAGGGGAGAGAGTGAGACAAAGAGGAGCTATCGGGTGGAGAATGGGGGAGGGGATTCGGGAGGGGGATTATAATGTGTGTGTGTGTTTGTGGGTGTGTGTGTGTGTGTTTGTGGATTTACCGCAATATGCGGACCAAATAGGACCAAATGGGGTCGTCCGTCGCTATATCGCAGCAATTTGTGGACATCGGCCAAAAAATGCGACTATTTGCGGACGTCCCCGAAATAGGCGGTCTTTGGTCCGCAAATTGCTGCAATATAGTGACGGACGTCCGCAAATTGCTGCACCCCACTAAAAATTAATTTGCAAGTTGTCCTCATATTGCTGCGATATAGGTGTGGACAACGAGACCTGTTTCACACAAATTCCAGATCCATTGTAATATTCATTTTCAGATCATACACAGATTTTACACATTTGCAGAGCATCTCTGTATTTAGTGCCAACTGCTCCCAGCGATTTTATGTCGTTTTTAAACTGCTGTAAAATATTAACCAGATACATGTATAGCACGTCAAAAACAAAAGCAGATTTGCGGAGGAAACTTAATGGCTGTTCGATTAGTGCATAGTTTGTAGTTGCTGTCTTATTTTTACCTCCTCATAAAGTGTGTGATACGGGGTAAGGATGAAGTGACTCTTGATTGCATGCAAACACGCTACAAAAATCGTAAAAATGCATTGTTTTGTTCGAGGTTAAGATAGTCGTTGACGAATTGCATCCCTCTTTATGATCTACCAACGTGTTAGATAATCACATAAGTAAACAAGGTGTCGTTAACTGCAACGTGTGTGTACTACATGTACATACATGAACTAGATTGCTTTCTTTTTTTGTTTGTATAATTATTACCACCGTTATTCTTTAAAGAGCCAGTAAAGAACTTTGTTTGTTAGTTTGTTTCTCTGTTTGTTTCTCTGTCTACGGATTAGACTTGTTTCTCTGGTACTCTGGGGTCAATGTGTGTGTGTGTGTCCTTGTTTCTCTGTCTACGGATTAGACTTGTTTCTCTGGTACTCTGGGGTCAATGTGTGTGTGTGTGTCCTTGTTTCTCTGTCTACGGATTAGACTTGTTTCCCTGGTACTCTGGGGTCAATGTGTGTGTGTGTGTCCTTGTTTCTCTGTCTACGGATTAGACTTGTTTCCCTGGTACTCTGGGGTCAATGTGTGTGTGTCCTTGTAAAATAAAGTTCAGTGCAGTTCAGTTCAGCTCGCGGCGAGAATTGCCTAAGAAACACTAATTCCTCGCCACACTCGCCAAATCTAGCGTCTAAGAAACGGAAGACTGGTTGTACAAGAGCAGTACAAAACATTGAAAGGAGGAAGGCCCAACGACTGTGCTCTCTCTGCCTGCTTCTGTGGATTAGGTCAGCACGTTTTTCGCGTGGAATTGCGTTAAGTTACCGCACACATGTAGACAGTCTCCAGTTATACGGCAAATAGCAGATCGTTATCATACACACACACACACACACCACACACACACACACAACTACGCAAGAGGTGTCTTCTTATTCCTAGCCGAAGGAAAGCAAGTTAGAGTGCACACTGTTCAGTTCACTCCTTGCACGCATATGAAAGCAGCTGTGCGGGTTTGTTGCTCAGGTTTAAGGAGTTTAACATGCAGGTTTCATGTTGTGAGCAAGTGCCCTACATTCTATTCGACGGATGACTGATTGTGTGTAGTTTATTAAAGTATAATACTTGTGAAAGTCCCCCCCCCCCCCCCACCTCCTTACCATACCTCTTTCAACCGATACCCCCATCCCTTCTCCCCATCGCAACCCCCTCCCCCATCCTAAACTTGTTTGACGAGTTCGGGGTATACTGCATAGGATATTGCTCTAAGAAATAACATCCTGTTTATTTTACTAATTTGAATGGCGATAATAATTTAAGACCCCCCCCCCTCCCATGGATGACCTACTTTCCCGTCCTTGCCACTAGTCGCTCAAGAAGCAGGTAAGGTGTTTCTATAACATAACAGACGACTCTGTGACATTGGTGTCTCGAAACAGGGTCGATGGAGGTTTCAGAAATGTTTACTTACTGCAAGTGGAGTGTGCACGTTAAAGATCCCACGATTGACAAAAGGGTCTTTCCTGGCATAATTGTATAGGCATAGATAAAAATGTCCACCAAAATACCCGTGTGACTTGGATTAATAGGCCGTGAAAAGTAGGATATGCGCCGAAATGGCTGCGATCTGCTGGCCGATGTGAATGCGTGATGTATTGTGTAAAAAACAAATTCCATCTCACACGGCATAAATAAATCCCTGCGCCTTGAATATGTGCGCGATATAAATTGCATACAAAAAAAAAAAATACAAAATACAAAAAAATAAAATCCCTGCGCTTAGAACTGTACCCACGGAATACGCGCGATATACGCCTCATATTGATTGATTGATTGAAGTGGAGGATAGGCCCCTAATATGGATGTCTTTAGCTTCACGCTGATAAGTAGCTTGTAATCTTGCGAAGAAGTTTAATATAGTGTTTGGTAGTTTTACTCTCTTTAGCTAGCCTTTAGGCCTAATTGGAGCAAACTAGGTTTGATAGAAATTCATCCAAAAATGAATACAGAAACATTCACAACTGGTCCTTATCAAGGGCCCATGCTCCTAATGTGGACCACTAAAGAGGCTAATCACTGTAAAAAAAAAAAACAAGTCGCGTAAGGCGAAAATACAACATTTAGTCAAGTAGCTGTCGAACTCACAGAATGAAACTGAACGCAATGCAACGCAGCAAGACCGTATACTCGTAGCATCGTCAGTCCACCGCTCATTATCCAGGCATCTTAGCCACTTTAGTGAAGGGAACGTTGAAGTGACAATGACTAGGTTTAAAATGTCCCTTATCAGAAAGTTCAACCTCAGTCCTTTGATGTTTATTAAACACATTTTCATATAAAGTTGGCGCTTCATACGGAAAAATGGCTTTGAAATTGACCCTAATCCTTCTTTGGGCTCTGTAAATGTCGTTTGGGGCTATGGTTGTAAAATGGTATCTACTGGTCACCCCAATGTATAAACTGAAAACTCTTTCTGCGCCAGAACACGCAGAAAGGATTGTATCTGCCTGATGTCTGATGCTTTTCAAAATCCCCAACCACTAACACCTTCAAAACGGACTTTACCTGACACTGTTGGTTTTCCCTATATAATCCTTACTATTTTTCCGAGACGTCGTCGTGTTGTGTATTTAGCTTGCCACAACCTCATACATGGTCCTAAAAGTTAAAGTTGAAGAAAATACTAAAGATAAATGAACAAGCTGACGCAAACTTGACTAAATGTAAAAAGGTTCCTATACTTCAAAATAGCATGATACTTCTTCTTCAGCATTCCAGAAATTCTGGTGACGTGTGAGCTCGTTTGCCCATTTGGGTTCCCCATAGTCAGCTTCACTCCGCTTTCGTTGGGTAGAGGCATGCTGGGTATTTTCGTGTTTCCATAACCCACCGAACTCCGACATGGATTACAGGATCTGTTCCGTGCGACACTTGGTCTTGTGCTTGCGTGTACACACGAAGGGGGTTAAGTCACTTGCAGGTCTGCACATAAGTTGACATGGGAGATCGGAAAAATCTTCACTCTTAACCCACCAGGCGGCAGCGACCGGGATTCGAACTGACGACCCCCCGATTAGGAGGCCGACGTCTTACCACCAAGCCACTTCGCCCGAATGATACAAATTAGTGAGCAAGTCAGACTGATTAAAAAAGGCTTCACATTTATCTGTTTCGGTTCGACGAGAACATTATTTGAAGCACAAGAGGACACTAAAGAAACATATCAAAATACAAAGAGAAAATAAAAGAAATGTCCGTCGGTCCGTCCGTCCGTCCGTCCGTCCGTCCGTCCGTCCGTCCGTCCGTCCGTCCGTCCGTCCTTCTGTGTGTGTGTGTGTGTGTGTGCGTGTGTGCCTCTCTCTCTCTCTTTCTCTCTCTCTTCCTCTCTGTCTGTCTGTCTGTATCTCTCTCTCTCTTTCTCTCTCTCTCTCTCTCTCTCTCTCTCTCTCTCTCTCTCTCTCTCTCTCTCTCTCTCCCTCCCTCTCTCTCTTCCTCTCTGTACATACTTAGCAAGAGATTGCCGGCGAAGGATACCCGAAGTTGTCACTCAGCGCTTTTTCAAGAGGCAATTGTTAAAGCAAGCTTTGTCACGAAAGACCGATGGAAAGGGCTTTCAAGTCCATGAGGAGAGAGCAGCAGACACAACAATTGCATTCGGACTTGTAAAGGATCCTACTTCATAGGTCACACATCATTACGTCCGGCTGAGTTGGCCACCGTCGTCAGCTGGATAGTTTATGTTATTCTACATACGTGAGAGAGACACTCGTGAGATAATAATCGTTAAAATCACACGTGTGTATATCATGTAAATGAGGTCATATCAAGCAAGTCTGGCAGGGATCTGTTTTCCACTGCTTATGATGCCAGAGTCATCGAGACGAACGTCATTATAGAAAAAAAATTGCGCTCGCTAATTACCATCGATGAATTTTTAGAACTAACACGTCACGCCACACTTTCAGAGTGACGTTTCTTTACTTTGACGTAATATATTGCACGAGGCTTTAGAAGAGATCGAGGTTCCAAAACAAGCGTCTTCAATATAGCTGCCTCGACTGCAGGAAATTTTCAGTAAAATACACGTAAGTACAGTGTGTAGGATAAACAGAATACTACATGGCTTGCTGTGTCGTACCAGATTTACACTCGTTGCTTTTTCAAATAATGAACAGCTCGCTTTCGCTCGCAGTTCAATATTTTAAAAAACAACTCGTGTAAATTTGGTACAGCACAGCAAGCCATGTAGTAATCTCTATGTCTCTGTGTTCCCGTCAAACCAACTGAGCTACACCCGTTTGTTCTTTTAAACAAAGGTGGTTAATTTATATTCAGAATTCATTCTTATCATACTGATATAATACAGTTCACTTTTGTTTTAATTTGCCAAGTTGTACCTGTTACACATTTTCGGAAATGTTATGTCATAATGATAAGCGCACCAGCACATTGTGTGTAAAAAATGTTAGTGTCTCGGATGTTTAGTTTTGTTTCCATTTGAACTTGTTTAAGTTATTAACAAGTCGCGTAAGGCGAAATTACTACATTTAGTCAAGCTGTGGAACTCACAGAATGAAATTGAACGTAGTCCGCCGCTAGTGCAAAAGGCAGTGAAAGTGACGAGCCTGTTTGGCGCGGTAGCGGTTGCGCTGTGCTTCATAGCACGCTTTACTGTACCTCTCTTCGTTTTAACTTTCTGAGCGTGTTTTTAATCCAAACATATCATATCTATATGTTTTTGGAATCAGGAACCGACAAGGAATAAGATAAAAGTGTTTTTAAATTGATTTCCAAAATGTTATTTTGATCATAATTTTAATTTTTTTTAATTTTCAGAGCTTGTTTTTAATCCAAATATAACATATTTATATGTTTTTGGAATCAGAAAATGATGAAAAATAAGATGAACGTAAATTTGGATCGTTTTATAAAAACATTTTTTTACAATTTTCAGATTTTTAATGACCAAAGTCATTAATGAATTTGTAAGCCACCAAGCTGAAATGCAATACCGAAGTCCGGCCTTCGTCGAAGATTGCTTGGTCAAAATTTCAATCAATTTGATTGAAAAATGAGGGTGTGACAATGCCGCCTCAACTTTTACAAAAAGCCGGATATGACGTCATCAAAGACCTTTATCGAAAAAATGAAAAAAGTATCCGGGGATATCGTACCCAGGAACTCTCACGTCAAATTTCATAAAGATCGGTCCAGTAGTTTACTCTGAATCGCTCTACACACGCACACACACACACACACACACACACACACACACATACACCATGACCCTCGTCTCGATTCCCCCTCTATGTTAAAACATTTAGTCAAAACTTGACTAAATGTAAAAATGAACGGCAGAACACAGCAACTGACGTAGATTTGGATCGTGGGTGGCACTCGAACTTCCCAGTAGTAGTATAGTAAGGGGGATCTCATGCCTTTTTGAGGACGCCATCTTGAGGACGCATCTTGAGGACGCAATCTTAAAACGTCTTGAAACATCTTACGTTTTGAGACCATGTCTTGGAACGTCTTGGAACGTTTTACATCTTCGTCTTTGTTCACATCTTTGTCTTAACACCATCATGAAACGTCTTACGTCTTGAGACCATGTCTTAGAACATCTTGAAACGTCTTGAAACGTCTTACGTTCAAATCTTCGTCTTGACGCCATCTTGAAACGTCTTACGTCTCCATCTTTGTTTAAATCTTCGTCTTGAAACGTCTAACGTCTTGAGTTTTGTTTAAATCTTCGTCTTGACACCATGTTGAAACGTCTTACGTCACCATCTTCGTCTTATAACATCTTACAGTCTAATCTTTGTCTTGACGCCATCTTAAAACGTCTTACGTCTCCATCTCTGTCTTGACGCCATTTTGAAACGTCTTACGTCTTTATCTTTGTACAGATTGCGCAATCTTTGCCTCTAGCTCTCATTTTCTTTGTTTTTTAAATTATTTATTTCGTTGTCGAGGGTATAAAATAAGGAACCTAAGGAAGTGTATGTCGACTTACAGCAATGGATCCACGATGGAAACATCCTTTTACCTGTGTCTTGACGCCGTCTTGAAACGTCTTACGTTTCCATCTTGAACCATCCCTTAACCTGTGTCTTACGTCTCCATCTTCGTATACCATTTTGTCGTTGTCATTATCAATGTACACAGTTTTGTCTTTCCACTGACCACACCATACACTCAGAGGATAGCTGGTGGTGGTGGTGGTGGGAGGGTGCGGGGTCGATTGCATCAGACGATCAGTACACAAGGTGTTCTACATATGACAGGTCGGCATAAACTGGTCATCAAACCATGATGCAAGACTTATTGTTGAATAAGAAGTTCCAACTGATTGTGCATACACCAACAACTTTAGTGGCACAAGCTGATGACAGATTTAAAGCTCTAAGCCTAAGAGATAATGAATGAGGTGGGGGACAGCAAAACGAAATAATCCACACATGGAAAGAGTGGAAGGTTGCTGGGGTCGATTGCATCAGGCTATACGGGTACATAGGGTATCAAACTTATGACAGTTCGGGGTGCTAGCTGTAATTATCAAATACTCACAGAGATCAAACGTTCAGAGAGAGAGAGAGAGAGAGAGAGAGAGAGAGAGAGAGAGAGTGTGTGAGAGCGAGAAAGAGAGAGAGAGAGAGAGAGAGATAGTGTGTGAGAGAGAGAGAGGGAGTGTGTGAGAGAGAGAGAGAGAGAGAGAGAGAGAGAGAGAGAGAGAGAGTTGACAGTGGATTATTACTTTACAGGCCGTTGGCCCCTGGAAAGGGGTAATAATTATGCAGTGACAACTTTACCTAAAGCTTGCAGCGTGGAAAAACACCATAATATGGTGTAATGAATAAGACCGGTGTAGCAGCCTATTTTGAAGCAGCCCAGTTTGACCGGGAGGTCATTCTGGGCTAGCCCAGAATGACCTCCCGGTCATTCTAGGCTAGCCTATTTTGACCGGGAGGTCATTCTGGGCTAGTCAGTTTTAACCCCCCTCTAGTCAATTTTGACCCCCCCCCCTGCAAACTTAAGGAATGAGTACATTAAGACGATTAGAAACAATATTTATGCATATATGTATATAACTACATATATCTAAGGTTTGAGGGGGGGGGGTCATTCTGGGCTAGCCCAGAATGACCTCCCGGTCAAAATCAGCTAGCCCAGAATGACCCTCCGGTCAAAACTGACTAGGCCAGTCAGTTTTGACCCCCCCCCCCTTCAAACTTCAAGAATAAGTACTTTAAAACTTTTTAAACCGAAATGAATGTAAATGTGGACAATATTTGTTAGAAAAATGATATTATAACAAACAAAACAAAAACCCTTAACTTTTTTTCAACCAGAACAAAACAAGTTTCGACGCTTCCCTTCAAACTTCAAGAATAAGTACACTAGGACCTCTTAAAACAAAACATACGCATGTATGTATGCATCTATGCATCTCCCCAGGTTGGGGGGGGGGTCAAAATCAGCTAGCCCAGAATGACCCTCCGGTCAAAACTGACTAGGCCAGTCAGTCTTGACCTCCCTCTCAAACTTCAAGAATAAGTACTTTAGGACCTTTTAAAACGAAATATATGTAAATGTGCACGGTATATGTTGAAAAAATGATTTTTAACAAAATCGAAAAAAATCCAAAGAAATTACTTTAAAAAAATAAAAATAAATTATACAAAGTTTCAACACTTCCCTTCAAACTTCAAGAATAAATACACTAGGACCTTTTAAAACGAAATGTACACATATATGTATGCATCTATGCATCCCCACAAGTTTTTTTGTTTTGTTTTGGGGGGGGGGGTCAAAATCAGCTAGCCCAGAATGACCCCCCGGTCAAAACTGACTAGGCCAGTCAATGACTGCCCCCCCCCCCCCCCAAAAAAAAACAAAACTTGTGGGGATGCATAGATGCATACATATATGTGTACATTTCGTTTTAAAAGGTCCTAGTGTATTTATTCTTGGAGTTTGAAGGGAAGTGTCGAAACTTTTTATAATTTATTTTTATTTTTTTAAAGTAATTTTTTGGGATTTTTTTTTCTCGATTTTATACTGTGTACCTTTACATATATTTCGTTTTAAAAGGTCCTAAAGTACTTATTCTTGAAGTTTGAAGGGGAGGTCAAAAGTGACAGGCCTAGTCAGTTTTGACCGGGGGGGTCATTCTGGGCTAGCTGATTTTGACCGGGAGGTCATTCTGGGCTAGCCCAGAATGACTGCCCCCCCCCCCCCCCCCCCCCAACTTGTGGGGATGCATAGATACATACATATGTAGGTATATTTCGTTTTAAAAGGTTCTAGTGTATTTATTCTTGAAGTTTGAAGGGAAGCGTCGAAACTTTTTTTTAATTTTTTTTTTTTAAGAAAGTTTTTTTCGAAAAAAATTTCGATTTAAAATAAAAAATCATTTTTCCAACAAATACTGTGCACATATACAATATAATTTGTTTTAAAAGGTCGTAAAGTACTTATTCTTGAAGTTTGAAGGGGAGGTCAAAATTGACTGGCCTAGTCAGTATTGACCGGGGGGGTCATTCTGGGCTAGCTGATTTTGACCGGGAGGTCACTCTGGGCTAGCCCAGAATGACTGCCCCCCCCCCCCCCCAAAAAAAAAAAAATTGTGGGGATGCATAGATGCATACATATATGCGTATATTTCGTTTTAAAAGGTTCTAGTGTATTTATTCTTGAAGTTTGAAGGGAAGCGTCGAAACTTTTTTTTATTTTTTTTGTTAAGAAAGTTTTTTTCGTTTTTTTTTAATTTAAAAAAAAAAATTTCCAACAAATACTGTGCACATTTACAATATAATTTGTTTTAAAAGGTCGTAAAGTACTTATTCTTGAAGTTTGAAGGGGAGGTCAAAATTGACTGGCCTAGTCAGTTTTGACCGGGGGGGTCATTCTGGGCTAGCTGATTTTGACCGGGAGGTCATTCTGGGCTAGCCCAGAATGACCCCCCCCCCTAAACTTGTCGACTCCATAGATGCATTTATTTATGCGTACATTTCGTTTTAAAAGATCCTAGTGTACATATTCTTGAAGTTTAAAGGGAAGCGTCGACACTTTTCTATTTTTTAATTTTTTTTAAAGTAAGTATTTTTCGATTTGTTTTTTTCGATTTAAAAAAAATCTTTTTTCCAACAAATACTGTGCACATATACATATATTTCATTTTAAAAGGTCCTAAAGTACTTATTCTTGAAGTTTGAAGGGGAGGTCAAAACTGACTGGCCTAGTCAGTTTTGACCGGGGGGTCATTCTGGGCTAGCTGATTTTGACCGGGAGGTCATTCTGGGCTAGCCCAGAATGACTGCCCCCCCAAAACAAACTTGTGGGGATGCATAGATGCATACCTATATGTGTACATTTCGTTTTAAAAGGTCCTAGTGTATTTATTCTTAAAGTTTGAAGGTAAGCGTCGAAACATTTTTGTTGTTGTTGAAAAAAAGTACGTTTTGCTCGATTTTTGTTGTTGATTTTTTTAAAAATCATTTTTCCAACAAATACTGTGCTCATATACATATATTTCGTTTTAAAAGGTCCTAAAGTACTTATTCTTAAAGGTTAAAGGGGAGGTCAAAACTGACTGGCCTAGTCAGTTTTGTCCGGGGGGTCATTCTGGGCTAGCTGATTTTGACCCCCCCCCCCAAACCTGGGGAGATGCATAGATGCATACATACATGCGTATGTTTTGTTTTAAGAGGTCCTAGTGTACTTATTCTTGAAGTTTGAAGGGAAGCGTCGAAACTTTTCTTTTTTTTTTCATAATTAAGGGTTTTTGTTTTGTTTGTTGTAATATCAATTTTTTAACAAATATTGTCCACATTTACATTCATTTCGGTTTAAAAAGTCTTAAAGTACTTATTCTTGAAGTTTGAAGGGGGGGTCAAAACTGACTGGCCTAGTCAGTTTTGACCGGGGGGTTATTCTGGGCTAGCTGATTTTGACCGGGAGGTCATTCTGGGCTACCCCAGAATGACCCCCCCCCCAAACTTGTGGAGATGCATAGATGCATTCATTTATGCGTACATTTCGTTTTAAAAGGTCCTAGTGTACTTATTTTTGAAGTTTCAAAGGAAGCGTCGAAACTTTTTTTTAATTTTTTTTTTAGAGTTAAGGGTTTTTGTTTTGTTTGTTGTAATATCATTTTTCCAACAAATATTGTCCACATTTACATTCATTTCGGTTTAAAAAGTCTTAAAGTACTTATTCTTGAAGTTTGAAGGGGGGGTCAAAACTGACTGGCCTAGTCAGTTTTGACCGGGGGGTCATTCTGGGCTAGCTGATTTTGACCGGGAGGTCATTCTGGGCTAGCCCAGAATGACTGCCCCCCCCAAAAAAACTTGTGGGGATGCATAGATGCATACCTATATGTGTACATTTCGTTTTAAAAGATCCTAGTGTATTTATTCTTAAAGTTTGAAGGTAAGCGTCGAAACTTTTTTCGTTGTTGTTGAAAAAAGAACGTTTTGTTAGATTTTTGTGGTTGATTTTTAAAAAAATCATTTTTCCAACAAATACTGTGCTCATATACATATATTTCGTTTTAAAAGGTACTAAAGTACTTATTCTTAAAGGTTGAAGGGGAGGTCAAAACTGACTGGCCTAGTCAGTTTTGACCGGGGGGTCATTCTGGGCTAGCTGATTTTGACCCCCCCCCCCCCAAACCTGGGGAGATGCATAGATGCATACATACATGCGTATGTTTTGTTTTAAGAGGTCCTAGTGTACTTATTCTTGAAGTTTGAAGGGAAGCGTCGAAACTTTTTATGTTTTAGTTTTTGTTTTGTTTGTTGTAATATCAATTTTTTAACAAATATTGTCCACATTTACATTCATTTCGGTTTAAAAAGTCTTAAAGTACTTATTCTTGAAGTTTGAAGGGGGGGTCAAAACTGACTGGCCTAGTCAGTTTTGACCGGGGGGTCATTCTGGGCTAGCTGATTTTGACCGGGAGGTCATTCTGGGCTAGCCCAGAATGACCCCCCCCCCAAACTTGTGGCGATGCATAGATGCATTCATTTATGCGTACATTTCGTTTTAAAAGGTCCTAGTGTACTTTTTTTTGAAGTTTCATAGGAAGCGTCAAAACTTTTTTTTATTTTTTTTATTTTCTTTTTTTTTAAATTTTTTTTATTTTTTAGATCATTTTTCCAACAGATTTTGTGCACACATACATCTATTTCGTTTCAAATGGTCCTAACGTACTTATTCTTAACGTTTGAAGGGGGGGTCAAAACTGACTGGGGGGGGTCAAAATTGGCTAGCCCAGAATGACCTCCCGGTCAAAATCAGCTAGCCCAGAATGACCTCCCGGTCAAAACTGACTATGTGTGAAAATGGCCTGTTACACCGGTACATAGCTGCATTCTGCTCCTGTTATAGCACACGGCGGGTACAACGTGTCCCCAATGTGCAGCAGAGCCGAACGACACAAGGGTCCGGGTATGATTGTACCTGTCACCATGGCCTGCCTTTAATGACAGCCAGTGTTGTGTAGAATTCTTTTCTCTGGGCCTCAGTGTATCTGTCATCATGGCCTGCCTTTTATGACAGCCAGTGTTGTGTAGACTTCTTTGTTCTAAGCCTCAGTGTATCTGTCATCATAGATTTCCTTTTCGCCCACCAGTGTTGTGCAGACTTGTTTACTCTGAGCGCCAGCCTACCTGTCCTACCCCTGTTGTTTTTCAACCCCCCCCCCCCCCCACACACACACACACACCTTGGATTATCTCTTTTATAAACAGAGAGATTGCGAGAGACAGAGATAGATAGACAGACAGACAGAGACAGTCAGTCAGCGAGACATTGAGACAGACAGTGAAACAGAAAGATCGAGAGAGACAAAGACAGAGACGGTTGGGTAGTTATTTTTGTTTAACGTCCCTTTAACCGTTATGGCGATACCGGACTGGGACAGAGGCAGACAGACAGACAGATAGAGGTACACAAATAGAAACGTAAAGAGAGAGAGACCCAGTTTCTGTTGTGCGTAAATGTTTCAGTTTTCAAAACCATGCATAATTGGATTTCTGCCGAGTAAGGTCCTCGGCTGAGTTCATCGCGATCTGGATGTGCAGTAACATGAGACGAACAAGAGTCCGGGTATGCTTGCTCCTTTCAAAAAGGCAAGCCTGTTTTCACGGCCTGTGTTTGCTTCGAACGTCGGCGTACTCGTGATTATAGCAAGTCAGTCGTGACTCAATTAACCGGGTACAGAAATGTGAAAGACAGCAGCTTTTGTCCGACGTAAACGTATCAACTTACGCTCAACCCCCAACCACCACGATCCCACGATGAGTTCTTCGCGACCCGTATGTGCAGTAGAGTGAGACGTCTCGAGGATCCGGGTACACGTATCGCGTGACCGTGATGAGTCCTTTATCTTCACGCCGGAAAAATAGATCTACATCGTGTTTTGTTGGCGTAACACAAAATATACGGTTCGCATTAGCTCGCGAGAAAAACTTGAGATGGGTGGCTCTATATTGGTTGCTCAGAGAGGCGCTAAACAGCCTGCTCTTAGCATGTTGTAGATGAAGAATGTTCAGCATATATTTTTCTTTGTACCCACGATACTATATTTGCTTAAATGCGATTTTAACAGTTGCTTCAGCATTATCAACTCTCCCAGATTCTTACTTTTTGTGGAATATTGGTACGTTTGACCTTTGCACGCTTCCCACGTATGCAGTTTGCACATGTTGTAATGTCATGAGTTAGCTACAATGTATGTGACAGTGCCGCCTCAACTTTTACAAAAAGCCGGATATGACGTCATCAAAGATATTTATCGAAAAAAAGAAAAACACATCCGGGGATATAATTCCCAGGAACTCTCACGTCAAATTTCATAAAGATTGGTCCAGTAGTTTAGTCTGAATCGCTCTACACACACACACACGCACAGACAGACAGACAGACAGACACACACACACACACACATACACCACGACCCTCGTTTTGATTCCCCCTCTATGTTAAAACATTTAGTCAAAACTTGACTAAATGTAAAAAGGAACCTTCTTGGTACGGATAACACTGGAAATATAACGTGGAAAACTTGTAATTATAGGTGCTGGACTTTCAAATTCAACTTGATCGCACATGTCGCCCTTAATTGTCTCTCTCACTGCTTTCTTATTACCCTTGCAAGTTGAAACCACCCATCCCTCTCTTGCTTGATGGCAACTTTAATTAAAGTTCTCCTTTTTCCCAACCGTTTTGTCCCAGCATATAACCACTTCATGTCCCTAATTGGCACTAGTTTCTCTGAGGACGTTCAGCTTAGGTTAACCAACCAACCAACCGTTTTGATACTACCCATGTATCATGTATGTTTCTGAACATTTTGTTTTTATTTGGTATTGCTTCATTTTGCTTTTTTTTCATTTACAAAATTACAATGTATAATCTGTGAAAAAAAGGCCCAAACCAAATAACTTTTAGTTTCCGATGACAAGGAGTAGTGTATTTAACAAACAAAGCTTGATTGTAATGATTGCTTCCATTTTCTGTGCACCTTCCACCTCTACAACATGCATACACTTGATAGTCTTCAACTTCGACCTACGGCGATCGGTGGATAATTGAGACAGTACTAGCTCCGAGGAGCTTTCCAGGTTACCGAAAGACTTTGATTTTGATAACAATGTTGAAAAGGCTGTGATCCCTTTTATCCTCAAGGAGAGAGACGGACACCGGCCCCTATAATGGGCTTTGGAGCGTGTCAAAGTTCATTGTATCCTGATCAGCATATGAAACGTTTATCGCTTATTGTAGTTGTGTATAACTCATAGTAGTGGGAATAAGGCGACGCGCTAGTGTGAGTTTGTGTGTGAGTGTGTGTGATTCGTATATATATATATATATATAGCAGTAACGGATGTTATTTGTGTTTTGGCCAATTACAAACATTTAATTCTTGTACACAGATTAAAGACAGTTTCCCTTCCAGGTCAAATGTCTTAATGATGCAAATACAAATAAAATACCCCCAAACTGTTCTGAAACGATCAAGTTTCGTTTGAAATACTTCATTTCTTATGGAAGGAATACACACTGGCATAGTCTTTTGTTGTCTTGGCTTGCGGCCTAAATCTGACACAACAAGGCTCGAAGAAGGGACATAATGCTTTATTTCATATATTAAAAAGAAATACATTCAGTAGTAGACATAGTAGGCAGTGCAAAGTTACTAAAAAGTGACCTAAGTTTAAAAGATGTGTATTTCTACTCCAGACATTATGGAGGCTCTGGTGTCACTTATATCAATGTGCTGTCTTTGCTTTGTTTAGCGACCAGCATCAAAGAGGCGCATAGAGGACTGCCTGGGAGAAGAGGACCACCAGGACAAAGAATGAAATCGATTGAATATGCTGTGCTGTTGCCCTGCAAAGCTGCGTGCATTTTTAGTTTCTCCGCAACATAATATGCATGTTTTTGTTATGAAATAAAATTGTTGATCGTATCTTGAGTTTATGGTGTTACATGTAATAGTCCTTATGATCTGTGACTGAGTGTGAAAGTTGGTGTGTGTGCGTGTATACATTTACCAAAACCTACATTCACTCTCAACGTTGCATTCACGTCGAAATCAAACCAAACCACAACCACAACCAAAAATTCACGTTGTATCGACGTGTAATTCACGTCAATTTTATCAGAAAAAAATGCACCAAAACACAATTTTTACGTTGTGTCAACGTAGAATTCACGTAATTTTTCATCTAAATTTTGACCTAAAATTTACGTTCCATTCACGTGGACATTACGTAAAAATGCAACGCAATTTCAACCAAACCACAACCACAACCAAAAATTCACGTTGTGACAACGTAAAATTCACGTAATGTTTTTACGAACAATCCACCTCCACCAATAATTCACGTTGCATTCACGTTGGTGTCACGTAAAATGCAACGTTGTTTTCCAACGTTATTCCCACGTGATTTCGTCCATACAAATCTACGTAAAAAAACGTTGAAACGCAACGTAAACCCAACGTAACCCAACGTGAATATAACGTGAATACAACGTAAAATTGTTTGCTGGGAAGGACCCCTAGATTCAGATTAGATCAGCAAACGCGTTTAGTTTCATCGAGCGAGCTGTGGTGCTCCTATTGTGTTGTCAGTTGCCGCGAACGTGTCGAAGCTCTGCCCAAATTTATCGTGAACTGGTCTAGCGTGTAGTTTGGCGCGACGTTTGTAATCGGTCGACTTGTGGTTTTGAATTCGTGCGCTTATGTTTCGCGACTAGCGTCAGCAGCAGTTTTGTGTTTCTTTTACGTGTGCTCACTGAGGAGAATCTGAAAGTAACTAAATGCTTTATTCATTCCTTGTGCTTTATTCTTATGATTCATTTGATGCTATGATGTTTGCATGTACATTTTGCCTCTGATTTGGTCCCGGGCGATGTCCGACCGGTCTCGCGTCAGAGTTGATGACGCCATTTTGATCTATCAGAGAGATGTGTTTTCTAGATCAGTTTCTAATTACTTTCATGATTTGACGCTGAAATTGAGCGTTAATAACTTCTGTTTTAGAGTCTTGTGAATTAAAGACTCGTAAGAATCAAGTAAGGCAGACTCGTTCTCATACGTTTCGTTTTCGCTGAGAAAAAGCCTGTCTCGCAATATTTGATGTCGAGAAGACCCATGTGTATCGTTGCCATTTTTCCCCATTTTTATCACATATTATTTCTGGAGATCAGTAAAGTCTGAGTAGTAGTCGGTTAAAAGTCCAAAGTTAAGCCCTCAGTGCCATTGGCCCGTAAAGCTACCTATTTACGATTTAGGCGCAGAAACCCCTACAATTGATGAACGGGAATTATGGTTGACACATATATTTTGGGTAATGAACTCGATGAGAAAAGCCTGTTACAATATTTTATGTCGAGTAGACCTATGTTAGATCTCCTTTTTACAAGGACAGTTTTATAACGATGAAGTCCGGTAAGGTAAGTCGAACCTTTCTCAGATTTCGGTTTTCGATGAGAAGGGATTTGACTACTTTGCTGGACGGAATTTCGCTTCGTAGCCAGTTTGTTGAGGAACAAAGAGGTTCTCAGTTTTCGCTTCTCTGAGGATCGTTCTTTGTTTCCAGCACTGTGACCGTAACTGTGTATAGGCGAAGTGTACAACATGACATGCTTTATGAAGTTTTGTGATGCATTACTTTTCATGTGTTTTATCATGTTGTTGCATTTCAAGCCGTATGTCGTTGACGGTTAACTGGCTGATGTAAGATTGTAGTGTCCGCCATTTTGACCGGCGTCGCCCGTGTAATGTCAGAGCGTCCCCCCTTCCCCTATTTTCCCTCCGTTTGGTGTGTCCCTTTTCCCCGCCAGTTCAATGGGCTTTGTTTGGGGAAAACACACATACACATTTTGTACACATGTACATGGTTTACCTTCCCTGCTCCTTTTCCCAGTTAAGAATTTATTCAATCAACAGCCATTGCCGGATAACATCTGAAGCCATAGTTAACTACTTGTTCATACCTAAAGCAACCTGGGTGTTGGTTGTTATTCAGACTAAATGTGTTAGCCTGATTCTCTCTCTCCCTGTCCTTTGTCAAGCTTTGTGTCAGCCACTGTCATGTTATGTATTCTGTCCTGTGTCACTCTACTGGTTCTACTCTGTTTGTCACATGCATTTTCATACTCTGATACTTTTGCTAGTCTTCATTTGTATTACCCTTTTACCTGTACATAATCTTATGAGTTTTGATTAACATTCCTTTGACTAATTCAGGCATGAGAATGATAGAGATCTTCTGAGTTAAGATCTCAGACAATAGGAAGATATTGTCTACAGGCTGATGCACAATTTTTAACTATCAATTCCCATGTTGCACTTTAAAGGCGGTTGCCTACAGAAGAACTTTGCGACTGGAAAAAACCTAACATTTTGTGCAGTCGCATAGCTGCACAACAGACTTTTAATCTAAAGCGATATGATTTAGTCGCGCTTCCCTGTAAAGTAATAGACTGTTGTCTAACGCTTCATTTTGAAGCATGGGAGAGCTCGCTTACCCCATGCCTGAGTTATCTTTCTTGTTCTTGTCGTTATTATTCAACTCGATGAAGATGTGTCTTCATGGCGATGAACATGCTTAATAATAACAATTATTTTGCAGTTGCGGTTCATGCAGTTGTTTAATTTATGTAGAGCATTTTCCTATGCAAGGCTTAGGCCTAAGGGAAGATGTTGTTTACTTCCCTTGACATTAGCTGTTGTGGAGTTGTTTAACTCACTGTGGATTCTCTTTCAGAGAATGCTGTGTCTGCAGGATTTTGGCTAAATTGTTACTTGTCTATATTTGTCATGATTATTTTGACAAATGATACATTCATTGGTTTATGCTTTGTATTATGTCATGCTTGACTTAGAAGGCATGTTGTTTATAATTGTATTTTCTTTTCTTTTTAGTGCCTTCTTCTTTACACTGCTTTCTGGTTTACACCAGAAATTCTGGTCTTATATATATATTGTTTCTGGACTACATTGTTTCTGGTTGATACCAGAACTCATAGTTATATTTCTTGCTACCTTATAACACTATTTCTGGTTTCATATTCATAGTTTATATTTCTGGTTTGCACCAGAAATACATATTGTTTCTGGTTTTACACTAAATACATATTTTCTGGTTCTGTTATTGTTTCTAGCTGATTCTGGTACTGATAGATATCAGAATTCATAATTGCTATTTCTGGTTAGATGTAGGCATTGCTATTTTTTGTAATAGAGTTCTGTTCATTGTTTCTAAATTATAACTTATAGATAGCATTGTCTCTGGTTGCTACCAGACTTAGCTAAACTGTTTTGGAACATTTCTGATTTAGATAAGCTACCTGAGTGGTTATTTTTAGTTACATTTTGCTTCAATAAAAGATAAGTTAAGATAAGTTAAAGCAACCTCTGTCTTCGGTGTCTTAATTGTATGCTCCTCTGCCTGTGCTAGCTCCCATGGGGTCGCCTTCACGCGGCGGGAGTGTTTCCACAGAGCTACCCCACCCCTTTACTTCTCTTCTTTTGTCTTATTTCTGCCTTACCAGTCCTTTCACCTATATTTCCTTCCAAGAAAACTCTCCCTACTATTCCCTGCAGATTTCCAATTCTTTTCTTGTTGTCTTATTTCTATCTGACTGGATCCATCACCTTTATTTCACTTACCAAAAGTCTTCTTTTCCACATCCTTATTTCTCTGCACCCCGCATGTCGTAAGAGGCGACTAACGGATTATGTTTCTCCTTTTACCCTTGTTTAGTGGTTCTTGTATAGAATATAGTCAATGTTTGTAAAGATTTTAGTCAAGCAGTATGTAAGAAATGTTTAGTCCTTTGTACTGGAAACTTGCATTCTCCCAGTAAGGTCATATATTGTACTACGTTGCAAGCCCCTGGAGCAATTTTTTGATTAGTGCTTTTGTGAACAAGAAACACTTAACAAGTGGCTCTATCCCATCTCCCCCCTTTCCCCTATCCCATCTCCCCCCTTTCCCTCGTCGCGATATAACCTTCGGGGTTGAAAACGACGTTAAACACCAAATAAAGAAAGAAAGATGCTTGTGCTATATATCCTTGTCCTTCCACCCGACCTTCCCACATTGGGAAAAACAAGGATCATGGTGATTTTCTTGACATGATTCACTTGAATTTCTGCTTGTTCATGATCAAAAACTATATTTAACTACATTTCTAACTGTATAAGAGGCATGTTTGGAAGTGGATTGTGAAGTAAATATGTAAACCCGAAATACATGAAGTAAATACTTTGGCTCGCCTCGTTGATTTCATTAGAAACTCTCCTACTCTTTGTCTTAGTGAAGTTAGTCAGGTCTCTGATCAGATCTTCGTCCTCGCTTGATTTCTTCTTCTTCCTCTTCTTCTTCTTCTTCCGTGGTAGGACTGGGTTCTCTCGAACGTTGAAAAGTCCTGCAGGTTGTCCATACACTTTTGGATTTCTGCCGTTCTGACCCAGTGACTGTGTAAAAAACATATCTCAGTGACGCAACATGCTCTCTCCAACGCTGGTGTCACTCACGTCAGTTTCAATTAAAGTGACAATCACTTTGCCTTTGCCGACTCTGATTCTGAAACAGACCAGATCTGCAAGTCAATCAATGCTTTGTGGATGAATGCTTGCAAGGCAAAACAAGTAAAGGGAAGTAAAAGAATCATCAAGAGAGAGAGAGAGAGAGAGAGAGAGAGAGAGAGAGAGAGAGAGAGAGAGAGAGAGAGAGAGAGAGGTTTTAAACATTAAGAGACTACATAAGAGATTTTGCATCAAATCCAAACAGGTAAACATGCTAGGACATGAAATATTCTCCGTTTTCCATTTGAAAAACTGCGTGAGAGTCGCAACCGAGTATGCGTGAGAGTCGCAACCTTTCAAAATAAAGCAAGCGTGAGAGTATCAACCGGCAATTTGTAGTGTTGCTACGCGATTTCTTGACATGTAATCGAATTGCAACTTTTCAAAGACCAAAAAGTACACTCATGTTTCAAGAATTGATTAATCTTGACTTTCCCGTTGACTATAATCTTTTACTTGCATTAAATATTCCATAATAACAATGAAAAGTCAACATTTTGGCGCAGAACGCTTGAAATGTGTCAATATTCTCTGCTCCCCTTTTACAAGTGCATTTAAATAATAAAATAATTCTGGAATATGGTACGCATACTTCTTATGCTAAAGTGCAAACAACAATAATACGATAAAATGTCTTTTTGTGAAAGTTATGATGCAATTTGTGGAGCAACTCACCTCGCTTTGCCGCCGCGTGAGAGCTGAAATGGATTGAACCGGAGCGTGGGTAGTTTCTTCGTATCAACCGGTTATACGGTGTGAAGGAGGAAGGACGAACGTTGACGGTGTTGGGGAGAGGGGGGGGGGTGGGGTGTAGCACGGTTGGCGGCACGATACTTGGCATGCGATCCACAGGTCGTGGGTTCGGGGGTAAGGGGATATAATTGAATAGGCCTAAATATCCCATGAGCTGCTTCTTTGTCTCCGTTACTTCAGTATGGGTATATATGTTGTATTTTTATAGCTCAATAAATACATCATGGACTCCAAAAAATATATGATAGTGCAGATTCCGATTTGGGCAAAGAACTACTTTCCTCCCGACCTTTGACCTCGCGCCGAACAATGTGACACATTTGTATGAAGTTCCAAAATCGTATCGCACGGCTCAGAAAACCATATCAGTTGCACGCCTAAATGAATCTCGGAACTGATCTGATGTATGGGATGCAATAAACAAACGTTTCTTTCATTATGAAAGCAATGCAGAACAGTCGAACACTATCACAATGCCAATACACCAGTTAACAGTTTCGGCACTTACATGGTACAAAGAAGGAAAACTCACGTGATACCCAAAGCGATTCTGGTTGGACGGAGAAATCTCCCTTGCATCGAAGCAGACGACTGTTTATCTACCGGGAAGCGTCCTTTGGCTTCGCTTCGTTATCAAACATCGGCTGTTTCACATGTTTTGCGAGCAAGTCTACTCTTTTGCCTGGCTCTGCAGTAAGTCCACATTGGCGATGAAGGTATCCAAGAACTTAACATGTGTGTATTTTTCCGTAATCCAGTCATATTCCTTCAAAATGCAATCAATCGGCGGTGACAGACTTGGGTCCTGTTTTCCTCACACCCATACCAGTTTAGGTTTATCCATGCAAACACACTCGCAAAACAGTTTATCACGAAGATACATTTCTAATAGGGAGCAAATGGTTAAATCTAAACCTACATATGTGTTCCCTAAAATTTGCTTCTCTGTCAATAAGCCTAATTGTATAATAATACGTTCGAGAAAAACAACGTGGAATCGATTCTGAATCGAGTAAGCCAAACGGGTGCCACTGCCAAACCGGTTTCCCCGTTCCGCCGACCTGAAACGCAAAACAAAAGAATTGTGCGCTTCAACTAAATGGATTTCTATACGACTTCATTACTTTCTTGCAACTTATGAACCTGTACTTAAACTAAACGGTCTGAAAGTAGTGTTACCGCGTACTTATCGATGCACTCATTCGTTTCATTTTTTCAGCGACGGTCACTTAGTTTGAGGTTGCAAAAGGGCCAAGTCTCCACAGATCGCAACAGTGCTGCTAGTAGTCTACACTTTGTGTTTGATGGTAGAATGGGATATACAGATTATAACACTCGTGGTTATTTTATATGGCTTGTATTTCAGTCAAGACCCAGCGGGAATATCAATCGAGAACCACTCGCCAGAGGCTCGTGTCTCCCGATGATATTCATCCGCTGGGTCTTGACTGAAATACAAGCCATATAAAAAACCACTCGTGTTGTAACCTATACATATTACTATGCATAACTTGCAAAACAAAGGACACACACACACACACCTCTCACTCATTTACTTGAGCTATCGAGGAACCCACAACCTGAGTGCTGGCGGAGTACATGATCCGAGTGCCAAAGACGAATTTGAACAAGTAGTCCTTGGCAGTTATCCTCCCGTGCGAATTTAGAACAGCGAAAGTGATGCGAGTGTTCTACTGCCTGGTAGAGCACTGGACTTGTGATCGAAAGGTCGCTGGTTCGAATCCGGGCCGGGACGGACACGGGTCAACTTTATGTGCAGACCCAGAGACGGTATCCATCTCCCATCCCCGTGTCACCACAGTGGCACATAAAAGACCGCGGTCGTTCTGCGATAAGAGCAGATGGCTGATACCACCTAAACACGCATATACACTTGTATATATATCTCATCTAAAGTCGGGTTAAAACCCGAGAACATGCGATATGCCCCTAATGGCTTTGCCGTGAGGGCGTAAAAATTGAATTTTTCTCTCTCTCTGGTGGTGGTTGTTTGTTTTAAGCGTCCCTTCAATCGATGTACTATGCAGGACTGATGCCAGTGTGTTTCCTTTCTCAGTTACATCCAGAGGAAGAAGGGGTTACCCTTAGTCATCTGGTGGGTTAATCAACAGCAGAGCAAAATACCATTCTGTTATTTGAAATGTCTGCTTTTCTTTCAAATGCTGTTCATGCATGTCAGCTAATTACTGATCAACTCCCTCTCAGCAACTGAGGCTATCGTAGGGTGACTGGTCCGTATGTTCACTAAGTTAATGTAAGTATCTTCTTCACACCAAATCGGATAACTACTGGTTAACCTCCACTAAGCCACTGCGGCTATTAAAGAGTGACCATTCAACCTTTTCACTTAATACATATAAAGTATTGTTTTCAGACCTGGGAACCTCTGTTTTGCACTTAGACAAACTTGGTGTCTTTTAAAAGCAACGAGGCTAATTTTAACAACACGAAGGCTATCTTCAACAGCATCAAGGCTATTCTAACAGCAACGAGGCTATATTTTAACAGCATGAATGTTATCACAAAAAACTGCCCGTTTCAAAAGGCCATACTCAGGAACAACTGCACTCAGCATTTTGTTTAGTACAGCATCTGAAAACTTGGTCTTCTCTTTTACAATTGACTTCAGATAGACAAGTATGAAACACCTGTTATCCAAATCAATAGCCGACACTAGCTGCTTCATGTCTTGTAGTTTAATGCGAGGGGAAAACGCACTCATTCAGAGTGTTCGTTGTCCGAGGCCCTATAAACCCAAAACAGCCATTCGAGGGCCATAACTCCGTCTTTTTCTCTCCTCGGTTTAGTGACCAAATAAAATCACCAACTCAATTCAACTAGGTGAAAGAAGAATCGACTCCAGACAAAGCAGACCAAGGCAAATATGTTTGTAGACAATGACGCCAGTATTTGAAGAATTGTGTGAGAGTAGAAACATGAGAGACTATTCAGATATCAATCAGACATCTGGGTTTATGTGTGTTTTGAAAAGAAAATATCAAGCAAACATCCTTGAAACAAGTCTTCCATAAACAACTGAAGTCGGCTGAACGATACCATTTGAAACACGAAATCTTATCAACATTATTTCCAACATTCACCGTTAATAGCAGAACAAGGAAGTATTGTGGAGACTGATACCGAAGAAGACAAATATTTTGGACATAGCCTGGGTGAAAGTCTCTCTCGCTTGATTCATCTAATATCAAACACTCTTCAAACAACTCTAGAACAAGACAATTACTGATATCAGATACTTCATGTCCTGCTGTTGGTGTTCTAGTGCAAGGGGCAACCGCACTTTCACTCAGAAAGGTATAGGCAACACTTTGTCCAAAACTACCTGCCCAGGCCCGTTCAACCTAACCCAGTAATTAATTCAAAGGCCATAACTCCTTCTTATTCTTATTTCTTTGTTTGATTGTTTCTTCGTTTTTTCTCTCTCGTTTTTAGTTGTTTTGTTTGTTTTGAGGACATAGTAAAACATCCACCAACAGACTCAAAAAAGGGAGGCAGTATGCTAGTCTCTAATTCTTGAGATAACCTCCGCAGCCACAAGGCCATATTCAACGACATCAATGCTATGTTTTAACAGCAATACGACTATCTTCAACAGCAGCAAGGCTATTTTTAACAGCAAAACGTCGAAGTGTTGAGGTCAACTTGTGCTCTCTTGTCTTGAGGTGTGGTATGATTTATAAATATGTATGAATATAATTATGTGTGTGTGTGTGTGTGTGTTCGCTCGTGCGTATGTATGTAAGTGTGTGCTCGCGCGCATCCGTATATGGTGTGTACGTATATATGGGCATGTGTGTGTGTATGTGTATGTGTGTGCGTGTATAGAATTTCAGATTTATTCGAATTTTTCCCAAGTACCATTTTTCTCATCACAGTTATTACAAAATATACAACACCACAATTCCAAAGTCCCCATACGACCCTCCACACGCTATCCAATGGGAATTCAACGTATCGACCTTCCTGCAACGCCCGGATGTTAAGGGGAGACCACCCAAGCTGATCACGTGGATAGCACCAATGGGATGACCCTGTGCGCCTGCGCACCTGTCCGGAAATGCCTTGTCGGATGACAACAAATGCGAAGTACCAAGAAAAGAGCGCAGCGCTTTTCTGGAACGCTGACAATATAGGGTGACCCCCCAAAAAAAAGTACCCAAACAAACTTGAACTCGCCGCATAATATGAGCATAACTTTCCTGAAAGACAAGCTAGAATGCTAAAATTTGGAGCATTTTCTGTGCAAATCATGCAGAGGCTACTTGTGTGTGAAAATACATTTTATGAAGATTGCTTTATTTTTGTTCAATTTATGACGTTTCTGACGTTTTGTTTGGGTACTCTTTTTTTTGGGTCACCCTGTATTAGGAGGGCGAAACCTCCTGAACGACCTCACCCAGATCAAGTGGGTTGCAGGAAAGTGATCGTTTCTCTGGCTGGCTGGCTGGCTGGCTGGTAGTCTGGCTTGCTGTCTGGGTTTTAAGGGTATTATCTGTTTGTCTGTGTCAGTGTCTTGCCTTTTTTTGGATACGTGAAGATTTTTGCACAAGTACCTTCCAGTTCACATTTACGGGCAATGCGGACCTTAAAAGTGCCAAGGAGCGAAGATGACAAGTGCTTCAAGACCATAGAGAGCAACTACAAGTTCCTGCTGGCTTTCGTAAACACCCTTTATAAGGAGTACATTACGGAAAAAGTTCTTCCGCTGCATGGAGGCTGATCTTGTCCTGGTCGTGCGGGGCCGGGCTGGCTATGAGGTGATTTCATTTATGTGATGTGTCTGATTTCATTTATCTGATGTGTCTGATTTCATTTATCTGATGTGATATCATTTATCTGATGTGTCTGATTTCATTCATTTGATGTGTCTGATTTCATTCATCTGATGTGTCTTATTTCATTCATTCGATGTGTCTGATATCATTTATCTGATGTGTCTTATTTCATTCATTTGATGTGTCTAATGCTATCTTTTAACAGCAATACGACTACTTTCAACAGCATCAAGGCTATATTTAACAGCAACAAGACTACCTTCGACAGCATCAAGGCTATGTTTAACAGAAAAAAGACTATCTTCGACAGCATCAAGGCTATGTTTAACAGAAAAAAGACTACCTTCGACAGCATCAAGGCTATGTTTAACAGAAAAAAGACTATCTTCGACAGCATCAAGGCTATATTTAACAGCAACAAGACTATCTTCGACAGCATCAAGGCTATATTTAACAGCAACAAGACTATCTTCGACAGCATCAAGGCTATGTTTAACAGAAACAAGACTATCTTCAACAGCATCAAGGCTATTTTTAATATATCTATCTATATATATATATACGACTAGTGTCTGTCTGTCTGTCTGTCTGTCTGTGTGTGTGTGTGTGTGAGTGTTCGCGATGCACGGCCAAAGTTCTCGATGGATCTGCTTCAAATTTGGTGGGCATATTCAGGTACACCCGGGACAGGACACAACCTGGTCGATATTTCAACACGTGCTCTCAGCGCGCAGCGCTGAACCGATTTTGGTTCCACCTCAGCTACCCGGGCCCCCATACCGACACACCAAAGCCGCTAGACCACATCACAACGCCAAAGTTCTCGGTGGATCTTTTTCAAATTTGGACACCGTATTCAGCTACACCCCGGACACAATATCATCGATGAGATATTTCAACACGTCCTCTCAGCGCGCAGCGCTGAACCGATTTTGGTTTTTGTGTTCATTTCACCATTACAAGTAACTCTTCCTTATCTTCTCCAGTGTTTTCCGTTTATCTCCCTTCCTTCGTGTGGCTTCAATCCATATTCCCGTTTCTAAGTTACTATTTTTAGAATGTCACTGCGCTGTCCAGAACGCTTCCCTTGCACCCGTAAGTTGTTCTTACTGTCAAAGTGAAAAGGTCGAATCAATTTATAGCCACGCGAAAAATACACTCTCACCTATCTCTATATATTTATAGATATAGATATACATATATATATACGGCTTCTCTGTGTGTATGTGTGTTTGTGTATGTGTGTGGGCAAAAACCTGTGTATTGTAGAGTTCTGTTTGTGATGTGGTCTAGCGGCTTTTGTCTGTCTGTATGTTCTGGCATTTGAGAAGCCACAACAGATAATATAGGGCTAAGAAATAAGCTCTAAAAATCTCAAGTTGTTCTTACTGTCAAAGTGAAAAGGTCGAATCAATTTATAGCCACGCGAAAAATACACTGTCACCTATCTCTATATATTTATAGATATAGATATACATATATATATATATATATATATATATATATACGGCTTCTCTGTGTGTTTGTGTGTGTGTGTGGGCAAAAACCTGTGTATTGTAGAGTTCTGTTTGTGATGTGGTCTAGCGGCTTTTGTCTGTCTGTATGTTCTGGCATTTGAGAAGCCACAACAGATAATATAGGGCTAAGAAATAAGCTCTAAAAATCTCAAACCCGTTTGACAGGACTTCGCCTTCAAAGGTGATTGTGGTGAACCGCCACGCTGTCTGTCTCTGTCTCGCGATTCACCCCGGCGAATTCACCATTCCCAGTAACTCTTCCTTATCTTATCCAGTGTTTTGCGCCTTCGTGTGGCTTCAATCCATATTCCCGTTTCTAAGTTTGTTTGTTTGTTTGCTTAACGCCCAGCCGACCACGAAGGGCCATATCAGGGCGGTGCTGCTTTGACATTTAACGTGCGCCACACACAAGACAGAAGTCGCAGCACAGGCTTCATGTCTCACCCAGTCACATTATTCTGACACCGGACCAACCAGTCCTAGCACTAACCCCATAATGCCAGACGCCAGGCGGAGCAGCCACTAGATTGCCAATTTTAAAGTCTTAGGTATGACCCGGCCGGGGTTCGAACCCACGACCTCCCGATCACGGGGCGGACGCCTTACCACTAAGGCCAACCGTGCCGGTTCCGTTTCTAAGTTACTATTTTTAGAATGTCACTGCGCTGTCCAGAACGCTTCCCTTGCACCCGTAAGTTGTTCTTACTGTCAAAGTGAAAATGGCGAATCAATTTATAGCCACGCGAAAAATACACTGTCACCTATCTCTATATATTTATAGATATAGATATACATATACGGCTTCTCTGTGTGTGTGTGTGTGTGGGCAAAAACCTGTGGATTGTAGAGTTCTGTTTGTGATGTGGTCTAGCGGTTTTTGTCTGTCTGTATGACAACACAAAGACATAGAGAGTTGAGGGGCAGATCAAACGGTCACAACAGACTTTAGGTCTTCTGTGATTGAAATGGATTCAAGAATAAATATACTGCAGTGGAACTGTCGTTCCCTTAACACTGCTCTACCGTACCTTATTAATTATCTTAACCAAAACAACATGTTCAATGTATTATTGATACAGTCCCCACTCTGTCATGCGGGAAAACTCCCCTTCATATCTGGTTTCTTTTACCCACCCGTCACAGATTATCAGGTTGATGATACGAGCGGAGCACAAACTATCAAGTACACAGTAACCTATGTCAGAGACAATCTGAAGTACAATGTTCACCCAACCCCTGTTCCGGCCGACACAAAAATACATTCAAACCTAGTTGAACTTCTGCTGAATGATGGCCCATCCATCTTCTTATTAAACATATATAACAGAAACATTACCAAAGGCCCGATTTTCAGCTTGCTCCCAGAGCTCGACGGAAGACGCACCTGGGTGATCGGAGGAGATGTTAATGGCCGAAACCCCCTGTGGGATGCCAACTTCCCCGATCAGACATGTGCCGTGGGAAAGAGCCTTTCTACCTATATAACGCAATCAAATGTGTACTTACTAAATGACGGATCAGCAACCAGAATACCCGATATCTCAAACCAACACCCCTCCGCCATTGACATAACCTTGGTTAGTCCCACTCTCGGATTAACAACGGACTGGTGCGTTGTGTCAGATAAATTAAAAAGCGACCACTTACCAATCATGATATCCATTATTGGGAAATCACCACACACAGAGCCAGGTTCAAAAGCCTTAAAATACAATTATAAAAAGGCGGACTGGGCAGTTTTCAAGGACGCTGTCACTAAGTCTGCCGATGCACATGCCCTCTTGGATGGCAATCCAGAGTCCCAAGAAAGTATCGACAACAAATATAAACAGCTAAGATCAAACCTGCTGAATGCAATGGAATTGTCAATCCCCAAAACAAAACCTTTTATCGGACCCAGTAGAACTGATCAGAGCCCATGGTGGACAGAAGAATGCAGAACAGCCGTCAGGTTAAAAAGAACTGCAAAAGAGAAGTATGATCGCTTCAGGTCTGCACAAAACCACAACAATATGAAATCAACTGAAGAACAATGTGACAAAATTATAGACAAAGCAAAAAAAGAATACTTTGAAAACATGTCCAGCAAAGTGAGCGATTACAGAGATGCTGGAAAAATTTGGACCAAAATAAGGAAATTCAAATGCAGACACAAGCAGGCTGAACGTCCTCTTATGCACGAAGGACAAAAATATGAAAGCCTTCCTGAAAAAGCAGAACTGTTTGCAGATATTTTTGCAGCAGCAAGCCAAACAGATAAACTGTTATGTGAGCAGGAACTCTTCCGTAAGAAGTGGGAGGATAAACAGGACTTAAACGACCCAGAACTCAACCCTTCCTTAAAAATAAATGCTCCCTTATCCATTCAAGAACTGAAAACGGCTATAGCATCGGTGACAAAAGTCCGATCCGCCTGTGGTTCTGATCCAATAAACTATCAGGTCATACAACATTTACCAAACCAAGGATTAAATCTTTTACTGGATTTTTATTCAACATGCTGGAAGTCTGGCCTGATTCCCTCATCTTGGAAAGAGGCTGTTGTGATCCCCATTTTAAAGCCTGGAAAACCAAGAGCTGACCCTTCCAACTGGCGCCCTATATCTCTGACCTCCCATCTGAGCAAAATCTATGAAAGAATACTAAAATCCAGACTAGAAGATGAAATGGAAAGAAAAAAGGTAATACCCCTGTGCCAAGCCGGTTTCCGTCGAGGCAGGGGTGTCTCGGATCACATTGTAAAACTGTCCTCCAAAATTAAGAAAGCTCTCTCACGCAAGAAGTCTCTCTTTGCTGTCTTTTTTGACATCAAAAAAGCCTACGATACAGTATGGCACCAACGATTGTTGTTCAAATTGAAGCAATTAGGCATCAGTGGTAATATGTTTCAATACATAAAAAGCTTTCTACTGAACAGATCCTTTCAAACTGATTATAAAGGTGCCAAATCATCCACTCGCAAAGTTGACATGGGAGTGCCACAGGGCTCAGTAATAGCACCACTGCTTTTTAGCATTATGCTGCATGACATATCGACAATTAAAACACATGGAGCCGAACTGACGCTTTATGCGGATGATATTGCTCTATGCAAAGAGTATCAAAACAAAACCTATAAAACAGAACACAAATTCTCTAAAGAGTGGCAAACAGCTATAGATAACATTGCGAACTATATGCGGGAGAATGGCTTCACTCTCTCTGCCGAGAAAACTGTATTCGTTGTCTTTACAAACCGAAAACTGGAAGATCGAGAAAAGATACAGTTCTCACTAGATAAATCTGTTGTCTCACCCAGTCAGCAGGTGAAATATCTGGGCGTACTTTTCACCTCAAATGGACTATGGACTGCTCACTTAAAGTATCTTTTAAGCAAAGCAAATAAGACCATCAACCTTCTTAAAATACTGGCTGCCCAACCATGGGCAAAGTGCCCAGTTATTCTAACAAACATCACCAGAGCTCTTATAAGATCAAGACTATCATATGGACAGGAGGCCTACTTCTCGTCAGCTCGAAAATGGCTTGATAAGCTACAGTCAGCGGAATGTCGTGCCCTTCGGCTTGCCCTCGGACACCCAAGGCATTCAAAGCAGGCCATTGTATACCACCAAGCAGGATTCCTCCCTCTTGACATGTGGCGGCGTAAGTGCTGCGCAGATTACAATGTTCGAGCCAACACAGTGCAAAACTCAACAAAAGAGGAGCTACAACCGCACTACAATCATGTCCAAAACAAAAAGGCCCACTTTCGCACTACTTTCTCCTCACTGGCTCAATTCAATGCTTCACTCTTTAGTGAAATCAGTGTCGACCCAAATGATGTGGCCCAAAACCCCATATCTCGTGATCCCTCATGGACAATGAAAGAAATGAATTTTGACACAGAATATTGCACAGCTACAAAGGATGATCAGTTATTACTCAGGATACAAGCCCTTGAGCACATTAATACTGTATACAAAGGCCATGTTCATGTTTACACAGACGGGTCAGTGTTGGATAACAAGAAGGCTGGCGCAGCTTTTGTAATCCCCAGCGATGACATGACTGGGAAATTTAAACTGTGCAACAGAAACTCGATCTTCTCAGCTGAGCTCCTTGCCATCTGCATGTCGCTTGTTCATCTCAATCTCAAGAACACTCCTCCTCAAAAGATAGCTATATTCTCTGACTCCAAAGCAGCCATTGAAGCATTAAGATCTAACAAAAGATCAAAAAGACATGATCTTGTCATTGCCATAAAGGAGCTGGCAAATAAAATTATAAAACAAGTCGCGTAAGGCGAAAATACAACATTTAGTCAAGTAGCTGTCGAACTCACAGAATGAAACTAAACGCAATGCAACGCAGCAAGGCCGTATACTCGTAACATCGTCAGTCCACCGCTCACGGCAAAGGCAGTGAAATTGACAAGAAGAGCGGAGTAGTAGTTGCGCTGAGAACGATAGCACGCTTTTCTGTACCTCTCTTCGTTTTAACTTTCTGAGCGTGTTTTTAATCCAAACATATCATATCTATATGTTTTTGGAATCAGGAACCGACAAGGAATAAGATGAAAGTGTTTTTAAATTGATTTCGACAATTTAATTTTGATAATAATTTTTATATATTTAATTTTCAGAGCTTGTTTTTAATCCAAATATAACATATTTATATGTTTTTGGAATCAGCAAATGATGGAGAATAAGATGAACGTAAATTTGGATCGTTTTATAAAAGAAATATTTTTTTTACAATTTTCAGATTTTTAATGACCAAAGTCATTAATTAATTTTTAAGCCACCAGGCTGAAATGCAATACCGAAGTCCGGGCTTTGTCGAACAATACTTGACCAAAATTTCAACCAATTTGGTTGAAAAATGAGGGCGTGACAGTGCCGCCTCAACTTTCACGAAAAGCCGGATATGACGTCATCAAAGACATTTATCAAAAAAAAGAAAAAAACGTATGGGGATATCATACCCAGGAACTTTCATGTCAAATTTCATAAAGATCGGTCCAGTAGTTTGGTCTGAATCGCTCTACACGCACGCACACACACACACACACACACACACATACACACACACATACACCACGACCCTCGTCTCGATTCCCCCCTCGATGTTAAAACATTTAGTCATAACTTGACTAAATGTAAAAAGGAAGCGAGATTAACCTGGTCTGGTGTCCAGCACACGTGAACGTGCCTGGCAACGAGAAAGCGGACAAAGCCGCTAAAGAAGCTGCCCAAGGCATAGGCTCCTCCGAGGTAGACCTGCCATTGTCTGCTTCTGAGATCAGTAGCCTTACAGACTCTCTTCTCTGGAGAGAATGGAGGAACAAATATATGCACAAGGCTATAAGCTCTGGCTGGCTCATTCGGGAAGCCCCATCAAAACAGATGAACACCTATAATGCATGCCCACGTGTAATAAAAAGGATTAACCGCCTAAGGGCAGAAGCTGGGAATTACCAATTTCTAGAGCTTAAATGCACCTGTCAATCCGACCTCACCATTGCTCATTTGACTTTGGAGTGTGATTTGAACTCATGCCACTTTCAACCCCTGACTCATTTTATAAACTCAAATAGAAATATTCTGCCAAATACCTCAAAGGAAAAATTAAGCTATCTTTTAAGTTTTAATAAAGACCTTGGGTGGCAAGGCCCCAAACTTATCGCTGTTTATCAGACTTATGCACACGCACCCACTTGGTCCCTGGATATGAAGAGACGTTGCTGCGGCTGACGCCATTGCTTCTCATACAGCTACTATATATTTTTATCAGAACTTTTAAAAATACCATTTTATATCCAAGTATCTCTTAACACTATTTTTAATTAGATGAGCGAGAGTGTGCGGGGGGCGGGAGGGTGGTGAACCACTGTACATAAAGGGAAAGTTTGTGTGCGTGCCTGTGTGTGTTCTTAATCTAAGACAAATGTCGCCAGTGTTTTTACAGAGTGACGTTAAATAAACGATTTTATCATCATTTATCTGTCTGTATGTTCTGGCATTTGAGAAGCCACAACAGATAATATAGGGCTAAGAAATAAGCTCTAAAATTCTCAAACCCGTTTGACAGGACTTCGCCTTCAAAGGTGATTGTGGTGAACCGCCACGCTGTCTGTCTCTGTCTCGCGATTCACCCCGGCGAAGCCGGGTATTCCTCTAGTATTTATATATATATATATATAGATATCCCCTTGGGGTTGTCAGATGAGGTTAGTCTCCCATGCCAACAGAAGCTACCATTCAGAGAGTGGTTTGCTTCTTAGTTGGATACCATGGGTTGACAACTCTCGCCATCAGTACCACCTGACCACCGGTGAGACACAATAGTGTCGAAACACGTGTTTGGTCTAGGTACAAATACAATGGTCCTCCTCAGGACTAGATTACCTTGCGATACGTCCCCCACAAAGGGACTTTGCTCTGTAAATCTCGGTCCCCCTTGAGGAGGGTCTGATGCTCACAATAGGCTGTCTGTGAAGGGATACTTATTTCTTTCTCTGCTAAGAGATTTTAACAAATCTCGGAAGAAAGTCTCTGCTGACTTTCAATTGTTTCTTTCACAATTTCTGATGTTTTATATATATCTATATCTATATATATATACGACTTGTGTCTGTGTGTGTGTGTGTCCGCGATGCCAAGCCAAAGTTCTCGATCGATCTTTTTCAAATTTGGAGGCCATATTCAGCTACATATCCCGGACACAACCTCATCGATGAGATATTTCAACACGTGCTCACCGATTTTGGTTTTTCTCTGGATCCATTTCCAGTAACTCTTCCTTATCTTCTCCAGTGTTTTCAGCGTTTACCTCCCTTCCTTCGTGTGGCGTCAATTCCCGTTTCTATTTTTAGAAGGTCACTGTCGACAACGCTCAATCCATATTCCCGTTATACTATTTTTAGAAGGTCACTACTCTTCTCCAGTGTTTTGCGCGTTTATCTCCCTTCCTTCGTGTGGTGCACCGGCAAAGCCGGCGTACACCCGGTAAAGCCGGCGTACACACGGCAAAGCCGGGTCCCCGGCGCAGCCGGGTATTCGGCTCGACTTTTTCCCGGCGCAGCCGTACCCGGCGAAGCGGGTATTCATCTAGTATATACATATATGTGTTGAACAGCAGTGAAAAGTTGACCGCTTTTCCTGTTTAACCTTTTCAAAATTAGATCTATCTTGTTCGCGTATCCATTTCTGGATCTGCAGGCTGGTACAGAGTTACCTCCCTTTAGGCTTTTTCAAATTTCCCTTGTTTTAACCTAATTTCTTGGTTAAAACTTGTCTAAATTTCTAAATTCTTTCTTAATAAATATCAATTCCACACTTTGGCCTTAAATCAAAGTGTTTCCCTTCACAGATATCCCCTTGGGGTTGTCAGATGAGGGTAGTCTCTCATGCCAACAGAAGCTACCATTCAGAGAGTGGTTTGCTTCTTAGTTGGATACCATGGGTTGACAACTCCCGCCATCAGTACCACCTGACCACTGATGAGACACAATAGTGTCGAAACACGTGTCTGGTCTAGGTACAAAAACAATGGTCATCCTCAGGACTAGAGTACCTTGTGATACGTCCCCCACAAAGGGACTTTACTCTGAGGAGGGTCTGATGCTCCTAATAGGCTGTCTGTGAAGGGATACTTATTTCTCTCTCTTTCTCTGCTAACAGATTATAACAAATCTCAGAAGAAAGTCTCTGCTGACTTTCAATTGTTTCTGATATTATATATACGTGTGTGTGTGTGTGTGTGTGTGTGTGTGTGCTCGCTCGTGCGTATATATGTAAGTGTGTGCGCGCGCGCATCCGTATATGTGTGTGTTTATATGTGCGCGCGGGTATGCGCGCCTGTGTGTGTGAGCGCGCGCCTATCCGTATATGGGTTGTATGTATATATCGGCGTGTGTATGTGTATGTGTGTGCGTGTATAGAATTTTAGATTTATTCGATATATTTTCCCAAGTGCCATTTTTTCTCATCACAGTTATTACAAAATATACAACACCACAATTCCAAAGTCCTCATACGACCCTCCCCACGCTATCCAATGGGATTTCAACGTATCGACCTTCCTGCAACGCCCGGATGTTAAGGGGAGGCCACCCAAGCTGATCACGTGGATGGCACCAATGGGATACCTTCGAAAACTTCCGGACCCTGTGCGCCTGCGCACCTGTCCAGAAATGCCTTGTCGGATGACAACAAATGCGAAGTACCATGAAAAGAGCGCAGCGCTTTTCTGGAACGCTGAAAATACAGGGTGACCCCCCAAAAAAAGTACCCAAACAAACTTGAACTCGCCGCATATGAGCATAATAACTTTCCTGAAAGACAAGCTAGAATGCTACAATTTGGAGCATTTTCTGTGCAAATCATGCAGAGGCTACTTGTGTGTGAAAATAAATTTTATGAAGATTGCTTTATTTTTGTTCAATTTATGACGTTTCTGACGTTTTGTTTGGGTACTCTTTTTTTGGGTCACCTTGTATTAGGAGGGCGAAACCTCCTGAACGACTTCACCCAGATCAAGTGGGTTGCAGGAAAGTGATCGTTTCTCTGGATGGCTGGCTGGCTGGCTGGCTGGTAGTCTGGCTTGCTGTCTGGGTTTTAAGGGTATTATCTGTTTGTCTGTGTCAGTGTCTTCCCTTTTTTTGGATACGTGAAGATTTTTGCACAAGTACCTTCCAGTTCACATTTACGGGCAATGCGGACCTTACAAGTACCAAGGAGCGAAGATGACAAGTGCTTCAAGACCATAGAGAGCAACTACAAGTTCCTGCTGGCTTTCGTAAACACCCTTTATAAGGAGTACATTACGGAAAAAGTTCTTCCGCTGCATGGAGGCTGATCTTGTCCTGGTCGTGCGGGGCGGGGCTGGCTATGAGGTGATTTCATTTATGTGATTTGTCGGATTTCATTAATCTGATGTGTCTGATTTCATTCTTCTGATGTGCCTGATTTCATTCATCTGATGTGTCTGATTTCATTCATCTGATGTGTCTTATTTAATTCATTTGATGTGTCTGATTTCATTCATCTGATGTGTCTGATTTCATTCATCTGATGTGTCTTATTTCATTCATCTGATGTGTCTTATTTTATTCATTCGATGTGTCTGATATCATGTATCTGATGTGTCTTATTTCATTCATTTGATGTGTCTAATGCTATTATGTTAACAGCAATACGACTACCTTTGTCACAGTTTCAGTGACACGTTTGAGAAAGTAACTTTGTTGGGCGCCTTTCTCAAATTGCAACGTAATGCGCCTGTGCTGGCCACAGCATTGGGGGGAAAAGTTGTGGCAGACCTTCACGTAATTCACGTGGAAACCGTGCGGGTATCGTGTGATTTCGCTCACCGTTTATAACACGTGTTCCAAGCATGCTATAGGTGTGTTTGGTAGGCGACCAGTGATTGGTCAGGAAGATCGCTTGGTTTGGGGAAGCGATTGCTGATTGGTCAGGGAGATCACATGGTCTTTCTTTCCAGTCCTTCTTTCTTTCTTTTCTACACATGCTTTGCAGACGACAGGGTCTGAGTTTCCGTGACTAAGATTTGGAGGATTCCAACGCGCTGCAAGACTGGTTTAGGTCGACCAACGGGCTTCTGGCGTCAGTGCAAAACGCAGAAAACGCAGAAGGCCGCTTAGGACGTAAGGGATTTGGCTACATACTTTCGCTGACGAGCGGGAGCCAAATATTCAAGCGGTTTGCTTGGGAGAGCTACGTTTTACGAGCTGTTGAGCTTGTTGCTGGTTGTTGCTGGAGGTGTTGCTGTACGTTTGCTGGACGTTTGCTACCTGGCTGCTACCTGTTTGCTGTTGAAGACGGGCTACACTGTTGCTGTCCTTTGCTGTACGGTTGCTGTTCTACGGCTGTTACTTGTGTTGCTCCAACTTTCACCTGTATGCTCCACTGCTCCACTGTGTTTCATCGAATGGACCCTGGCTACACCGATAGTTGAGTGCACCCATGCGTAAACGCCCCCCACCTTGTCATCTTTCTAACCCTTTATGACGAACTTTGAGTTGTGACAACGTGGAGTGTTAAGGCCTGTACAGGCTAAGACTTTTTACAGAGCAGCTAAGTGTTTTCTAACTTTACACGGTTCAGCGTGTTCTTATTCAGTATTTCATAAACTCTAACTGGCTTTTGTCAGTTATTATTACTTTACGACTTGGTCGTAAAAACACTTTTGGCTTCACGAGAAGAGGGAGGTGGAGAGTTAGTGCATATAAACAGACGTCTAGAACTTATACTTTTGTTGTTTCTAACTTTTTTGTGTGACTGCGAGAGTGGATCGTGGTGTGGTTAGTCAGTTAGCAGTAATTGACCGTTTTAGGTCATTCATTTGACTTTAAAACGTGACAACCTTCAACAGCATCAAGGCTATATTTAACAGCAACAAGACTATCTTCAACAGCAGCAAGGCTATTTTTAACAGCAACAAGACTATCTTCAACAGCATCAAGGCTATTTTTAACAGCAACAAGACTATCTTCAACAGCATCAAGGCTATTTTTAACAGCAACAAGACTATCTTCAACAGCATCAAGGCTATTTTTAACAGCAACAAGACTATCTTCAACAGCATCAAGGCTATTTTTAACAGCAACAAGACTATCTTCAACAGCATCAAGGCTATTTTTAACAGCAACAAGACTATCTTCAACAGCATCAAGGCTATTTTTAACAGCAACAAGACTATCTTCAACAGCATCAAGGCTATTTTTAACAGCAAAACGTTGAAGTGTTGAGGTCAACTTGTGCTCTCTTGTCTTGAGGTGTGGTATGATTTATAATGTGTGTGTGTGTGAGTGTGTGTGTGTGTGTGTGTGTGTGTGTGTGTGTGTGTGTGTGTATGTGTGTGCTCGCTCGTGCGTATGCATGTAAGTCTGTGCGCGCGCGCATCCGTATATGTGTGTTTATATGTGCTCGCGGGTATGCGCGCCTGTGTGTGTGTGCGCGCGCCCATCCGTATATGGGGTGCATGTATATATGGGGATGTGTATGTGTGTGCGTGTATAGAATTTTAGATTCGATATATTTTCCCAAGTTCCATTTTTTCTCAACGTATCGACCTTCCTGCAACGCCCGGATGTTAAGGGGGAGGCCACCCAAGCTGATCACGTGGATGGCACCAATGGGATACCTTCGAAAACTTCCGGACCCTGTGCGCCTGCGCACCTGTCCGGAAATGCCTTGTTGAATGACAACAAATGCGAAGTACCAAGAAAAGAGCGCAGCGCTTCTCTGGAACGCTCAAAATATTAGGAGGGCGAAACCTCTCAAATAGTTAACTCGCCTACTTGACGTGTCTCAACGAAAAAAGATGCGCGAGGGCAAATAGGCCTACGTCCAAAACAAATCTTATTCTGAATACTTGTCCGCACACATATCCAAATCATCTCTCTCTCTCTCTCTCTCTCTCTCTCTCTCTCTCTCTCTCTCTCTCTCTCTCTCTCTCTCTCTCTCTCTCTCTCTCTCTCTCTCTCTCTCTCTCTCTCTCTGTTCGAAAACCCTTCCCCAAATCCAGCCCATCTTGCTATGGGCATATTGCCTGAGCAATTAAACCATCCTGACTCCTGACTCTCTCTCTCTCTCTCTCTCTTTCTCTCGATCAAGCAGGGCGGATTTTTCACTGCTGCGATCTCTCCAGCTTGAAATTCTTCATTACTCCACCACAATGTCTGTTGTTGGACTTCCAACCGGAGTAAAAGCCATGCTAGAGGCCCTGCTTGCTGAAAATCAGCTAACTTCCTGGAAAGTTGCCTCTGAAGGAAGCAAGACAGTCGTTGTTTTTTGAATGACCAGTAGCAGCACAGCCGCCATTACCGCTCACTCAACTAGTAAACAACAGTTTCGTCGCAAGCCCCCCAGCCAACTACGACGTGATGCGATGAGGGCCGAAGCCTACACAAGATCCAAACAACAGGAACAACAACAACAGGAACAACAGGCAAGTCCCCCTTTTCGCCCAACCCCCCTATTTTCTCCCACGCCAGAAAAGGAAAGTGTTGGCAAGAAAGATGACAGATGTGACACACAGTATGAGCAAGCAGCATTCCATCGCTGTCACCATTGCACCACTATGGCAATTCAGCACGTGCAAACCGTGAATTAGATATCGCCGAACGGGCGACTGACTTTGAAACTGGGTCACTGGCTGACATGCATGCGTGCTATGTAAACAAAAACACTGACTTGGTGGAAGAAAGTGCAGTGGAATCAGAGATGAGTGAGGGGAAGGGGAAGGCGTTGCGGAAGGGGGACTCGGGTACAGAAGAGGAACGTGTTATTGAGAACAGTGCAGAACAGGCTGGTTTTTTCCTAGAAGATATCTACGAACAAGTAGGAGCAGTGACAAACACGAAGAAGCAGAGAAGGCTGAGGGACATCCGCCGTAACCAGTCCATACACCACGCGGTGCTCGACAAGCGTTTTGAACAGAACGTGCTTGTATGCGAATCGGACGACATCGTGCTAAGATACGACATAAGAGAAAGGAAAGTTGGTACATCAAAATGAAAAAAACAGAGGTTACAGAACTGAAAGATTTTTCAGCGCGCTGTCTGAAGAGGTCGAAACCTCTGAGCAAAGACGACTTCGCAGAAGACAGAAAGCAGGCGACCAGAGACCTGAACGTGTTGGCGGCAGTCGTGAGACTGTACCTGGGCTGATCTTCGACCTGCATTGTTAACAGCTGTTAAGAGATGAGCAGAAATAACAAACAAAGACCCCCGTGTGACGGACGTGCACCTCCCTATACCTGTGAGCACAGACTGACTCGCTATCGGACTTCCAGCAGCGAGAATCTTTTCGCGATCGTGCATGTTTCGGTATCCAGAAAGCTTTGTACGTCGACATCCCAACCCCACAACACCCTTTCGCTAAAAACAATTGTTTCCGCGAATAAAACATTCTGATTCTGATTCTGATTCTCTCTCTCTCAAGAGCTAGCAATTTTCAAAGAATTTAATTCTGCGTGATTTATCTTTTCCCTGAGCCATCGCGAACTCGTGTGATCAAGTTTCCTTTTTATATTTAGTCAAGTTTTGACTAAATATTTTAACATCGAGGGGGAATCGAAACGAGGGTCGTGGTGTATGTGCGTGTGTGTGTGCGTGCGTGTGTGTGTGTGTGTAGAGCGATTCAGACTAAACTACTGGACCGATCTTTATGAAATTTGACATGAGAGTTCCTGGGTATGAAATCCCCGAACGTTTTTTTCATTTTTTTGATAAATGTCTTTGATGACGTCATATCCGGCTTTTCGTGAAAGTTGAGGCGGCACTGTCACGCCCTCATTTTTCAACCAAATTGGTTGAAATTTTGGTCAAGTAATCTTCGACGAAGCCCGGGGTTCGGTATTGCATTTCAGCTTGGTGGCTTAAAAATTAATTAATGACTTTGGTCATTAAAAATCTGAAAATTATATAACTGTAAATCATTCGAAAGGGAAGGCATTCATGTACACGTTGTTGCCACTTAAAATGACGTCATTATCTGTTTGTTTTTGTGAAATTGACAAGAAGAGCGGGGTATGTAGTAGTTGCGCTGAGAAGGATAGCACGCTTTTCTGTACCTCTCTTCGTTTTAACTTTCTGAGCGTGTTTTTAATCCAAACATATCATATCTATATGTTTTTGGAATCAGGAACCGACAAGGAATAAGATGAAAGTGTTTTTAAATTGATTTCGAGAGAGAGAGAGAGAGAGAGAGTGAGAGACACACAGACAGACAGACACAGAGAGAAAGAGATAGACAGACAGAGGGAGAGACAAACAGACGAACACACAGACAGACATAGACAAACACACAAACAAAGACACACAGACAGACTTCACTATTGTATGTGCAAGTAATTTTGTTAAACCACACGTTACGTTCACCACTGAACGTGAAACCATGTAAAACGTTACTATCTCAGATAACGGCACTGACGCTACCGGAAATAGAATTTATCAGTGAAATTCTACCATCAATTTAGTAATCGATGCGATGTAAATTATCCTAAAACTGTGATATGATCACGACATCGTTTAGCATTTAGGATCAAATGGTGCCAATGTGTACACAATGCACAAATCACAGACAACAGTTATACACTTTACGTACATGTAACTCTCCAACTGACATTGTCTGCCACTTGAAACAAATGACTTTCGAAGGAAAATTAACTCCAATATATAAATATTATGTATGATTTTTAATAATTACTTGCACTTTTTGAAAATAAAGCTTTTTCTACGATAAGGTGTTATGTATAAGTCATCCGGTAGAAAAACCGGAAGTATCGTGTACTAAGCATATGTATATGTTTAAAAAGTTAATTGTGTTAATGTAGAACATCTTGCCTATGTATATGTTTAGGTTTTGAATACTTTAGGGGAAAACCATAGCCATTATTCATTCATCTTCAACTAACACCCCTAATCTCAGGGCACATTTTGTTAGTGGGGGTAGGGTTTCAATCAGTCAAAAATCACTTTCATTCAATATTTTCTGCCATTTCAAATACATGCACGTAATTGCACAATTTCTTGAATTTTAAGATGCTTTAACTGACTATACCAAGAAAACCTGCACTTTTTGTAGAATTAGTTTTTTGTCCATGATTTATGTTTAAAAATGTCAATTTTTACGACAAAAAATGCTAACGGTTGCCTCACCAGAGGACACGTACCAACGACGTGAATCGTGTCTGCCAATTAAAATGCATATATTTTGAAATAAGGGGAATCATAACATATTTCACTGTAAAGTGTCTCACTCTAATACCTTCTGGGTTCATTGTGTATTTGGTTAAGTGAATTGCAGATAAGTTTTTTTTGAAAATGAGAGCTATACATATATTTTATTAAAACTGAAACTGGTGGAGTGAAAAACAGACCTGTTTTGAAGAAGTCATACTAAAATCATTTATGGGCTTGAACTTCACAGTTTGCGTGTTATCTTTTAAAGAAACCCCGTTTTCATCACTAACAATGACCTAATTTACACATACATATCGGTCGGTCATAGTCGCGTTTTTTTTTTAGAGAGGTAGTGTACAAAATGTCGTTTTGTACGTTTAAATTACATGTCCATTATTTTAGTCATATATCAATCAATAAATAAATGCGCATACTTTTATTAAACGTTACTTTCACTTTAAGATCGCTTTTAACATTTAGTATAATTTCTGACAAATGCACGCTATGCAATAAATTGATAATATTATGGACGACATGTGGTAAAACCGGAAGTTGAATTATTTTGCGATAGCAAAATCCTTTTACAATGATCACTTTCCTTTCATATTAAGCTGATCTTTAACGTTATGGGTAAAAATCTAACAGATTGAACCAAATTATCCTTTTTCAAGCCTGTGTATGTGTATTGCTTCGACCCGGTTCGGTTTTCGGAGTTGATTCAAAATCATCCATTATGTATCTTATGTGACTGTTGTTTTCCTCGGTAAATTAACAATTGTTAATGTAAAATAATTCTAGCTGTGAGAATAAACAATTTTCAAGATGTTTTTGATTGCGGTTTCAACCAGGCGTTCAGTTAGCTATACATATCGATTGAGAAAATGGCATTTCCTGTTTTGTCGTCCGCATGTTATACAGATGTTGTTAAAAATAAAACTGTGTATACGAATTAGGCATTTTACTTGCTGTCTGATGGCAACAAATCTTTAGCTTTCGTTTAAGGTATAATTTGCTTATATCCGTATGCAGTCAAGCGGTACATGACGGTTTTTTGTAACCTACTCCCTGCGTCATGGCTGCATTTTTGCAGAATATGGGTCATGTTACAAAAACGCTTCTCATTCTTAGGTGGTTGGGTTTAGTCATTTGTCGTTTACCGAACTGTGGCTGCAAATAAAACGAACTTTCCAAAAAACATAATATCTAATGTGACCACCAAAAGTAACCTTTCCACTATAGCCAGCCAGGTGACTACTGCTGTTAATTCTGCGGAACTTATAAAAGAACTGTTTTTTTGTAAGATAGTCCTATATAATGAGAAGAATAGACTCCCATCCTATGACCACGTTGTTCAAATTTGAAACTGACTGCATCCTTCAACCCCGAAACAATTTAATTTTACTCCATAACAAACTGTTTACATACCTTGATTCTCTACAAGCTGTGTTTGGATTTCTTTTCGCCTCTCCCTTCTTCGACCTGAGAGGACTCTTCAAACCAACACGCACAGTCAGCCGCTGTCATCAGGCGAACAACTCAACTGTGTGTGTGTGTCTGCGTCTGCTGGAGTGCGTCCTCCGAGAACCAAGTATGTCAGTCTAAGTGCCGGTGTAACACGACATTTTTACTCCACGAAAAATTTACTCCGGAGTAAATATTTCGTACGAAATTCTTACTCCGAGTACACTTTTCGTACACGAAAAGAACTCCCCAAGGCACGAAAAAATTACTCCCTCCACGAATTTTGTACTCCCCATTTTTACATTTAGTCAAGTTTTGACTAAATGTTTTAACATAGAGGGGGGAATCGAGACGAGGGTCGTGGTGTATGCCTGTCTGTCTGTCTGTCTGTCTGTCTGTCTGTCTGTCTGTCTGTGTGTGTGTGTAGAGCGATTCAGACTAAACTACTGGGCCGGTCTTTATGAAATTTGACATGAGAGTTTCTGGGTATGATTTCCTCAGACGTTTTTTTCATTTTTTTTTTATAAATGTCTTTGATGACGTCATATCCGGCTTTTCGTGAAAGTTGAGGCGGCACTGTCACGCTCTCATTTTTCAACCAAATTGGTTGAAATTTTGGTCAAGTAATCTCCGACGAAGCCCGGACTTCGGTATTGCATTTCAGCCTGGTGGCTTAAAAATTAATTAATGACTTTGGTCATCAAAAATCTGAAAATTGTAAAAAAAAAATATTTTTTATAAAACGATCCAAATTTACGTTCATCTTATTTTCCATCATTTCCTGATTCCAAAAACATATAAATATGTTATATTTGGATTAAAAACAAGCTCTGAAAATTAAAAATATAAAACTTATTATCAAAATTAAATTTTCGAAATCAATTTAAAAACACTTTCATCTTATTCCTTGTCGGTTCCTGATTCCAAAAACATATAGATATGATATGTTTGGATTAAAAACACGCTCAGAAAGTTAAAATGAAGAGAGGTACAGAAAAGCGTGCTATCCTTCTCAGCGCAACTACTACCCCGCTCTTCTTGTCAATTTCACTGCCTTTGCCATGAGCGGTGGACTGACGATGCTACGAGTATACGGTCTTGCTGCGTTGCATTGCGTTCAGTTTCATTCTGTGAGTTCGACAGCTACTTGACTAAATGTTGTATTTTTGCCTTACGCGACTTGTTTACATTTAGTCAAGTTTTGACTAAATGTTTTAACGTAGAGTGGGGAATCGAGACGAGGGTTGTGGTGTGTGTGTGTGTGTGTGTGTGTGTGTGTGTGTGTGTGTGTGTGTGTGTGTGTGTGTGTGTGTGTGTAGAGCGATTCAGACCAAACTACTGGACCGATCTTTATGAAATTTGACATGAGAGTTCCTGGGAATGATATCCCCGGATTTTTTTTTCTTTTTTTCGATAAATACCTTTGATGACGTCATATCAGGCTTTTTGTAAAAGTTGAGGCGGCACTGTCACACCCTCATTTTTCAATCAAATTGATTGAAATTTTCGCCAAGCATTCTTCGACGAAGGCCGGACTTCGGTATTGCATTTCAGCTTGGTGGCTTAAAAATTAATTAATGACTTTGGTCATTAAAAATCTGAAAATTGTAAAAAAAATAATAATTTCAAAACGATCCAAATTTATGTTTATCTTATTCTTCATCATTTCTGATTCCAAAAACATATAAATATGTTATATTCGGATTAAAAACAAGCTCTAGAAATTAAAAATATAAAAATTATTATTAAAATAAAATTTCCATAATCGATTTAAAAACAATTTCATCTTATTCCTTGTGGGTTCCTGATTCCAATAACATATAGATGTGATATGTTTGGATTAAAAACACGCTCAGAAAGTTAAAAAGAATAGAGATAAAGAAAAGCGTGCTATCCTTCTCAGCGCAACTACTACCCCGCTCTTCTTGTCAATTTCACTGCCTGTGCATCGAGCGGTGGACTGACGATGCTACGAGTATACGCTCTTGCTTTAAAAATGCAGTGAGTTCCGTTTCATTCTGTTAGTTCGACAGCTTGACTAAATGTTGTAATTTCGCCTCACGCGACTTGTTTTTACTTCCAGTAAAAACCTCGTACGCAAAAATGGGATGCGGGCGAAGGGATAATGCCAATAAGTGATCTCGCGCACACGAATGTCGCGCTACCCTCCTTCCACCCCTTCCACCACCAAGACTAACAGTCAATTTTTTTTTTTTTTTTTTTTTTAGTGCGTCACCAGTTAATGTTCCTTACTATAGAGCAGCGGGTATAGAGGTATGTGATGACGTAGAGAATCACCAGGTAGCTATGTGAGCCAATGTCAAAAGGTGCTGTCTGACAGCTTCGAAAATCAAAGTACACCCAAAGTAAAATGACTGGTGTTTTGAGTTGCTTAACACATTCAGTATATAGTTTCTAAAGGAGAAAAGGGAAAATCTTTCACAACGGCTGTGTTATTTGGCCGTTAAGTTGAGGCTTGACGAGTGTCTCTTGTGGCATGTAAAGACATAAACCTGATTTTTTTCCATTTTTTTTCTAGAACTTTCATTTCTACTGAGCTCGCATATGAGTATTGGGGTGTAGATTAAATATAATCAAGGTAAAAGCGCATAAAATGTGTATGTTAGCAACATGAATTCATTTATTGCTATCACAGTCACAAACGGTATGTGCTCCATACAAAAGTTCTTTAATTTGAGGTTTCCTCAGATATTGTTGAAGTCAAAGCTTTGAAACTTCACATACTTGTATGATTGTATGACCTCCAGACATGGTGAGAGAGTAGTTGACCTTCGTCACATTTCAAGGTCACGGCGGGGTCGTATTGGGTCAGAAAGTGATAAATTGGTATTTTCTCGAAAAGTTTTAAAGCAACAGCTTTTAAACGTCACACACTTCTTTGTTGAGATAATATCCAATCCTGATGCTCAATTTGGTTTACTCTTGTGAAATAGCAAGGTCATAGCAGGTCTGTCTTAATGAGGAGAAAAAAAAATGTATCATTGTTTTTTGAGTCACTTGAGAAAAAGTGACTCTATGTAATCGGTCAGTGTTAGTCTGTCCGGCCGGCCGTCCGGCCGGCCGGCCGGCCGGCCGTCCGTAGACACCACCTTAACGTTGGACTTTTCTCGGAAACTATCAAAGCGATCGGGCTCATATTTTGTTTAGTCGTGACCTCCAATGACCTCTTCACTTTAACGATGGTTTCGTTGACCTTTGACCTTTTTCAAGGTCACAGGTCAGCGTCAAAGGAAAAATTAGACATTTTATATTTATGTTTTTGGGGCTACATCTTTGAAACTTCACAAATTTCCAGAGTTTGATAGCCTACACACATGATATAAATATGGGTGACCTTTGTCAAATGTCAAGGTCATGGTGGGGTTGTCTTCGGGTCAAAAAGGGAATAATTTGGAATTTTCTCAAAATGCTTTGTAGCGAAAGCGTTTAAAACTTCCCATACTTCTATGTTTTGATGATATCCAAATATGATGCGATTTTGGTTCTCCCTTGTCAAATATCAAGGTCATAGCAGGCCGTCTAAGGTGAACAAAAAGTAAAAAGTATCATTGTTTTGAATGTTTTGAGGGCTACATCTTTGAAACTTCCACATTTCCAGGGTTTGATGTCCTCCATAGATGATACAAATATGGAAGACCTGCGTCACATTTCAAGGTCACAGTGGGGTCATGACATATATTCCCAGGACAAGAAAACGCCCTGACATGACGCAAGACTAGTTGACTCTGGTCAAATGTTAAAGGCACAGTAAGCCTCCCGTAAACCATCACAGATACTGTCTGGCTTTTACACACAGTACAAACACCCTTTCATTTAAACACTCACCGCTTGAGAACATCGTAGGTGCCCTCCGTAAAGAGCGAGCAATTTTCAAAGAATTTATTTTTGCGTGGTTTGAGCCATCGTGAACCGTGTGATCCAGTTTCCCTTTTTCACAATGTAGTCGTCAGTTAGTAATTTGAATGCGACTCGATGTGAGCTTATCTGACTATGCACGAAACAAACGGCTGTGGTTCACAAGAACTCTAGCGATGGCTTTTGACTGTTCAGAGGAATTGGCGATAGGCATAAACCGTCGTCTGCTACGAGAACCACGACCTTGCGTGACCCTGCTTCCGGGCTTTTCTTTTTTCAAACTCTCAAAACTTCGAATTGTACTGATCTTGTCTTGATGAAAAAAGAATTCTTTTATGATTTAAGAATGTTTGTGTAACAAGCTGTCAATTTATTATTTAGATTTTAAAAGTTAGGTCTAGCGCCAAAACGCACCACGGTCCGATTGTCTCTGAGACAATCCGCAAAATTAATTCTGTAAAAATTGCTCGCTCTTTACGTAGGGCACCAGGGATGTTCCCGTTTAGTGAGCGTTCACATGGAAGGGTGTTTGTACTGTGTGTAAAAGCCTGAGAGTATCTGTGATGGTTTACGGGAGGCTTACTGTGCCTTTAAGGTTTGTAATGTTGGAGTCTTTTTTTTTTATTTTTTATTTATTTGTTGCCAAGCACATCATTGTGGGGCTTTTAATGAATAACATGCACCCGTCCACTCACAATATAATTTTCTTTCATCCTTCAACATTTACAACTCAAAAAGTCTATAGTATTAAAATTCATGAAACAAATGAAAGGTATCTACGGATGTATAGATACATAATTGACCACACTCATTTGGAATACATTCTGACAATTCATTATAAAGACATCTTTAGAGAGACAGAGAGAGAGAGAGAGAGGAGAGAGAGAGAGAGGAGAGAGAGAGAGAGAGAGAGAGAGAGAGAGAGAGAGAGAGTGAAAAAAAGGGGGGGGTCAGGGGGGTAATGATGGTGGAGGTAACATTTACAATTGTTTTTATTAAAACAAAATTTACTAAATATTTGTCTTGGAACTTTTTAATCAAAAATAAATATTTCTGATCTGCAGTTGCCTTTCGAAGATAACAAAAAGAGGCATTGAAGCCTTGGTTTTCTTATAAATACTTATGCACATTTTAGCAACCAAAATTATGCAGTTTAATTCTTTCAACAGAGTTGCATGCATTTTTTCGATTTTTAACTCCAAACATGATTTCATGCACAGTTAACTTTATATGTTTATCCAACTGTACCCAAATATAAAATTCAATTTGTTTCCAAAACTCAAGCACCACTGGGCCAAAGAAAAAAAAGTGTTCTATATAGTCAATGCTATTACTACAGTGTGAACAAATATTGTCTTCCACAACTTTCATTTTACATGACATAATATTTGTGGGGTAAATATTGTGAAGTAATTTCCATTGTAATACTCGTAGCCTTGTCTCTTTAACCGATTCAAAACTCATCAGCCAATCTTTCTTGTCAATTTCATAATTAAATTTCCTCCTCCAAAATCCAATTGCACACGGTTCAACAAGTTTCATGCTTACTAATTCTTTTCTAAACTGTTGTGCGTTGTGTACTTTCTTACCACGATGAGATGGGATATCCATCAAATCAATTTCTTCCTTTCCGTGCATCATCTTATTAATAACATTTACAACAACAGCACGAACCATGTTATATTTCAAAATTCTCTGTGGGGATTTTCATAAAACATCACGAATGAACTGATAGGAAACAAACTCTTTTCTATGTAAAACATCATGTACGCTAACAAGACCCTTTCTTGTCCAATCTTCAAAATTAATACAGTACATTTCCATCATAAACAAAATATTGGTTATTCCATAAAAGCGGATTAAATAAGTTATCGCAGACAAGTGCTGGTTTAGCTTGTCAACTTTCAACATTGGGTTGGTGCATGTCTCACAGAGGCACTGCAGAAAAGTCCGACTGGTAGACAGCAGGATGTGTTTTGGGCGCCTCCGTGCAAAAGGGGTCAGAGATATTTTGTACAACGGATTTTCAGATTTGAACATTTCAAACAAGTCCTCCACTTTCTTGGTCAGAACTTTCTTCTGGATCATTGACACTTTTGACACTGTACGCTTTCCAGGCACATCGATTGATTCCCTGTCGTAGAATTTCTCCACTTTTGTGTCTGTCGGACGTTTACGCACGTACAGTTGCTTGAGAGTTCTACAACTGTCTTGATGTACTGCTTGTCGCTTGAGTAACGTTTTAATGACATTTTGTTTCTGAAGAGACTCTTTGTCCCGCTTCCTGGAAATGGCATTAAATGCCATTTTTACTGACTTCAAAAAGCTCACAGGTCTTGCGAGATTCGTCAGATTGTCTTTTTCTTGTTTTCTGTGGTATCTGTCCATTCTTATTTTGTTCAATTCCCTCTTCTGTTTATCTGTCATGGAAGATCTTCTTTTGCACTGCCGAAACTTAGCATTTTCTTTGGTTTTCTTCTTCTGCCTGTCTGCAGGTGTCTCCGCTTTACGAATTATGTTTTTAATAGCCGTTTTCTTCCTTTTTGCTGCAGTTAGCGGAGAGCTGTTTTTCTTTTTTTCTTTCTTCGCACGAGCCCTGGGACACACACACACACACACACACACACACACACACACACACACACACACACCGCACATTATGAGTTGTAATGTTGAGTATCGGTATCCTCATATTTGTAGTTCTTTAATTGTCCATGCAATGATAATCTCGGTGTGAAACGGCAGGTCTGCAGCAAACGGTTTAAACTGAAAATTATTAACCCTGAGACGGGTTTTAGCGCAAAACATTGGGTAGTTTTTTTCCCGGTTTATTTCTTTAAAAAGAATTTTACATAAACACATTCCTAAACCTACCAAAATCTGACACATTTTGCGCGCTTGCATGCATGCGTGCATCGGTGCGTGCGTGTGTGTGCGTGCTTGCTTGTGTGTGTGAGTGCTTGCATGCGTGTGTGCATGGGTGCGTGCGTGAGTGCGTGCGTGCGCGCGCGCGCGCGTGTGTGTGTGTGTGTGTGTGTGTGTGTGTCCTCGTTACAGTCTGTACACTGAAAGGTAATCAAATTCGCATACTCAATTTTTAATTCGACTCTGGATTAGATGGAGACTTGACAGAAGATTCTACAGATTTGTAAATTACCTGCTCAACTGTTTACGATGTCTTGCTTTCTCGCGATCCAATGCTCTCCGCTCGTCGGTCCGGTGTTCCCTCCAAGCCTTGCTCAATACGTTCTGTCTATCCAGGTAGGCAGCATACTCCTGGTCGGTTTTTTTTTCATCCTTTTCTTTTATTCCGAGCATCGCTGGGCACCGGACTGTGTTTTTTGGGCCGCGGTCTTAACACCAGCGCGCCGTGCGCGAAGTTCAGAAAACGGCCAAGATGATTGGGAATTCTGGCCCATTATTATTTCTTCCTGGTCATCTCAAGAGAGTGATGAAGAACAAGCATTTGTCGATAATTAAAGCACGTAATCAATCTTCTAAAACAGTGGTTTTAATTACATAAATTTTGTTTGGATGGACAAATGACGTCGTGTGTCTAGTGTGACCTGTGACGACAAATTGTTCTGTCACACAATAATGAAAATTCCTTTTTATTTCTTCTTTTCAAAAACTGTGATTATGAAGCAGTCATTTGATTTGCTTCTGACTGCTAGCAAAAAAAAAGAAAGAAATTAAAAATTTTGTGGAAAAAAAAGGAAATTTGATAAAAAAAGTGTCTAGTGTGACATTGTGACGACAAAGCTTAAATTAGCCAGAAATGGTACCAAACTTCAAAATATAGTGGTTATTTTCATTGTTTTTCCTTTTCACCGACAGTTTTTGTTCAAAACTGGTTCTTTTGTGTATCTAGTTGAACAACAACATTTTTTGGAAGCTTTTTTAAAGTTTGAGTTTTTGTGACGCAAAGAGTCACGCTAGACACGCAATTTTCAAACTTTAATAATTTCTTTAAAAAAACGGACAAATGGGAAGAAAAACACACGGAACTATGTATTGGGGTTCATGCAATCATTTGGTTTAAATCCAACTGCCCAGAAAAAAGCTTATTAGCATTTTTTCTAAAACTATCGAGAGTACTCAAACACCTTGTCAAAATACGTCCCTAAAAAGCACTAATTTGCGTAATGAATGAGGAGCAGAATTTTAACTGTTTATAGTTAGTCTTTGGTTTTTCTCTGCGATCATCTTTATTCATTAATCTCTCAGAAAAACCAAAAGTTCCATCTGAGTGTACATTCAGTAAATAGTTACAGAACTTATAAAATACCTAGCGTACCCACAGCACCTTTTGACATTGGCTCATATATGGCAGATGAAAACATAGTGCATGGCAGGCCGGCAACCCGCTTTATTCTCTTCCATGCGTCGGTACAAACTGTGTTTGGATTTCTTCTCTTCGATGTGTCGGTACAAGCTGTGTTTGGATTTCTTCTCTTCGATGTGTCGGTACAAGCTGTGTTTGGATTTCTTCTCTTCGATGTGTCGGTACAAGCTGTGTTTGGATTTCTTCTCTTCGATGTGTCGGTACAAGCTGTGTTTGGATTTCTTCTCTTCGATGTGTCGGTACAAGCTGTGTTTGGATTTCTTCTCTTCGATGTGTCGGTACAAGCTGTGTTTGGATTTCTTCTCTTCGATGTGTCGGTACAAGCTGTGTTTGGATTTCTTCTCTTCGATGTGTCGGTACAAGCTGTGTTTGGATTTCTTCTCTTCTATGTGTCGGTACAAGCTGTGTTTGGATTTCTTCTCTTCGATGTGTCGGTACAAGCTGTGTTTGGATTTCTTCTCTTCGATGTGTCGGTACAAGCTGTGTTTGGATTTCTTTTCGACTCTCCCTTCTTTGGCCTAACACATGTAACAGGACTCTCAGTCAAACCAACACGCACAGTCAGCCACTGTCATTAGTAGGGGCCACCGCTCACATAATTATGTAACTTCAGAAGGACCGACGACGCACTGCAGATTATCCCAGCCCGCTACACGTTGCATGAAAGGAAAACAGGCCAGGTACTCGTCATTATCCCTATCGCAGCATAAATAATAGGCAGTGCGTGGTCTGTACCGCTGAAACTGCACAGGTATATTCTGCCCATTTGGCGAACAACTCAACTCACAGAACGTAGTGTTTCGACAAAAACGTTCTCGGATCGGCAACAAATTGTACTCGTATCACCTAGTGTACCGTCGGTTTGACTTTTTCTTTCTTTATTTGGTGTTTAACGTCGTTTTCAACCACGAAGGGTTATATCGCGACGGGGAAAGGGGGGAGATGGGATAGAGCCACTTGTGAATTGTTTCTTGTTCACAAAAGCACTAATCAAAAAATTGCTCCAGGGGCTTGCAACGTAGTACAATGTATTACCTTACTGGGAGAATGCAAGTTTCCAGTACAAAGGACTCAACACTTCTCACATACTGCTTGACTAAAATCTTTACAAACATTGACTATATTCTATACAAGAAACACTTAAAGGCACAGTAAGCCTCCCGTAAACCATCACAGAGCTCCCCGAGCGTCTAAATACAGTACAAGCATACTTCCATTTGAACGCTCACCGAACGGGAACATCCTGGCTGCTTTCTGTCGAGCGTGAGCCATTTTCAAAGAATTTATTTTCGTAGACTTGTTCCGTTAACAACAACGGCGCCTCGTTTTTGCGCTAGACCTAACTTTTAAAATCTAAATAATAAATTGACAGCTTGTTACACAAACATTCTTTAATCATAAAAGAATTCGTTTTTCATCAAGACAAGATCAGAACAATTCGAAGTTGTGAAAGTTTAAAAAAAGAAAAGCCCGGAAGCAGGGTCACGCAAGGGTCGTAGCAGACGACGGCCGGTTTATCAGTGCAAATCGCTGTTCCTCTCAACAGTCAAAAGCCATCGCTAGAGTTCTTGTGAACCACAGCCGTTGTTTCGTGCATAAAAAAAACGTGCTATTGTAGATAAGCTCACGTCGAGTCGCATTCAAATGACTAACTATGACGACTGCATTGTGAAAAGGGAAAACTGGATCACACGGGTTCACGATGGCTCAGGGGTAAGATAAACCACGCAAAAATAAATTCTTTGAAAATTGTTCGCTCTTTACGGAGGGCACCTAGGATGTTCTCAATTGGTGAGTGTTTAAATGAAATGGTGTTTGTACTGTGTGTAAAAACCTGACCGTATCTGTGATGGTTTACGGGAGGCTTACTCTGCCTTTAACAAGGGTAAAAGGAGAAACGGAATCCGTTAGTCGCCTCTTACGACATGCTGGGGAGCATCGGGTAAATTCTTCCCCCTAACCCGCGGGGGGTAACGGTTTGACTGGCAATTTACATTACGCTGTAGGCAATCTTGTACGGTGGCACCTCAACTGATGTTAAGACCTCGAAAAATCTAAGAGAAAAAAATCAGGTCTTAGAAAAGGAGAGATACTACAAATAAATACGCGTTATGTAGGGGACGATTGCCTAATATGGACCACTTGATTAATGCTGATAACAAGCTTGTTTTCTTGCAAAGTAGTTTCATTTTGGGTGTGGTAGTCCTTCTCCCCTTCAGGTACCCGTTAGTCTTAATTAGAACGAATTAGCTTTGATAGACATTCAGCAAAAAATAAATATTGAAAAAAACACAACTGTTCCATTTTAGCAGACTTGGCGCCTAATATGGACGTCGTAGAGGCCTTGAAGAATCACTGTAAAAAGCCCCCTATACTTCAAAATAATATGATACATCTTAGTGTACGAGTCAGACTAATTCAAATATGCTTTAGATTTATCTGTTTCGGTTGAACGAAAACGTTATTTGAAGCACACCAGGAAACTAAAGAAACAAATCAAAATCAGATAGAAAATAAAGGAAATTATCTATTTCCACGAAAAGAAGACTATTTCGTTTGAAAGCTCGAGGGCTTGTTATAGGTTATTTTCAACAAGCTTTTTTCATGAATTAATGAAACCAGCCGTTAGCTTTTCTTTTCTTCTATTTGTTGAAGGTGGTCCATATAGGGCACATACACATACTTTCCGATTGTGCTATAATCCCAGCGAATCGGCATTATACTTGTCTCGTCTAAATATCGGACCCTATTGCTACGCTGAAAACACAATAGCTGTTAATATCACCTATCTTAACTTTTATTATCTTACCTAGTGTATCTTAGCTTATCGTATCCTCTCTTAATAATGATATCTTCAATTGTCTTATTTTGTTTACCTTATCTTATTTTTTCTCTCCAAATAAGACAGTTTGGTAAGCATATTGTGCAAACTTGCAATATTGTGTTCTGTATTCTGGGACAACTCCAGACTTGCACTGAGTGTAAAGCAATGTTTTGTAAGACGTTGACATGATGGCTTTCTCTTTCCTACCCAACCGATCAACCTTCTACAATGTCATTATATTTTCTGGCAATAATATTGTGTTCCTTGGAATTTTGCAAAGATAACTAGACAATAGAATTTGACTGACCCTCTACTGCAGGTTATCTATGCTCCAAAGACAGACTGCCTGATCAGTTGTGCAGTTATCACAGACAGGCTTGATACAGAATTCGTCTCACTGGCTCGCGCAAATGCTCAATTGCCTTTGACTTCGAAGGAGAAAGCAACTGAGGGTCTTGAAAAAAACGGGCCAGGGGATATATGTAGTCTGTGTGTGTCTGTGTGTGTGTGTGTGTGTGTGTGTGTAGGTGGTTTTACCGACAAATGGGGACGATTGTCACTGGAGAGCAGTCAAATGGGGACGCTTCCGACAAACGGGGACGTCCCCATTTGTCGGCCCGTGCGACCCCATTTGACTGGATTTGAGCAGATTGAGCGACCCCATTTGACTGCTTCCTAGCATCCCTGTGGACAAACGGACTGGATTTTCACACAGATTCATACACATATTTTAGCTCTGCACTTTTTGGTCTGCTCAACTAAACCATGTGATTTTTATCATGTGACTTCAAATGACTTTACAGTAACTGCTTTCATCAGAATTCAGTTTTTATTCAAATGCAGTCAAACTAAAACATTTATTTGAATTAAAACAAAAAAAAGTTATTGCATTTAATATATTTTATTAAGAGTATTTTGAAAGAGTTCTGATTATTTGATCACGTTTTTTTTTTTGTATTAAAACAAAAACAAACACAGAAACATACATTCCTGTAAAAAAAAAATGATTACAATTATTTTGTTATGAGATTTATTTTAGGTTAATTCGAAGTGTTGTGTCTCATTATTACATCTTTTTTGTCGTGTTTATTGCAATTTTTATTTATTTTATTCATGTAACCCTAGAGGTTTTTTAAAATAAATATTGACTTGACTTGACTTATTGCGAAGTATGAACCGCGTAGGGGGAGCAAAGGAGGGAGGGAGAGAGAGAGGTACGGAATAAGGGAGGGAGAGAGAAAGGTACGGAGGAAGGGAGGGAGAGAGAGAGGTACGGATGAAGGGAGGGAGAGAGAGAGGTACGGATGAAGGGAGGGAGAGAGAGAGGTACGGAGAATGAGAGAGAGATAGAGGGAGCAAAGGAGGGAGGGAGAGAGAGAGGTATGGCGGAAGGGAGACAGAGAGAGGGGGCAAAGAAGGGAGGGAGAGAGAGAGGTACGGAGGAAGGGAGAGAGAGAGAGGGAGCAAAGGAGGGAGGGAGATAGAGAGGTATGGAGGAAGGGAGAGAGAGGCAGCAAAGGAGGGAGGGAGAGAGAGAGAGGTACGGAGGGAGGGAGAGAGAGAGGGAGCAAAGGAAAGACAGATAGAGAGAGAGGTAAGGAGGGAGGGAGAGAGAGATGGAGCAAAGAAGGGAGGGAGAGAGAGAGTTACGGAGGAAGGAAGAGAGAGAGAGACAGCAAAGGAGGGAGGGAGAGAGAGAGGGAGGTAAGGAGGGAGGGAGAGAGAGAGGGAGCAAAGGAGGGAGGAAGAGAGAGAGGTACGGAGGGAGGGAGAGAGACAGACAGACAGACAGACAGACAGACAGACAGACAGACAGTTTTCACGCAAAAATGTTGTAAGGGTTGTGGCGTGGTGGAAAGGCGTTTGCCTCCGAAGCCGGTTTTTCTTCACTACGCAGAAGACAGAAACTGCAGAGCCGCTCTTCACTAAACTTTAAGTCTCTGTCTGACTGTTTGTAAACCAAATGTGGCTCTGATTGTATAACTTTTAACATCATTGGGATGAAATAAACACTCGATTTTATCGTCCCATCCCCCCAGATTACGTATGTGGACCCCACTTATACCAAGGTGATACAAAGTACTCAATTTTATCCAATCTTAACAGATATTTTTAAATATCTTATCAACCCCACTCCCGTCATCCTTCTGTTTTTAACCAGCTCCCGATTTATTTTTAAATGTAAAAAATTTTTTTTAACTATCGTATAAACCAATAATAAGCAATTTAGACCTTAATTTAAGCCCCTTAATTTTCGTTCGTTCGGTGTTTTTTTTCCTATAACCCAGATCATGTTCTTAAAAGGCTAACAATACATGCCTATAGGACATGAATATATTTTGTCTGGTCGTAAGGAGTTTGAGATGAAAAGTGTTGTTTGACGCCAGCGCGGTAAAACCAGTATAGACATGTTCCTGGGTGTTACGATGACATCAGAGTTTAAACTGTTCTTTTTCTAAATTATTGTGGTTATCATTCTTAATTAGCGAGCCAATCCATCAGAGAAAAATGAAAAAAAGAAGTCATTTTCTCATGTCTCAAGGGAAAACCAGTGCCTTGCCTGTCTAAAATCACCTCCCGTTTGAGGAATTTTGCAGCCAGCGCAGTTACTTACAAGATATATTAACGTCCTACAGGCATAGATTGTTGGCCTCGGACAGGACTGGGGTAATATGATAAAAAAAAATAGAGGAGGAAAAGAAAAGGGCAAGATCAAGCAAGCCCGACCGTGATAGGACCCAGGACCCACTCTCCATGAGTACGGGAGGGGGGGGGGGGCAATAAGAGATATATGTTAAGGTCCTTGTAAGAGGAGTATTAATAATATTTCCTTTATATACGTTGACTTCCTAAGGGAAGGACCATTAAAAACATGGACTTTAATTCAATTAAAGTTTCGTTAAAAAATGATAAAACTCGGGACCACCTGTTAAAAGGTTTAAAAGTGACAACATTGTAAGAAAAAATATAAAGAACATGCGCAAACACGTAATACTGACCTATAGGGAAGTAAAATTGGGAGAAAACAGCTATCCTCTCGTTAATGTAATCATGTTTTAATGTAGAGACCAAAAAGCAATGTACTCACGTTAAAATGACGAACACGGAACGAATAACAGCGACGTTTCGACCTAAGGGTCTTCTTCAGGCACAAAAACACAAAAATACACACACAAAAAAGAAGAAAGACGATAGAACAAATGAAGAGAAGAATAACTGACAAAACAACTGCACTGCACAAACCAACAAATGACAAAGACAGTCTTTGTCATTTGTTGGTTTGTGCAGTGCAGTTGTTTTGTCAGTTATTCTTCTCTTCATTTGTTCTATCGTCTTTCTTCTTCTTTTTTGTGTGTGTATTTTTGTGTTTTTGTGCCTGAAGAAGACCCTTAGGTCGAAACGTCGCTGTTATTCGTTCCGTGTTCGTCATTTTAACGTGAGTACATTGCTTTTTGGTCTCTTTATTGTTCCCTCTCACGTGCAGTCGCCATTGTTTAATACATGTTTTAATGTGTTTTGTATAATCCGGAAGCAGGAGTTTAAACCTATATATATATTGAGGGAAAAGTCTGGGTTGTGGCACTCGATCACTAGGTGGGGCACTGCCCTTCGCTCCCTGTTACCCGAGTCCCAATCCTCGTGGTAAGGCGTCCGCCCCGTGATCGGGAGGTCGTGGGTTCGAACCCCGGCCGGGTCATACCTAAGACTTTAAAATTGGCAATCTAGTGGCTGCTCCGCCTGGCGTCTGGCATTATGGGGTTAGTGCTAGGACTGGTTGGTCAGGTGTCAGAATAATGTGACTGGGTGAGACATGAAGCCTGTGCTGCGACTTCTGTCTTGTGTGTGGCGCACGTTATATGTCAAAAGCAGCACCGCCCTGATATGGCCCTTCGTGGTCGGCTGGGCGTTAAGCAAACAAACAAACAAACCCGAGTGCCAACAACAATAGGATGAGCATCAGAAGTGAAGATAAAGAGGGAATTTTTTTCTCTGCGCGCGCGCCAGCAAGCAGGATGTCTCAGAACTGAAGCGGTAATAGTATGATCTAATTACAGGCGATGGGTTTATGGGTCACGTGATTATATATATGAAGTCTTCTATCGCGCGCGTATCTCCAGACTCGGACTCAAGGCGCAGGGATCTATTTATGCCGTGTGAGATGGAATTTTTTACACAATACATCATGCATTCACATCGACCAGCAGATCGCAGCCATTTCGGCGCATATCCTACTTTTCACGGCCTATTATTCCAAGTCACACGGGTATTTTGGTGGACATTGTTTTATCTATGCCCATACAATTTTGCCAGAAAAGACCCTTTTGTCAATCGTGGGATCTTTAACGTGCACACCCCAATGTAGTGTACACGAAGGGACCTCGGTTTTTCGTCTCATCCGAAAGACTAGCACTTGAACCCACCACCTAGGTTAGGAAAGGGGGGAGAAAATTGCTAACGCTCTGACCCAGGGTCGAACTCGCAACCTCTCGCTTCCGAGCGCAAGTGCGTTACCACTCGGCCACCCAGTCCACGTGATGTGGGGGCGGAGCCAAACATTGGTTGATACTTACTGTGTTGACATTAGTTCATTGGCCCCGCCCCAACATCATATGACTTACTAATCCATGGGCTATCATTGGTTCATGTTTTTGGCGCTAAACTATCTGACAGGTAAAGAACTATTTTGATGTGACACGTTATTACTTGGTGCAAATACGCGCAGTGTTTAAAACCACTTGGCACTCTCACATACCAGCGCCAAGGGTTGGGGACACTGTGTATGTAAGATATGTTAGTGACGAGCTTGAGAGAGGTCGCTTTTGTCAACTTGCTCTCACATCGAGTTTTCGCTCACATTTCTACGTGTCTTGTGTCTGTGCGGTGTTGTGCTGGGTGAGCGGTCTGCCTTACATTGCTTGCTTCTCTACTGCGTTTATTCTGCTGAGGGTGCTTCGTTTTGTTTTGCTCTCACGCCACCAACGCTCAGCGCTTCGTGCTTACACCTGACTTTTAACTACCTGTTTTTACTACTTGGCTACGGTTTGTGCTGTTCACTTTGCCTTTTTGGCCGCTGTTTGCTTGTGTTTATGCTTGGGCTCTTTGTTTTTTTTTTGTTCCGCTCAACGCTCCGGTGACTTTCTTTCGACCTTAACCGAGGGCTTGATTTAACTCTGGTCACTTTTATTTCCGCGCCTCGTTGCTGAGGCCCTTTTATTTCTTTTATTTCTATGCCCAGTGGTAAGCATAGCCCTTGATGCTGATTTTGTTTGTTTTTTAGACCACCGTGCTCGTTGATTTCTTACTGTTTCTTCGTTGTTGTTAATTTTTATTTTTTTTAAGTCGTGAGCTGTCCTAGCTCTGCTTTTACCGTGCCTTTTAGTCCTGAGTTGCTAAACCGGTGGTTTTTTTTTTTTTTTTTTTTTTTTTTTTTTTTTTTTTTTTTTTTTTAAGCCCTCGTGCTTTTGCAGGCAAACAGATAGCCCTGGTGCTTTAGCCAACAAACACATAGCCCTGGTGCTGTACTGGCCGATATATTTTTACAAACAGTTGCACTCATCAGTGCACACTCTCAAGCTCATTGCTACTGACTGCCTCTTGTTTATATAGGACCACGTCCGCCTGTATGTGAGTGTCCTGAATGAATGAGTGGGAGGATAGTGTCTTTAGCTGTAGCTATCTAGCAGACCTACCCCTGAATTCCTCCGGATTAAGAGAGGAGGAGTGGAGCCTGAGCGCCCACCTCCCTCCCCCGCCTAACTTGTCCAACATGCCAAACCTAACTGATACCAGTCTAGAGACTGATGAGGACGGAGACTCAACAAACGACTCAACTATGAACGAGTGGGACCTAGATCCCCTTCACCCCCCTGTCAAAGAAAAAGTAAACAAAAGTGAGGATGTCTCCATGAGCAAAGGGTCTGTCCCCCCTGGGGGCTCAGAGTCAGTTGCCCAAAGACTGAAAAACAAATTACTCCAGAACAAACTCGAAAAACGCAGGGTTTCCCCGTCGGCCAGCTGTTCGGGGGTGGGGTCCCCCTGTAAGAGGCCACACTCCCGATCAATGTCTACTGAGTCAGGAGATGAGATCACCCAAGAAAATACTGTAGACGAAGAAGAAAAAAAGGACGAGTACGTTCTTGTTAAAAACAGAAAAAAATCCAAGAAAAGGAAAACCACCCTTGTCCAAAATATACCAGCACAGTCCGAAACGGCCGGGACAGAGGTACCTGTCGTTGACGCTACAAAAGAGAAAATCCCAACTTCAGAAGAAAACCCTCCTCCCAAAAAACAAAAACAAAACCCAAGAACCTTGACAAGTACAAGAAAAACTTTGTTCCCAGAAACATCAAACCCCCCACCAGTTTTTCTCGAGTATCCAGTGATATGCGAGGATCTTAAAAAAGGCCCTGCCACACTTCACGGCCTGGGTCTAAACAGGCTAAAAACCTTCACACTAGCAGTGGGACCCATCCTATCAGTGCGCAAACTCCCCGGAGGAAGCGTGCTGGTGGGGTGCGTCTCACATGCCCAACAAAAAAAACTCCTGTCTCTGACAGAGATAGGGAGCATTGAGATCAAAACCTTTACCCCAGAGGTGACAACAGAGGGAGTTATAAAAAGAGTCCCCTTGTTCCACTCGGACGAGGACCTCAAAGAAATGACCATTACTGTGCGGATTCGGACTGATGGAGGGGGCCTGGTCGAAAAAGGCGAGACCGCCGTCCGACAGATCCGCAGACTAAAAACAAAAGAGGGTAAGGCCTCAGAGGCCGTGCGGATCACATTTAGGGCCGCGGTTCTGCCGGAGAGTGTGGTGCTGGAGGGGGAGGTTTATGGGGTGGAGGCCTTCGCCTGCCCGGTGCGGCGCTGCACCTTCTGTCAGAAACTGGGTCACCTTAAGTTTCACTGCAGAGCAAAGAAACCAACGTGCGGCAGGTGTAGCTCCTACGGCCACGACGGAAACGGCTGTGACAAAGAAAGATCATGTGTAAACTGCAAAGAGGGTCACTCTTCCTCCTATCAAGGGTGCAAAGAATACAGATTGCGCATGCGGGCAAACAAAATCCGCTCGGCCACCTACATACCATATTCAGAGGCCATGCACCGAGCCCGAATCGAAGTAACCCAAGAAAAAGAAAAACTTAACAAACACACAACAGAGACAGGCCCTGCTGAGCGGCGCGATGAGTTCTGGCGTGCGCAGCCGGCGAGGCTTACCTCCACACCAGAGCCCGGCTATGCTAAAGCGGCTGGGCGTGGCAGAGACGCTGTGCGTGATGCAGCAAACATACCCCCCACCTCCGCAATTAAGAAACACCCCGTCCCTGCTCTCCGCAAAAAACCGTTGGATAAACAAAAGCACAACCCTCCCCCCGAAGAGCTAGACTTGAACGAGGGACAAACCGAACCAAAAACCATTAACCCAGACGAAATGATCAACGAAATATTTTCAAAAGTCATGAGCAAAGTACAAGAAGGCATGATCGAATCAACAAAGGCAGCCCAACGAGAGGCAGAGAAAGAGTTAGCCGAGATAGTTTTAATAAAAATCCAGACTAAAAAAGTCACCCCCTCCACAGAACAAACACCGCTCTTGGATTTCGTGGAACACGCTCTGGTCGGCATGGTCGAGGCCAGGCAAAAGCAAAGTCCCGGGGCACTGATAGACACACTGGTAGGCATGTTTAATACCATCACTAACACCAGCCTAGGCCCCATCTCACCCAGCGATACCATGCTGGCCCTGGGATCTCTGGCAGGATCAAAAGACCTTACTGCTAAAGAAATCCACCAACTAAAATTAACCCTTTAATGGAGAGAAGAGACAGATTAACGTCCACCTGTTTGTCTTTCCTGTTTCTCTTTTCCGTCGCAATGGCGTCAAATAATATAACCTCAGCCCAGTTACACAGCAAAAATAGACTAAAAATTCTACAGTGGAACTGCAGATCTATTAACACTAATATAGCACAACTGCTGAACTTTTTAAAAGAACAAAAGAGTGACATCCTGCTTTTGCAATCACTTCATGTTCCCTTCTCCAAACTGCCAGAGATCCCAGGGTTCTATTTCCCACCCATAGTCGACTTGACCGATAGAAAAAACACACAGGTAGCAACATACGTTAAAACAGGCCTACAATTCTCAGCGCTAACCTCCCCTGTAACAGCAAGCGAACATAGTTATTCCTGCCTAATTCAGGTGAAGGTCCCAACACTAAAAAAGTTAAACATTTTAAATATATATTACCCCCGGGGCTGCCCTCACGAAAACACCTCGGCCTGGCTAAAGGACTTAACAAACGACACCTGTCACTGGGTGATCGCCGGGGACTTTAATGAACACAGCAAACTCTGGCACCCTAAAGAAACCAGGACTAACAACATACACTGTAAACTGGAGGACAACATCAGCAATTCTGATTTATGTATCCTAAACGATGGCAGTATCACAAGACTGGCCCAAAGAAATGACCAGCGCAGCTCTGCCATTGATCTAACACTAACCAGCCCTGTTCTATTGCCAATCTCCGAGTGGACTACCTTCCCAGACACCCTGGGCTCTGATCACCTCCCCATCATATTAACCATCTTTAATGGCGGAGCTGAAACCGAAGAACCTATTTTAAACAACGCTTTTAACTATAAGAAAGCTGACTGGGCTCTTTTTAACTCGCAGTTATCTACTGTAGAATTAAAGGATGTCTATTCAGAAGACATTGAAACATTCTATTTAAACCTCCGAGAAACGGTGCTACACGCCGCTAGGGATAGTATACCAACCCCAAGAAATGGTAATAAACCAAAAACATGTCAAGGCCACGACTGGTGGAACGAAGACTGTGAAAAGGCAGTAAAAGTAAAGCGATATTACACATCGTTATATCAAAAAAAAGAGACATTTATAAACTGGGACTTAATGAAAGAGGCACAAGTAAACTGTAATAAAAGTTTAGCCCAGGCCAAGAAGGACCACTGGGAAAGGTATATTTTAACCTCAGTAAAAGATACTAAAGACATAGGTAATGTTTGGAATAAAGTAAAAAAGATGCAAAATAATTATAAAGTCCCAGAAAGACCACTCATTGTAAATAATATTCTCACAAAGAATAATAAAGAAAAGGCTGATGCGCTGGCAGAAGTCTTCGCAAAGGCCAGCCAGTCCAAAAACCTATCCGAAGAAAGACTAAAGCTGCGCACAGACGCTGAAAAACACTTTCTGAAGTTAGAAGAAAATAATGACAATGTCATAAACAGCATTTTTAAAATGAAAGAGTTAGTTAAATGTATTAAGCGGATTAAAAAAGTGAAAAAGGCTACAGGAGCTGACCCCATCTCATATACATTAATACGCCGCCTTCCACCCTCAATTTTGAATATATTATTACGTTTCTATAACGACTGCTGGGAAAAACAAGAAATACCAACAGCCTGGAAGGAGGCCCAAGTGATTGGTATTCCCAAACCAAACAAACCCAAATCCCTACCCGACAGTTATCGGCCCATAGCCCTTACCCCTCACCTAGGCAAGGTCTACGAACGATTGGTGAAGGCCAGACTCGACTTTTACCTGGAAAAAAACAATATCATACCAACGTGCCAGGCGGGATTCAGGAAAAACCGCTCGTGCCAAGACCACTTTGTTAACGTTGTAGAACGTATGAAAAAAACATTAGCCCACCCAAAAGACACCCTACTGGGCACTTTTTATGATGTAAAGAAAGCTTTTGATACCGTGTGGCACGCTAAATTACTAGACAAATTACAACGTCTTGGCATCACAGGCCGCACCCTGCACTTTGTCAAGGCCTTTATTTCGAACAGAACCATTAATGTTAAAGTGGGATCAGCGATCTCTGAGAAACACGTCCTAGACATGGGTGTGCCACAGGGCTCAATCGTCGCCCCGACACTTTTTTCCATCATGCTATATGATATAAACACAGTAAACGTGGGCGGGGCTACCGTCCTGCTTTACGCAGACGACCTCGCACTGCTAGACTCCAAAAGACCTAGCAGACAAGGAAAAGCTGGCGTCGATATGACATCATACCAAAATGCAGTAAACAATCTGTGTCAGTATATGGTGGAAAATGGGTTTGAACTCTCACCAGAAAAGACAGTCTTCCTAGTAGTATCCAGAAGACAGGTCTTTAAGAGGGTGTGCTCCATCAAAATAAATAACCAAGTCATAAAGCCCAGTACAACAGTAAAATTCCTGGGTGTAACCATCCACGATAGACTAATATGGACTACCCACATTAATAATTTAATACAAAAAGCCTCGAAGGCAATAAATGTAATCAGGTTCCTCAAAACTAAACCGTGGGCAAACAGCCAAAAAAGTCTGACGCTGGTGGTGGGAGCCCTTGTCCGTTCGCGTCTCGCCTACGGGCAGGAATCCTTCTTTTCAGCGCCTAAAACCATCCTCAAAAAACTGCAAACAACCGAAGTAAAGGCCTTGAAAATAGCATTAGATGTACCTAGATGGGCCTCCGTGAAAGCTACCTACAGAGAAGTGGGCTGGCTCACCCTCGACGAGGAACGTCTACTGCGGACAACCCAATATTTTATCAGACAGCAAAGATCCCCAAATAGTGTAACACAGACCATAAACGATCTAATCAACGATTATAAAACAAAAACCTTCAACAATCGTTATACCCCTAAACTCCATGAGAAAGCCCTTCCAATTAAACATTATGCAGAAAATCTCCTCGACAACATAAACAAGCAGATAAAAGACATTGAACTTATCTCGGCCCCAATATACCCGCCGTGGTTATTGGAACCCCCCAACATCATCTCCAAAAGTAAATATAATCTCAAAAAAACCGATCACTTGTTATATCTGGCCACACTGGCAAAAGAAACAATAAACAAGAAATATAGCCACTTTTTAAAAGTATACACAGACGGGTCGAAGCTGCCAGACGGCAGAGTGGGCTGTGCCTTTGTAATCCCGGAATTAAAAATAGAAAAGCGGTATAAATTAAATAAAGGCATTTCAATTTTCTCAGCTGAGCTATATGCTATCTTTATGGCAGTTTCATTTATTAACGATATGCCAGTCTCACCCGCAGGAGTGGTAATCTGTACAGATTCCAAATCTTCCCTAGAAGCCCTAGAAAATGGGACAAAAAACAGAACAAATATGCAACAAGAAATTTTATTTTTATGCCATCAAGTAATCTTACAGGGCACGGCCCTAGACCTAATATGGATTCCCTCGCATACTAACTTAAGAGGAAATGATCTAGCCGACACTGCAGCAAAGAAGGCTGCCCTTTCCTCCTCAACCGAAATTAATATTGGCTACTCCATCTCAGAATACCATAGCTTCCTAAACGCATTTTTACTTACAAAACTAAACAGCACACACAAGAACGACCCCATGAAATACATCAAAGGAGGTTTTTTTCCTAAACTCCCTCCAGCCCTATTACGCATTCTAAGAAGGGCCCGTACCAAAGGCCTCAATTGTTCCGTTTTCAAAAGAAACTGCGAGTGTGGCAGCGAAATTACCATAGAGCACACCTTCGTAAAATGTACTTCAAACTTAACCCGCTTTGCAACCCTGTATGATTATATGGACAAATATAACCTTATGCCAATTCAACTCTTTAACCCGGACGATAAACACGGCCTCGACCATGTCTCGTTCTTCACAAAAGTAATCTACAACTCTGACATATCCTGTTGTTTTTAAAACTAAAACGCTATTGTACCTTTTCCTATAAATGGTTGTTGGCGCTCGGGTAACAGGGAGCGAAGGGCAGTGCCCCACCTAGTGATCGAGTGCCACAACCCAGACTTTTCCCTTAATGTACATAGTAAATGAAATGATGTGTCCAAATCTTACTAGAAGATCAGTATTACGTGTTTGCGCATGTCCTTTATATTATTCTCACAATGTAGTCACTTTTAAACCTTGACAGGTGGTCCTGATTTTTATCTTTTTTTAACGAAACTAAAATTGAATTAAAATCCATGTTTTTAATGGCCCTTCCCCTAGGAAGTCAACGCATATAAAAGAAAAATTATTAATATTCCTCTTACAAGGATCTTAACGTATATTTCTTATTGCCCCACCCCCTCCCTTACTCATGGAGAGCGGGGTTGGGGTCCTACCACGGTCGGGCTTGCTTGGTCTTGCCCTTTTCTTTCTCTCCTTTTTTTTTATTTTTTGTTTTTTGTTTTTTATTTTATTTTTTTGTTTTTAAAGCGTATCATCAACTCACGTCCCTAAAAGGAAAATTTCCTGTGAGGACGTTAAGGACCCCTAGATTCAGAACCACTTGGCGGACAGAACTGTGCATTCTCACAATTCGACACTTACTACATCCATAATAACCACACCGTTGATCAATCGCTGAGAAATGGCACAAATGACAGTTGGGGAAAACATTCAGAAGTTGGAATGATCTTACCGAACGGCTGGCAGACTTTTCCAGAAAGAACGATTTGGTGTACGTGGTCAAATACAGTCGTGCTGTTCAACTTGCGAACAAGAATTCAAAACAGCCTTTTCCAGACGAACTGAAGTATGCATACGCAAAACTTGTGTGCAAGTACTCAGGAAAAGGACGACTCACAGGCCGAGGTGCGAAGAGGAGCAATGGGTAAGCGGATTAATATTTAGTTGCTATACTTCTTATGCGTCCTTGTCACAGATAGTAACTCGTATGAATGTTTAATTTTAATATTATTATTATTATTTTTTTTTTTTTTAGGTTTACAATGTTTCAACATTCATTCCAGTATCGACTGACATTTTAACGAGTGCGGAAAGTCTGTCTGTCTGTCTGTCTGTCTGTCTGTCTGTCTGTCTGTCTGTCTGTCTGTCTCTCTCTCTCTCGCTCTCTCTCTCTCTCTCTCTCTCTCTCTCTCTCTCTCTCTCTCTCTCTCTCTCTCTCTCTCTCTCTCTCTCTCTCTCTCTCTCTCTCTCTCTCTCTCTCTCTCTCTCTCTCTCTCTCTCTCTCTCTCTCTGCGCGCACTTCTTCTTCTTCTTCTTTGTCGGACAGATTTTTCACACAAATGACCAGGAAACCAGATTACGTAAGCCGTGTCAGCTGTACCCTTTGTAAAAGTCAGCGTAGCTCGAGAACGGCATTGAAGTATTTTCGGTGTTCTTTACCTTGCCCGGGAAGCAGCGCACACTCGAGTCAAGGACGTCGTAAAATGGCCCTCGGTCAAGTTTTCACCGAGAACCATTTTATGATGGGGGCGTTCTTTTAAATCAAGTTTTGCCCAGTTTTGATTTTGCCGGTTTTGGTAATCCTACATTCCTCCGTGCGACAGCGGACTAAATGCGCATTTAAAACTATTTAGATGTTTTGCTTAAATTTTGACTTGGAGCGAAATAAATTAAAACATCTTGTTCGTTGTGCTTTTGTTTTAAATTAAAGAGTATTCCATTTGTAAATTAAATATCACTTGCCTGTTAGCTCTTTATTGTTGTTGCAATAGTTGTATATACTTGGAAGAAAAAAAAGGCATACAACGAGACAGTTATGGTAGCCAAAGAAGCAAATATGAATAAGAGACCTTCCTCCGTTTTTACGTTTTACTGACAGATGACTCAATTCGTCATCAATGACTTGTTATTGGCGCCACAAAGCCAAGAACTCACCCTTTTTCCTCCGGCGAGTATGACTCCAGGGCGTAACTCCACACACTCAGATTTGTTCAAGTGGTCTGTATTCCCAATGGGTAGGGAGGGGGGGCATGAAACCTGCTTAAGTGTGCCAGGTAACGTGTCACTATTTCAAGAAAACAAAACACCACAAAAGCTTCTTGTGTGATTAAAGAATTACTCAAGCGAGCGATAAGTGTGTGATCACATCCGTTCTGTACCCCAGGACAGCTTTAGAGAATGCGTCATACTCATTCAGCTATTTCCTTGTTCATGATCGAAAAGAATGGAAAGCTCCAAAACAAAAACAATCTTTGGAACTTTAAAGCAAAGGGTTCTCTGAAGTTTCAACAATCATTTCAAGATATTGCCTTGACCGGGGAAAGATATAAACATAGATGGGTAAAAGCCGGCAAATATTTCATGAACTGATACACGTAAAATTGACGGGTGTAAGCCAGCAAATATTGTATGGACTATAAAAGCCTAAAAAGGAAGAACAGTGTTCTTGTTACGGCGATGACCTTAAAGGTTATCTCACAGAATGTTGTTTGAAACCTAACAGAAACAAATAAAAACAAAAACAAAAAGGTCAGACATTTAACGTAAGAGTTTAGAATAGGATGCTTCGAAAAACTTATTGAATTAGTTATACATGTATACATCTGTTGAAGGCTTCTCGGTACCGTAAATATAAAAGAAGGCGAACATTCAAAGAACTATTGAGGTAGGGGTTTAAATCAAAAGTAACGAAATTGCCTTACTTTTGTTCTTAACCAATATACATTCAACATTTAATATACATGCCAAGCGTTTCAAGGGTGCTGCCAATTGTTTCTTTCAGCATTTGTTGAACATTTATTAACACTGTTTCTACAAGTAGACCCAAATTGATTTAGTCTTAAATTCCAACACAACGGGTTTTTTCTATACTGCATTTTACGTTTGACAAGAAACCTGATTTAGACCACCCAGATACGGTATTTGCAAAATATTTATCTCTTTTATATCATTTTTCAAAATTGTTGTTTATGAAATCGAAAATCACATCGAAAAATGTCACTATTCGATGTTCCCTCACTAATCTGGGTGTGAAGGGTTTTCTTGAAGCAGACACCGGGGCTTGCTAAACGATTGCCGCTTAAGCGGAGGGGAGTCAAGCGTGATTAAGTGCCTGGCCTGCCAATTGACACCTACCCGCGAAAACACACAATAGGCCACAAGGAAGTTTTCTTTTGTCGGAGAACAAGGAAGAGGCATGCTGGCTGTCTCTGGATCATAATTATGTAGACTATCTTTGAATATGTCCGAGTTTGTTTATGTTTGAGAAGGAGTACGCACAAGACAGACAGACAAGCAAATAACATATAGACACTAAACAATCTAAGTAGTAAATGGATTTATGCTGATCTGTATGTGAGCAGCACACGTCTTCAGATGTCTATAAAAAGATGTATGAGCAACTACAGAACTAAAACATGCAGAATATTATGAAGCATCGATTGGAGATAACTATTGCGAGCATGACCAAAATGTGAAATCATGTTTTTGACAGTTTTGAACTGCCAAAATGAAGTGAGGAAATGGAGTTTATCTTTTAAGCATTGCAAGGGGTTCTAGAACTGTCCGAGGGGGTATTGGGAGATAAGTGTTACCATACATGGTGTACCTCAATCAACATTAGACATTCAGTGACTTTAAAACAGCCCTTACAGGCATGATCAGCGCGTTTTCCATGGATGATTGCGTTCATGTCTTTGATGAATTTGTCTCGACATTGCGCGTGTGTAACTTCTGATTAAATAGAACTTAGTTTAGCAAGACATACTAAGAACACTAAACATTTGAGTTCATACAAAAATTGAGAACTAAATTAAATACTGGACAAGCGATTTAAATAAGCTTAAGGCCTACACCAACTGCAATGGGCTAATTCAAATACAAAAGTTTAGTTAACTATAAAAGGCAGTGCATAAAACTCCATAATCCTAAGAGGGTCAAACAAATAAGAAACATAAGACTAGATAGTGTCTGTAAAAGAAGCCAACATTTACCCTTTTCTCCAACATTTGTTCCAAAACACACCTCCGAATGATTGTCGATGACTCGAAAGCTTTCCTATCTTGTGATTGCCTTGAGCCTAGCTACAACTGCTTTGTGTTTAATAACTATCATCATGTATTGAATCCCGTGCTCTTTCTTCGGCGGAGGTGGGAGGGGGGGAGGGGTTAGATATTTTGCTGGTAGTATTTTTTTCGACCGAGTTATCTATATTCGTTGGGCAGTTTTCTTTGTCGGACAGATTTTTCACACAAATGACCAGGAAACCAGATTACGTAAGCCGTGTCAGCTGTACCCTTTGTAAAAGTCAACATAGCTCGAGAACGGCATTGAAGTATTGGTGTTCTTTACCTTGCCCAAGAAGCAGCGCATATGAGAATACGTCACACACTCGAGTCAAGGACGTCGTAAAATGGCCCTCGGTCAAGTTTTCACCGAGAACCATTTTATGATGTCCTTAACAATTATGTGTTAGTCGGCTTAGAATATGCGCGCAGGTTTCAAAGTGTTGATCCATTCGATTATCTCAACAGACATCCTTTGATTGTAAAGTTGAATGCGGGCACATAATGGTTGAAAATACTTAACTTGAAAGTTTCCCGCTGTGGTAGATTTTTATGGTGGTTGTCACACAGGCAGCGACGGCTTTTCTGGTCGGACCCAGTTGTGCGTTACCTCGCTTTTGCCTTTAATGACTGACTGACTGGCTGACTTTGGGGATTAACATCCTCTGAGGTATCTAGGATCTATTTGGGAACATTTACCGTGATACTGTAAGAGGAGCAAGAAAAGAAAAGAAAAAAGATTTAAAACAAAATAGGGGATGAGGGGGGGGGGGGGGTAGATGGGGGGAGGGATGAGACCATGGAACTAGTTTTTAGAAGTTATGCAATCAAACATTTCAATCAATCAATGAGTCTTATATCGCGCATATTCCGTGGGTACAGTTCTAGGCGCTCTGCAGTGATGCCGTGTGAGATGAAATTTTATACGGCCAGTAGATTGCAGCCATTTTGGCGCATATTTACCTTTCACTGCCTATTATTCCAAGTCACACGGGTTTAGGTAGACAATTATTGACTGTGCCTAAGCAATTTTGCCAGGAAAGACCCTTTTGTCAATCGTGGGATCTTTAACGTGCACACCCAATGTAGTGTACACATTTAAACATTGTAGGCTCAGACCACTTCGCCGTATTTAATTTTAGACACCGTACGTTATTAGACGCGAAAGTGCAATACTTAATGATCCGCTCAAAGCACTGTTGAAGCAACAATTTGTCTTTTGGTCGCAGATAAGGACATACTCTATCAAAACATGTGAATATATGTCTCAAGCATGACTAAACGCCCCGAAGGGCTCCGTCTAGTAACTCTATTTTTGATATCGTTTTTTAAATTTCAGCAATTTGCAATGAGGTCACCCATCATAAAATAAGGTTATTAATTATTTCCATACGCCATCTAAGTGAAACGGAGGCATTTTGTATCGCTGATTTTATTTACAAACTGCTCTTGCAGCGGATCATTTGATCGGAACTAAATAAGTAAAGTGAAAATAGGTAAATAAATATATAGATGGATAAATCAGAAAACAAGATTGCAAAACATAAACACGTTCATAAAACATGTTAGTTTCCACTATTGCCGTAAACAAGTTCTCTGCAAAAACATTGAAAGTCAAATACTGTTTTCGCCTCTGTTTCTTCTTGTTCATTTTTTACATTAATTTTAGTGAAGTCTTGTAGATTTTATCTTTGAAATATTTGCTTTGTGTTTCGTAACAGAATTAACTATGGTATTGTGTTGCTTAGTACTTGATGCATGAATTGGCGTCTCGCAGAATTAAACGCCGCTGAAGAAGGCCTGGCAACAGGTCGAAAATTTGGGCTGCCACTTGAAATTCTTTGTTAGGCTTTTCTTTTCCTTGATTTTGTTGACATCTCTCTCTCTCTCTCTCTTTCTCTGTGTATGTGTGTGTGTGTGTGTCTCTCTCTCTCTCTCTCTCTTTCTCTCTCTCTTTCTCTCTCTCTTTCTCTCTCTCTCCCCCTTTCTCTCTCTCCCCCCTCTCTCTCTCTCTCTCTCTCTCTCTCTCCCCCTCTCTCTCTCTATTTTCTCTCTCTCTCTTTCTCTCTCTCTCTCTCAGTCACTCACTCTCTCTCTCTCTCTCTCTCTCTCTCTCTCTCTCTCTCTCTTTCCCTGCCTCACAAACACAAATACACACGCACTAACACACACAAAGCAGCAGGCCGGGATGCGGCAAATTGGGTAAGGCAGACTGGGATACGGCAAGTTGGGAGAGGCAGGATGGGATGCCGCCAACGCATCTAGCAGTGCAAATTCTACAGTGGGGGGGGGGGGGGGGGGGTTCTTTTAAATCAAGTTTTGCCCAGTTTTGATTTTGCCGGTTTTGGTAATCCTACATTCCTCCGTGCGACAGCGGACTAAATGCGCATTTAAAACTATTTAGATGTTTTGCTTAAATTTTGACTTGGAGCGAAATAAATTAAAACATCTTGTTCGTTGTGCTTTTGTTTTAAATTAAAGCGTATTCCATTTCTAAATTAAATATCACTTGCCTGTTAGCTCTTTATTGTTGTTGCAATAGTTGTATATACTTGGAAGAAAAAAAAGGCATACAACGAGACAGTTATGGTAGCCAAAGAAGCAAATATGAATAAGAGACCTTCCTCCGTTTTTACGTTTTACTGACAGACGACTCAATTCGTCATCAATGACTTGTTATTGGCGCCACAAAGCCAAGAACTCACCCTTTTTCCTCCGGCGAGTATGACTCCAGGGCGTAACTCCACACACTCAGATTTGTTCAAGTGGTCTGTATTCCGAATTGGTAGGGAGGGGGGGGGGGCATGAAACCTGCTTAAGTGTGCCAGGTAACGTGTCACTATTTCAAGAAAACAAAACACCACAAAAGCTTCTTGTGTGATTGAAGAATCACTCAAGCGAGCGATAAGTGTGTGATCACATCCGTTCTGTACCCCAGGACAGCTTTAGAGAATGCGTCATACTCATTCAGCTATTTCCTTGTTCATGATCGAAAAGAATGGAAAGCTCCAAAACAAAAACAATCTTTGGAACTTTAAGCAAAGGGTTCTCTGAAGTTTCAACAATCATTTCAAGATATTGCCTTGACCGGGGAAAGATAACATAGATGGGTAAAAGCCGGCAAATATTTCATGAACTGATACACGTAAAAAGGAAGAACAGTGTTCTTGTTACGGCGATGACCTTAAAGGTTATCTCACAGAATGTTGTTTGAAACCCAACAGAAACAAATAAAAACAAAAACAAAAAGGTCAGACATTTAACGTAAGAGTTTAGAATAGGATGCTTCGAAAAACTTATTGAATTAGTTATACATGTATACATCTGTTGAAGGCTTCTCGGTACCGTAAATATAAAAGAAGGCGAACATTCAAAGAACTATTGAGGTAGGGGTCCAAATCAAAAGTAACGAAATTGCCTTACTTTTGTTCTTAACCAATATACATTCAACATTTAATATACATGCCAAGCGTTTCAAGGGTGCTGCCAATTTTTTCTTTCAGCATTTGTTGAACATTTATTAACACTGTTTCTACAAGTAGACCCAAATTGATTTAGTCTTAAATTCCAACACAACGGGTTTTTTCTATACTGCAACCCAGATACGGTATTTGCAAAATATTTATCTCTTTTATATTATTTTTCAAAATTGTTGTTTATGAAATCGAAAATCACATCGAAAAATGTCACTATTCGATGTTCCCTCACTAATCTGGGTGTGAAGGGCTTTCTTGAAGCAGACACCGGGGCTTGCTAAACGATTGCCGCTTAAGCGGAGGGGAGTCAAGCGTGATTAAGTGCCTGGCCTGCCAATTGACACCCACCGGCGAAAACACACAATAGGCCACAAGGAAGTTTTCTTTTGTCGGAGAACAAGGAAGAGGCATGCTGGCTGTCTCTGGATCATAATTATGTAGACTATCTTTGAATATGTCCGAGTTTGTTTATGTTTGAGAAGGAGTACTCACAAGACAGACAGACAAGCAAATAACATATAGACACATAAATAAACAATCTAAGTAGTAAATGGATTTATGCTGATCTGTATGTGAGCAGCACACGTCTTCAGATGTCTATAAAAAGATGTATGAGCAACTGCAGAACTAAAACATGCAGAATATTATGAAGCATCGATTGGAGATAACTATTGCGATCATGACCAACATGTGAAATCATGTTTTTGACAGTTTTGAACTGCCAAAATGAAGTGAGGAAATGGAGTTTATCTTGTAAGCATTGCAAGGGGTTCTAGAACTGTCCGAGGGGGTATTGGGAGATAAGTGTTACCATACATGGTGTACCTCAATCAACATTAGACATTCAGTGACTTTAAAACAGCCCTTACAGGCATGATCAGCGCGTTTTCCATGGATGATTGCGTTCATGTCTTTGATGAATTTGTCTCGACATTGCGCGTGTGTAACTTCACAACGAAGGGGTTAATTTGTCCAGTACTTTAAGTTTAAGAAATAATTGTTATGGTCATATTTGTTGTGCAAAAACTTCAGTTCGACCATTTTACACAGTTTTGAATGTTTATTTATTTATTTATTTATTTATTAAGGAGATTTCTATCGCGCATAACAAAAAGCACTATGCGCTTTACAATATCACTAAGTATAAGCACACGCAAACATACTCTGATTAAATAGAACTTAGCTTAGCAAGACATACTAAGAACACTAAACATTTGAGTTCATACAAAAATTGAGAACTAAATTAAATACTGGACAAGCGATTTAAATAAGCTTAAGGCCTACACCAACTGCAATGGGCTAATTCAAATACAAAAGTTTAGTTAACTATAAAAGGCAGTGCATAAAACTCCATAATCCTAAGAGGGTCAAACAAATAAGAAACATAAGACTAGATAGTGTCTGTAAAAGAAGCCGACATTTACCCTTTTCTCCAACATTTGTTATAAAACAAACCTCCGAATGATTGTCGATGACTCGAAAGCTTTCCTATCGTGTGATTGCTTTGAACCTAGCTACAACTGCTTTGTGTTTAATAACTATCATCATGTATTGAATCCCGTGCTCTTTCTTCGGCGGAGGTGGGAGGTGGGAGGGGGGGTTAGATATTTTGTTGGTAGTATTTTTTTCGACCGAGTTATCTATATTCGTTGGGCAGTTTTCTTTGTCGGACAGATTTTTCACACAAATGACCAGGAAACCTGATTACGTAAGCCGTGTCAGCTGTACCCTTTGTAAAAGTCAGCGTAGCTCGAGAACGGCATTGAAGTACTTTCGGTGTTCTTTGCCTTGCTCAAGAAGCACGTCACACACTCGAGTCAAGGACGTCGTAAAATGGCCCTCGGTCAAGTTTTCACCGAGAACCATTTTATGATGTCCTTAACAATTATGTGTTAGTCGGCTTAGAATATGCGCGCAAAAAAAAAAGATTTTAAAAAAAATAGGGGATGAGGGGGGGGGGGGAGATGGGGGGAGGGATGAGACCACGGAACTAGTTTTTAGAAGTTATGCAATCAAACATTTCAATCAATCAATGAGTCTTATATCGCGCATATTCCGTGGGTACAGTTCTAGGCGCTCTGCAGTGATGCCGTGTGAGATGAAATTGTATACGGCCAGTAGATTGCAGCCATTTCGGCGCATATTTACCTTTCACGGCCTATTATTCCAAGTCACACGGGTGTAGGTAGACAATTATTAACTGTGCCTAAGCAATTTTGCCAGGAAAGACCCTTTTGTCAATCGTGGGATCTTTAACGTGCACACCCAATGTAGTGTACACATTTAAACATTGTAGGCTCAGACCACTTCGCCGTATTTAATTTTAGACACCGTACGTTATTAGACGCGAAAGTGCAATACTTAATGATCCGCTCAAAGCACTGTTGAAGCAACAATTTGTCTTTTGGTCGCAGATAAGGACATACTCTATCAAAACATGTGAATATATGTCTCAAGCATGACTAAACGCCCCGAAGGGCTCCGTCTAGTAACTCTATTTTTGATATCGTTTTTTAAATTTCAGCAATTTGCAATGAGGTCACCCATCATAAAATAAGGTTATTAATTATTTCCATACGCCATCTCAGTGAAACGGAGGCATTTTGTATCGCTGATTTTATTTACAAACTGCTCTTGCAGCGGATCATTTGATCGGAACTAAATAAGTAAAGTGAAAATAGGTAAATAAATATATAGATGGATAAATCAGAAAACAAGATTGCAAAACATAAACACGTTCATAAAACATGTTAGTTTCCACTATTGCCGTAAACAAGTTCTCTGCAAAAACATTGAAAGTCAAATACTGTTTTCGCCTCTGTTTCTTCTTGTTGATTTTTTACATTAATTTTAGTCAAGTCTTGTAGATTTTATCTTTGAAATATTTGCTTTGTGTTTCGTAACAGAATTAACTATGGTATTGTGTTGCTTAGTACTTGATGCATGAATTGGCGTCTCGCAGAATTAAACGCCTCTGAGGAAGGCCTGGCAACAGGTCGAAAATTTGGGCTGCCACTTGAAATTCTTTGTTAGGCTTTTCTTTTCCTAGATTTTGTTGACATCTCTCTCTCTCTCTCTGTCTTTCTCTGTGTATGTGTGTGTGTGTGTGTGTGTGTGTGTGTGTGTCTCTCTCTCTCTCTCTCTTTCTCTCTCTCTTTCTCTCTCTCTCTCTTTCTCTCTCTCTCCCCCTCTCTCTCTCTATTTTCTCTCTCTCTCTCTCACTCTCTCTTTCCCTGCCTCACAAACACAAATACACACGCACTAACACACGCAAAGCAGCAGGCTGGGATGCGGCAAATTGGGTAAGGCAGACTGGGATACGGCAAGTTGGGAGAGGCAGGATGGGATGCCGCCAACGCATCTAGGAGTGCAAATTCTACAGGGGGGGGGGGGCGTTCTTTTAGATCAAGTTTTGCCCAGTTTTGATTTTGCCGGTTTTGGTAATCCTACATTCCTCCGTGCGACAGCGGACTAAATGCGCATTTAAAACTATTTAGATGCTTTGCTTAAATTTTGATTTTGAGCGAAATAAATTAAAACATCTTGTTCGTTGTGCTTTTGTTTTAAATTAAAGCGTATTCCATTTCTAAATTAAATATCACTTGCCTGTTAACTCTTTATTGTTGTTGCAATAGTTGTATATACTTGGAAGAAAAAAAAGGCATACAACGAGACAGTTAAGGTAGCCTGATTTAGACCACCCAGATACGGTATTTGCAAAATATTTATATCTTTTATATTTTTTTTCAAAATTGTTTATGAAATCGAAAAATCACATCGAAAAATGTCACTATTCGATGTTCCCTCACTTAATCTGGGTGTGAAGGGCTTTCTTGAAGCAGACACCGGCGCTTGCTAAACGATAGCCGCTTAAGCGGAGGGGAGTCAAGCGTGATTAAGTGCCTGGCCTGCCAATTGACACCTACCGGCGAAAACACATAATAGGCCACAGTTTCTCTATTTTTCACATAACGTTTCGAATTTCACTCTTAAAGTTTTTAACAAAAGGTGGTCCTTAGTTTTAACATCTTTTTTGAAATAATATATGAATTAAAGATTATGCTTTTAATGGACACATTTTTAACACACATGACCAGGAAACCGGATTACGTAAGCCGTGTCAGCTGCAACCTTTGTAAAAGTCAACGTAACTCGAGAACGGCATTGAAGTACTTTCGGTGTTCTTTACATTGTCCAAGAAGCAACGCACAAGAGTATACTTGACACACTCGGGTTGTGCTTGGTTTGGCCATAAACACTATCTAGTCAAGGACGTCGTAAAATGGCCCTCGGTCAAGTTTTCACCGAGAACCATTATATTTTTATGATGCCCTTGACTATTATGTGTTAGTCGGCTTAGAATATGCGCGCAGGTTTGAAAGTTTTGAACCATTCGATTATCTCAACAGACATCCTTTGATGTAGTGGAGTAGTGGTAGGTGTCACGAAATGGGATATAAGTCTGTGATAAAGGTGATGTTTATTATTATGAAAATGTTCGTGCCACCCACGCGCTTTTTCACGCTAGAAGCCAACAAAAAAGTTTATTTCATGTTGATTAATCACATTACTTATGAAAGTCTTATGTTTTCTCGTGCGCACGTGTGCGTGTGTGTGTGTGGGAAAATATTAAACAGCTGTGCTTTCATGTTACCATTCAGAGAGTGCTTTGATCATAATTAAGCTTTAAGCCCGCGTGAGAAACAGACGATACTACTGCACGTATGGTTTGATATCTGCCGGGAACATTTTTTATGACTTGTATAATTTGACTGATTAGGCAAAGGGATTACGCGAAACCGACTCAAGCCTTGTTGAATGTCAAAGAATTCAAGCATGCCGAAGTGCCTGTACGGGCCTGAGGAAAAGCACGTTCGGTAACCGTTTCATGTCCAATCCTAAAACGTGCATGGGAATACTTTAAGCATAACATTCGGGTGGGTTTTTTTCGAATAGAAAATATATAATACATCCATGCGATTTTATGGAATAACTCTGTTAAGTGTTGTTGTTATTGTTGCCAGAACAGCATGATTATTCTGTAAGATAAAATCGGTTATTGTCAGTTTGTTTGTTTCCTTTTGTACACAGCGAAAACAAAATCGAATAGAAATTATACATCCATTCATTTTTCATGGAATAACTCCCTGAAGTGTTGTTGTTGTTGTTGTTGTTGTTGTTGTTGTTGTTGTTGTTGTTGTTGTTGTTGTTGTTGTTGTTGTTGTTGTTGTTGCGAGAACAGCATGATAATATTCTGTGAGATAAAATCGTTTTTTGTTAGTTTGTTTTATTTTGTACAATAAAGATGTTAAACATTTTTCGCCAAGATTTCATGGTCTCGCCTAGGTGACAATGGCCGCAAGCATAAACGTTGTTTTGACCACGAGTTGAATGCATGTAAATTTCTATTTGTGTCCCCAGAATAAGATTCTATTTGGGACATGAGGTGGTTGTACACTAAGAAAAAGTTGGGTGTGTGGGGGTGGGGCCGGGAGGATGACGGGAGTGGGGCTGTACAAGTTAAAAGTTGCGTCGATAAAAGTTATAAGCGTTTGGTATTGGGCGTTGAGAATCATCCAATACAATTGACTCTGGACATTTGAAGACGCAACAGTGGTCGACACGGGGAGCATCATAAACACCGCCCAATTGGATTGCATGACTTAACCGTCCTGCAGTGATGTCGTTCTCATCGGCTATTGGTCAGTGGATTTTGAGAGCGCACGTGCCGGACAATTAAGGTGTTCATATGATTGGTTAATACACTGACACGGTTCTCACCCCTTTGAGAGGTCGTGACCTACATAAAGTTAGTTCGTTTCGCAAATTAGCAATTGTCCGGTCAGACATCATATGGTGCGGGTGTTAAATCTGTCAGTTTGCAAGAGAGATAATTCGAGGTTGTGAGACTTGTTGCATACAGTGGTAAATACCTGATTTTGATGACTTTGGTGATCTTTCTCAGACGGGAGGAATAGCAGAAAGGCAAGAAAATAAAAGTGAGTGATTTTGATTCTATTGATTGTGCCTATGATTAGGTTAGATTGAATAGATTAGATTGTGCAAGCAGGATTCCACCATGGAATACATTTGATTTATATGAGGGTTAACGTTGTCTGCACCATCTCAGAAAAACTATCATATTTTTTTACCTTAATCTGTGGATCTAAAAACATCATCTCGGTTATAATGTAGTATGTAACAGCCTAAAGCATGTCACATTTATAGAACAACAAAAAAATTGTTTCGCTAGTATCGTGTACACTACATTGGGGTGTGCACGTTAAAGATCCCACGATTGACAAAAGGGTCTTTCGTGGTAAAATTGTATAGGCATAGATAAACATGTCCACCAAAATACCCGTGTGACTTGGAATAATAGGCCGTGAAAAGTAGGATATGCGCCGAAAAAGCTGCGATCTGCTGGCCGATGTGAATGCGTGATGTATTGTGTAAAAAACAAATCCATCTCACACGGCATAAATAAATCCCTGCGCCTTGAATATGTGCGCGATATAAATTGCATGCATAAAATAAAAAATAAAATAAATAAAAGAATAATACATAAATCCCTGCGCTTGGAACTGTACCCACGGAATACGCGCGATATAAGCCTCATATTGATTGATTGATTGATTGATAGTATTTTGCGTGTGATATTTTCCGAGTGTGATAAAACAAGTTAGTATGACAATAAATCGGAAAGACTTAGTTAGGGTTAGGGTGGGTGGCCGAGTGGTAACGCACTTGCGCTCGGAAGCGAGAGGTTGCGAGTTCGACCCTGGGTCAGGGCGTTAGCAATTTTCTCCCCCCTTTCCTAACCTAGGTGGTGGGTTCAAGTGCTAGTCTTTCGGATGAGACGAAAAACCGAGGTCCCTTCGTGTACACTACATTGGGGTGTGCACGTTAAAGATCCCACGATTGACAAAAGGGTCTTTCCTGGCAAAATTGTATAGGCATATATATAAAAATGTCCACCAAAATACCCGTGTGACTTGGAATAATAGGCCGTGAAAAGTAGGATATGCGCCGAAATGGCTGCAATCTGCTGGCCGATGTGAATGCGTGATGTATTGTGTAAAAAAATTCCATCTCACACGGCATAAATAAATCCCTGCGCCTTGAATATGTGCGCGATATAAATTGCATAAAATAAAAATAAAATAAAAAATAAATAAATCCCTGCGCTTAGAACTGTACCCACGGAATACGCGCGATATAAGCCTCATATTGATTGATTGATTGAAAGACTTAGTTATCGTACAGTAACAACATGTCATTTAATTACTTGATTTTGGGATAGTTTCGGAGCAGTTTTGAAAAAATTATTGCATGGGTTCAGTCTCGTTTTCACGTCCAAATCGTCAGAAAACTTTCCAAAATGTAAGACAAATTCTGCAGAGCAGCTGAGCTGCTCTTCACACAACTTTTCTGTCGGTGTCTGTGTGTCTGTTTATCTTTCTCTCTATGTCTCTGTTTCTCTGTCTCTCTCTTTCTCTGGCTCTCTCTCTCTCTTTGTCTGTCTGTCTGTTTGTTTCTTTTTTGTCTCTCTTTCTGTCTGTCTGTCTGTCTGTCTGTCTGTCTGTCTGTCTGTCTGTCTGTCTGTCTGTAAAGCTGTCATAACTGTTCCTTTTATTTCTATCTCTTTCCTTGTTTTTGATTAGAATTTTGACTGTCTGCGGGATGAAAAAAAGAGCATTTTAGCATTTCTTATTCTGTTAGTGTTAAGATAAAGATCAATTCAATTCAATTTAATTCAATTCAATTCAATACAATTCTCTCTCCCTCATTCTCATTCTCATAAATCAGACTCAGTGTTTGTGTTATACTGCCTTGCTCTGCTGAGTGTGTGTGTCATACCGCTTTGCTCTGCTGAGTGTGTGTGTTTGTGTTAATTACGGTCTGTCTGTATATTCTTTTGTCTGTCCGTCTGTCACTCAAGGGTAAACCGGCACGGTTAGCCTTGTGGTAAGGCGTCCGCCCCGTGATCGGGAGGTCGTGGGTTCGAACCTCGGCCGGTGTCACGATTTCATCTTTCGCCTGTGTACATATTTCCCCCTCGATATTTACTCGAGACTGAAATGTTGTTTCCTGGTAAAATTAAGAAGGGACATTTTTTATGGACGAAAAGCATGTCAGTTTCTTGCATGTGAAGAAAATTGGTTGTGAAATTAAATAGATTTCACTCCCAAAATCGAATTCTTCGAAAACGTGTACCGAGTGGTTACGTCCCTTGAGTAAGAAGGGAAACATTTTAGGATGAATCAAATTTCTAAGTTAAATAAAATAATTGGTTGGACAAATTTGGTCCCATGAATGTAAGGTACACAAGGTCGCTCATCAGTACTATCGAAGGGTGTTTTTTTTGTTCAGTGTAGAGTTTATACTAGATCAACGAGGCCGAAAATCGAAATATCAACACGGCGAAAGATGAAAACGTCACACCGGGTCATACCTAAGACTTTAAAATTGGCAATCTAGTGGCTGATCCACATCCCATTTTGGTGCAATCCCATTTTTGCCGCCGTCCCATTTTTTGCCCCATCCCATTTTCGCGACATTTCACAAGCCAAGCGTCATTTTATAAAATTTATAATTTTGAATGATTAATGAGATAAGGATGATTATAATGATGATGCTATGGATTTCCAATTTGGATTGAGACTACGTGACAGGGCATTTTACTAACATGTCATAACAAAAGCGCGACATCCCATTTTGACACCATATCCCATTTGGCCGCCATGCCGTTTCACCGTATTGCATTTATCCCCCATCCCATTGTCGCAACATTTCACAAGCCAAGCGTCATTTTACTACCGTGTCATAACAATAGCGCGTCATCCCATTTTGACACCATCCCATTTGGCCGCCATCACATTTTTTATTTATTCTTCTTGCCAAGCCTCACTATACTACTATACTGCGTTATTCAACTAGGAAGACATTCCGTTTACGCCAAATTCCATTTTTGCCACAATCCAAAATGTCGCGAAATAGAGATGGCGGCAAAATGGGATGACGGCAAAACGGCATGGCGACAAAATGGAATGTGGCGCTAGTGGTTTGACACGGTGGTAAAATGACACATGGCCTATGAAATGTCGCAAAAATGGGATGGGGGCAAAATGGGATAACGGCCAAACGGGATTGCGCCAAAATGGGACGTGGAGCTAATGGTACATGACATGGTGGTAAAATGACACTTGGCCTGTAAAATGTCGCAAAAATGGGATGGGGGCGAAATGGGCTAACGGCGAAACGGGATTGCGCCAAAATGGGATGTGGAGCTAATGGTACATGATATGGTGGTAAAATGACACTTGGCTTGAAAAATGTCGCCAAAATGGGATGGGGGCGAATTGGGATAACGGCGAAACAGGACTATTAGATCCCTTGACTTGGGGTAGTGCGACTCTGTCACTGCTAGCTTTCCACTCGGAGGAAGCGACCGGAATTTCCCAACGATGGGACATCCTAGTAATGAATTATTTTTTTTTAATTCTTAAAATTAACAGAGTCGCGCTACCCCAAAAGTCAAGGAATTTCGTGTTTGTCCCTTGACTTTGGAGATGACAAGAAAATATCGGGCGCAAAAACGTGATTTGTAAAATTTTTGACAACATATGTCGCCTCGCGCCATGTATGTGATGAAACCATTCATATAGCTCTGCGGGAGCTCTGCACTTTTGGACGTCCCCATTTCACTGCTGTACAGCAAACATTGTCCCCAAATACCTGTTTGTTTCTAAAAAATCACGCTGGAGGTTGCATTTTATGTAATAACCTCCTGAAATGAGTTTTGACACTTTAGAATGGCATGTAAAATGACACATGGCCTATGAAATGTCGCAAAAATGGGATGGGGGCAAAATGGGATAACGGCCAAACGGGATTGCGCCAAAATGGGACGTGGAGCTAATGGTACATGACATGGTGGTAAAATGACACTTGGCCTGTAAAATGTCGCAAAAATGGGATGGGGGCGAAATGGGCTAACGGCGAAACGGGATTGCGCCAAAATGGGATGTGGAGCTAATGGTACATGATATGGTGGTAAAATGACACTTGGCCTGAGAAATGTCGCCAAAATGGGATGGGGGCGAATTGGGATAACGGCGAAACAGGACTAATAGATCCCTTGACTTGGGGTAGTGCGACTCTGTCACTGCTAGCTTTCCACTCGGAGGAAGCGACCGGAATTTCCCAACGATGGGACATCCTAGTAATGAATTTTTTTTTTTAATTCTTAAAATTAACAGAGTCGCGCTACCCCAAAAGTCAAGGAATTTCGTGTTTGTCCCTTGACTTTGGAGATGACAAGAAAATATCGGGCGCAAAAACGTGATTTGTAAAATTTTTGACAACATATGTCGCCTCGCGCCATGTATGTGATGAAACCATTCATATAGCTCTGCGGGAGCTCTGCACTTTTGGACGTCCCCATTTCACTGCTGTACAGCAAACATCGTCCCCAAATACCTGTTTGTTTCTAAAAAATCACGCTGGAGGTTGCATTTTATGTAATAACCTCCTGAAATGAGTTTTGACACTTTAGAATGGCATTTAACGCTCATTGAAGTTTTAACAAACTTTCTAACACCTAAAACATTCATAGCACCGATAACGTAATTGTAGCTCTGCACTTTGTGTACACATACGTCCCCATTTCACTGCTGTACAGCAAACATCGTCCCCAAATGCCTGTTTTTCTAAAAATCACGCTGGAGGTTGCATTTTATGTAATAACCTCCTGAAATGAGTTTTCACACTTTAAAATGGCATTTAACGTTCATTGAAGTTTTAAGAAACTTTCTAACACGTGAAACAAAAGAGACCCCAAATGCCTGTGTTTTGAGCAAGATGACATTTTGATACACAGCCGACCCCAAATGACTGTAAAACCACCTATGTGTGTGTGTGTGTGTGTGTGTGTGTGTGTGTCTGTGTCTGTGTGCGTGTGTGTGTGTGTGTGTGTGTGTGTGTGTGTGTGAGTGCGTGTGTCACTGTGTGTGTGTGTGTGAGTGTGTGTGTTTGTGTGTGTGTTTGTGTGTGTGTGTGTGTGTGTGTGTGTGCGTGTGTGTGTGTGCGTGTGTGTGTGTGTGTGTGCGTGTGTGTGTTTGTGTGTGCGTGTGTCACTGTGTGTGTGTGTGTGTGTGCGTGTGTGTGTGTGTGAGTGTGTGTGTGTTTGTGTGTGCGTGTGTCACTGTACATGTGTGTGTGTGTGTGTGTGTGTGTGTGTGTGTGTGTGCGTGTGTGTGTGTGTGTGCGTGTGTGTTTGTGTGTGTGTGTGTGTGCGTGTGTGTGTGTTTGTGTGTGCGTGTGTCACTGTGTGTGTGTGTGTGTGTTGTGTGTGTGTGTGTGTGTGTGTGTGTGTGTGTGTGTGTGTGTGAGGGAGACAGAGAAAAAGAGTTTGTAATGTCTAGTGTGCGATAGGTGAGCTGATCCTCAGTGCTTCAATGCCGATAGCCTGTCTGGGTATTAGTGAGCAGAGACTTGAACTCAAGATGCCAAAGAGGTCTCCTGTTGACAAGTCTTTTCATACGTTTCACTTGTTCCAACACAGCTGAGGAGACTGATGGACGGGTGGCTTCGTGGATCACACCTGCCCTTCTCCTTTGTCAGGACTAGCTGGGTGTGAGCTTCTGTCAAGCACGTTGGAATCTTGCCTGTTGACCAACTGTGTCTGTAAATGACCACAAGGAATCGTGTTGCTCCCTGTCCCAGGTGTGTCGACATTTCGTTTGTGATTCCGTTAGGACCAGGCGTCTGACGCTTCAGTCTGTTCAGAGAATCATTCAACTCATCAGTGGTCGATGAGACGTTCCGTCATGCAAGACTCCAGATCTGCCTCAGTCTGGCGTGTTCTGAATCTCCTCAGCTGCTCTCCGGGAATCTGTGTACTCTGTTTGGAGCTCCTTTTCTCTTTGTGCTTGCAGCTTGATAGGTTCTGACAAAGACATGCACTGCTCTCCGGGAATCTGTGTACTCTGTTTGGAGCTCCTTTTCTCTTTGTGCTTGAAGCTTGATATGTTCTGGTAAAGACAAGCACTGCTCTCCGGGAATCTGTGTACTCTGTTTGGAGCTCCTTTTCTCTTAGTTTGTGCTTGAAGATTGATAGGTTCTGGCAAAGACATGCACTGCTCCTTTGCCCATGACAGTTCATGCCTGCGTTTGTGGAGTAATGATGTTCTATGAGGGGGAGGGGGAGTGTTCTAGTTGCCAACTGTATCCAGTACTTACCGCCTGGCGGTATGGTGTGCTGCTGAATCATGTTGCTGGGTGGACTGTAGAGTTTGCAGACAGCCAGGCGTCTCACTTATTGCTAGGCTAAAACACGGTAGTGTTTGATTTTCGCAAAGGAGTCTGGGGAGCTAACATCCGAGCTTACTTTTTTTGGAATGATCTGGTGAATTATGAAACTTTGAAAAGTTATGTCACGCGTACGTACACACACACACACACACACACACACACACACATACACACACATACACACACACACACACACACACACACACACACACACACACACACACACACACACACTCTCTCTCACACACGTACAGCAAGGCAAATTTAAAGTTTATTTCAGAACGATTAGAACACTTTGGAAAAGTAGACGAACAAATGTTGTGAGTTTTGGTTTACGTCAAATGTGTTGTTTAAACGCACAATACAGCTAAAATATCAACAGCAGCTAGAAGCAAAAACACGACAAGCTAACAAGCAAAATCAGAATTGTTGTAATGCCCCCCCCCCCCTCCCCCTCCAGAATCTAGAAAAAAAACCAGTGTGATTGTTCACCAGACAATTTACAATTGTACATCTTACAAATCTTACAAAAGAACATTCAGCCTTTAACGGCTGTTACTATCCAGATGATTATATTTATAAAAGTTAAGACAAAGTAAAACGAAATCAGATGACATCAGTGGCTGAAACAAATTAGGTCAAACCAGCATGAACAAAACTTTACTTCGCATTGTTCCCCACGAACGCAAAAACAACTTTAATGTGTAGGGTTGAAAACAGTACTGATGGCACGCATGACAATGTATACTACGTATGTAGAGTGCCACCTGGGACCCGCCCTGTTCAGTTTGAGGGAGTCGTGGGACCCCCTCCTAGAATTTCTAGTTCGTGTTTTTGGCTTCCAGTGCGTATACAACACAGGGAGCCACAGTTTGGGAAGCCCTGCCTTGTAAACTGACAGAGAACATGACGTACATCATGAGGCCGACACACAGATAAAGGGAGACAATGATTCGTGGTTGTTGCCCCTACAGTTAAATCAATCAATAGTAAATCGTGCAAGAGAGTTCTAAAATCACGATTTTTACAATAACATTTCATTTGATCAGAAAATTGAGGATTTGAAACAATTCATGTCGTGCTGATATTTTTGCGTGACTAAAGCATGTGACCTTTCCTTGTACAAAAGTGACCTTTCTTACCATCAAGTTGTGTGATGGTTAGTGACGTTTTGTGTAAGCAGTACGTTAGAATTAAATGAGCTTTACTTTGGGTTTTCATTGTTCATTTCACGACACCTCTATACCGAACATTGTAATATCAATGCCCCGGGAATTCTCAAAAAATAATGTTAATTATTCAGGAGATTATCTTATTCGAACAACTATGAACTGGTGATAATAAATATTTACATCAATAGCATTGTTTTTAGCTGTAAGCTTATGTTCACTTGCACAACACACTGTGTTGAGTCGTGCGGAGAGCGGTGGAGGGTGACGAAGGCCGGTCACAGCAGGTCTAGGCCATACTGGCCTTTCTGTCCCATACAGTGACAGACTTCACCTACACCATCCCACTTCACGTCCACCCTGCCTGCTGGATCCCAGCCCAGTGTTACTGCTAGTCTTGACGGGATGGCCGTCACTGTGCCTGTCTCGTCCTGCACACAGTACACACTGTTCACTGCTTGTCTTACTGTCACTGTCAGTGTGTGTGTGTGTGTGTGTGTGTGTGTGTGTGTGTGTGTGTGTGTGAGTGTGCGTGTGCGTGAGTTTGTTTGTGCGTGTGTGTGTGTATGTGTGTGTGTGTGTGTGGTGTGTGAGAGAGAGAAAGAGTGTGTGTGTATGTGTTTGTGTGTGTGCGTGCATGCGTGCGTGTGTGTGTGGGGGGGAGGTTGTGTGTGTGTGAGTGTGTATTTGTGTGACTGTGTGTGGTGTATGAGAGAGAGAGTGTGTATGTGTGTGCATGTGTGTGTGCGTCCGTTTGTGTGAGAGTGTGTGTGCGAGGCTGACGCTAAGTACCGGCATGTCCGTATGAGAGGGCCTTAGGTACCGTGCATAGACCTTGGCTGCACTAGGTACCGCGCTAAGTACCTGCGATGTTAAAACCCATGTACATAATACTTTTGTGTGTTGTTTATGATGTTTATATGTAGGCATGTTAGTTTGAACTACGATCCTTTATTTTCGTAAATAAGGCTCATCATTTTGTCAAGTAGTAGCGGTTTGAATTTCAAAGGTACTTAACGTATGAAATATACGTACAGAACCAACTTTTTACACACAACCTAAAAGTTCTCACTGCAGATTTAAAAATAACAGCAATCGTTCTCTTGTATCTCAAGCATCATTGACAGCAAATAACTGAGTAGAAACATAGCCCTAATTGGGAGTAGTCGGGTGTTTTGACCAACGGTACTTAGTGCTTTCTGTACGGACATAGCGGTACTTAGTGCTTTCCGTACGGACATAGCGGTACTTAACGTCGCCTGCGGTTCCAAGGTTTTATTACACAGAAATAGAGATGTTGGTGGCCATATTATTTCGACCTGTATATCGGGACAGCACATTCAATTCAGACATTCATAGACAGACAGTTTGAACTACGATCCTTTATTTTTGTAAATAAGGCTCATCATTTTGTCAAGTAGTAGCGGTTTGAATTTCAAAGGTACTTAACGTATGAAATATACGTACAGAACCAACTTTTTACACACAACCTAAAAGTTATCACTGCAGATTTAGAAATAACAGCAATCGTTCTCTTGTGTCTCAAGCATCATTGACAGTAAATAACTGAGTAGAAACAATCTTTTACAAAGAATGACCAGTAGTGAAGTGAATAGGCCTGAAAACAAACTTTATTAGGCATCTCTCTCTCTCTCTCTCTCTCTCTCTCTCTCTCTCTCTCTCTCTCTCTCTCTCTCTCTCTCTCTCTCTCTCTCTCTCTCTCTCTCTCTCTCTCTCTCTCTCTCGGTTGTATGTGTATATTAGGCAGCATTGATGTGCAAGATTATTGATAGAGGAAAGCAGCAATGCTTGGAACAAACCACTGTGTATTTTGCATACGTTTAAATATCATGTTTTCTATTTTTTTTCCTGTGATTTATGTGTACCCCCCCCCCCCCCCCCATTGAAAGGGGCTGTAGGCCCATATTCAATTAAACTGTGTCAGTCTCTCTCTCTCTCTCTCTTTTTCTTTCTCTCTCCCCCCCTCTCTCTCTCTCTCTCTCTCTCTCTCTGTCTTTTCCATAATATATTTATAGTATTCTCTCACTCCTTTATTTATTTATATGGGAGATTTATATAGCGCTTGACGTTCTCTAAGCGCTTTACATACTCTCTCTCTCTCTCTCTCTCTCTCTCTCTCTCTCTCTCTCTCTCTCTCTCTCTCTCTCTCTCTCTCTCTCTCTCTCTCTCTCTCTCTCTCTCATAATTGCTACATGTTCGATTGCTACCAGCTTGTATTTATTATTACCTGCATAGTATGCATTTGATTTTATGAATAACCACATATGTATGCTCTTCATGCCTCATCTTCATCATTATCATCATCGTCATCATCATCGTCATCATCATCATCATCGTCATCTTTATTATCACGTGCTGCAGTTTTTCAACCTCCTTGACTTTTTAACTTTTTATTTTTTTATGTTTTTTTTATTTTTTTTAATTATATTATTGTGTGTCTATGCGTCCCAAGGACAGATTGTAAGAAAAGGCGTAGCCTTAAATCTTAATCCTTGTTAAATAAAGTTCAATTCAATTCTCTCTCTCTCTCTCTCTCTCTCTCTCTCTCTCTCTCTCTCTCTCTCTCTCTCTCTCTCTCTTTCGCTCTCTCTCTCTCATCTCTCTCTCTTTCTTTTATATCTCTCTCGCTCTCTCTCTCTCTCTCTATTACATAATATATATTTATAGTATTCTCTCCTTACTTTTTCCGTCTCTAGCTCACGTTCCCTCTCCCCCCCCCCCCCCCCCCTACCTCTACCTCCCTTATCTCATAATAAGCGTGCGCGCGCAACGACAGTAAGAGAGAGAGGCACAGAGAGATAATATCGTATTCTAAATTTATTGATAGAGGAGAGAAATGTATTATAAGATAAGAGAGAGAGGTAGGAGGGGGGGGGAGAGAAAGAGGGACCATGAGAGATACAGAGAGCGTGAGGGGAGAAGGAATACTATTAGTATCACTATCAATAAATTATGGGAGAGAGAGAGAGATAGAGAGAGAGAGAGAGATAGAGAGAGAGAGAGAGAACAAGAACAAGAACAAGAACAAATCTTTAATTGTCTAAGGCCACAGCCCCTTACAATAGTGGTTAAAATAACAGCATTAGTATCTGCACAGTTATAAATTATAGTCACGCATAAAATTCAACAAATACATTAAGACCCTGGTGACATGTCACTGAACCTGATTTCTAAGGGTTCGTCTCTTCTGTAACATGAAGAACACAAATCTGCTGAAGCTGTTCATCAAATTATCCTCATTACTGCCACAGAAATACACAAGTTGTTGTTGCAGCGTCTTAGAGATCGAGATTGTTAAATACTTTGCTCGAAGGTCTTGATAAAAAGGACATAAAAATACAACATGGTGTTCATCTTCTTTATCAGCTGTACTGAGAGGTACAGTTTCTTGTCGTTTGGTTTGGTGTGTTCCGAAACTTGTGAGCGTTGATTTCGGATACTCCTGCGCGGAAACGAGTAAGAGCAACTCTGTACTTAATATCTTCGATTAATTCAATGTATTTCTCTTTTTCCAAACATGTTTTGTAACAATTATAAATGTCGAAACGTTCACTGCATTCTAAAAAGGAGAGAGAGGGAGAGAGAGAGAGAGAGAGAGAGAGAGAGAGAGAGAGAGAGAGAGAGAGAGAGAGAGAGAGAGAGAGAGAGAGAGAGAGAGAGAGAGAGAGAGAGGGAGAGAGAGGGAGAGAGAGGGAGAGAGAGAGAGAAGAAAAAAAAATTTGTATTCTAAATTTATTGATAGAGGAAAGAGGGAAACAGAGAGAGGAGGGAAAGGGAGAGAAATCGAGATAGGGGGAAAGAGATATATATATATATTTGTACTCTAAATTTATTATAAGATACAAGAGAGAGGGGGGGGGAGGAGAAAGAGGGACCGTGAGAGATACAGAGAGTGTGAGGGGAGAACAGCGGTAACCTTCCACTACCTAGGGTTTCTTCCCAGCATGACTGTGAGGTCTTGACACGCACCATGCCAAAGACCAACAGTAGACAATTTTAATGATGAACTCGAACTGCCTGAATCTGTGTTGCCTTTCTCATTGCAACTCGGCTGCATGATCACATGCCTGTATTTGTCATGTAAATTCTTACAACCCCGGATACAAAAACAAAACCAGAAAATGACGCCACAGTTTAAACAAAAAAAAGCATGGCTTTAATTTAAAATAGCAACATTAACACCTAGATGTTTGTTATAATGCAGTAAAACTATTACATATCTGATTATTCTTATTCACCTATTTCGTCTCCTCTACCCCTGTGCGTGTATTGTATGTGCCTCTTGTTTTATGGACTGGGCAAAGGAGCTGCGCCTTCGGCTATCAGTGTGACTGACTTTTAGGGTTTAACGTCCTCTTAGACCAACTGGTCTATATTGGGACAGGTATTGGTAATACGTTGAAGTTATGGTGTGATACTTTGATTCCAACAAGCCCGCTGTGGCTGTCTTCTTCGACACACCAGCATTGGGTTTGTCTCGTCAAAGTATCGAAATACGATCATTATAATCGGAGACGAGAGATGATGCATGCGTGTCTTCGTGTTTTCCAAGCCCTGAGACTTTCGCTGTGAACGTGGGGTCTTTTTCGTGCGCATGTGTTCACACGGGGGTGTTCAGACACCGAAGAGAGTCTGCACAAAGTTGACTCCGAGAAATAAATCTCTCGCCGAACGTGGGATCGAACCCACGCTGATAGCGACCGACTGGCTACAAAGCCAGCGCGCTACCAACTGAGCTACCTCCCCGCCGCGCTATCAGTGTCAAGTTACCAAAGGCGGAGGGGAAGTGTTTAACTAACCGTATTAAGCTTGTCGTGCATTCCGAACGCGTGTACTGGAGTGACTGACAGGGGCTTGTCTGGACTTGACTGCGCCTGAACTGATGCGTTGTTTCATCGAACTATTGACAGTTAAAAAGAGAAGTACGCCTTCTTTTGGTTTAAATACATATTTATCCAACAGTCCGAATTACAATAGAAACGGCAAGATGAAGAAACACAAAAGCACGAGGCTCAAATAAGTGCTACCAAAATTAAACAGAAACGTCTCTGGCGAACGTTTTAAACAGTATATTAAGACAGTATAAGCATTTTACTTCACAGTTATTTTTCAAGTCAGTAATATCAGTATAAATATCACACACTTGAATGTTGTCCAAGAGCGTCAAGGCATAGTCACTGATGTCATTATTTCAGTTATTGTCAAGATTGTGGGTCATGAGAACTTAATTGTAATATTAATGGTTTTATGATAATACTAAAAATAAACAGCAAGAAAAAAATATGAAAAAAGTTATAAGTGTATAGTACTTGTCTTAATTATAATAGTCCTGATTTTGTGATCAAGTGCTCTACACAAGGCTAGATGTTATCAGAGGTCAAGGATGTCAAATATCACGTAAAGTTGAAGCAACCAGAGCATCGGTGGCTAGCAGAGGAACCTCCGATTGGGCCACCAGAAGTAGAGGTGAAAGGAGAGGCTGGTGCAGCGGGGTGCCCGAGCCTCAGAAGGGTAGTTGGCGATGCAGCAAGGCCATTGATATCAGCGTGAACTTGTTATCAGCCGGTGCCGTTATCGGGTTACAGCCGTAGCCCTTTCGCCGTGGCTTCGCCGAGCTAGCACTGTAACTCAGATGCTGACCACCGGTTACGGGTTAGCGGCGCCACAGGACCATGGTTTCAGCGTTCCTTTTCGTGTTGGTATCAAGTTACCGTGCCCTGGCCAAGAACGCTAGCATTGAAGAAGGGAGAGAAAAGTTCTACCTCCCCATCTTCGGTTTATGTAAACGACTAGGGCTCCTTGCATTAGGAAGTATTCGGATTCTAAATGTTTATTATTATTATCACTAGCAATACTCGTGCTCCTCACGGGATGTAACAAATGTTTTATGATTTTCATTAATCACTGATGGTGTGGATATTAAAGTGTCTATGCGAATCCATACCATTATCAATTGCTATTATTGTTGCAATGGTCGACTTATCTTGTCTGAATCATGACTGATTTATTATTGTATTCATAGCTTCAAAGCGATGGTGATTCAGTGGAGTAGATTAGCTCCCCTGATCAGCGAAGCCTTATAACTATCAGTCATATGATTACCACAAATATGATGGTTAAAACCCTTATAACTTTGGAACCAGCCAACCATTTTTATATTTAGTCAAGTTTTTTTTTAAATGAAATTAAACATGAAGACGCAGCACATTAGTCCCTTCAACTTAAGGGGGAAAAAAAGAAGAAAAAATTCAACTCGATTTTCTGAGAAAAACATTTTTGCTGTGATTATGTAATTTTTAACTGCTATTTTGTAGACCCGTCCTCAGAGTATGTAATGAAAAAAAGTTTCATTGAAATATTCCCAGAACTTTGGGAGACATGGCTGATTATGTATTTTGACCATCGGGCCCCGTAATGACCTTGACCTTTGACCTATCCAATATAAATGTTGCACGCAATAGGCTATCGTGTGTCTACATCTACCTACAAAGTTTGGTTGAAAAATACTTAGCCGTTCAGGATTTATCGCAGTTCCTATATTGTGACATACATACATACTTACGGAATGGAACAATCGCAAACGTCCCCGCTGGATGACGAATTAAATTATAAAAAACGTATCAGTAAAATAAAATAACAATGAACAGCACACATTCCCTGAAAAGTAATGTAGCGTAGGGGAAAGGGAGAAAAAAGTGACACCGCGTGGATTCGAACGTGCGTGATTAGAACGTGATGAAGCAAGAGTGTCCTAACCAACTGGCCTACTAATAATTTGCAAAAGTTTCAGGGAGAAATACAGCTATGACATTACAAAAACCATAGGCAATGGATGTTCCGTTTGCCATTCCAATAAGTAACAACAATAATAACTTGATAGGTTTGAGAGTGAACTTGATTTGACATGATACTGTGTTGTCTAAAGTGTTTATTGGATTCTCGGGCAGTTTTATCCCGGACGGCTGCATGTCGAGCTTCAGGGGTAAAAATATTTAATGTTCAAATAAACCCACTTAATTAAAAAGAATAAACACATTAGTCCCAGCCAGTCCTGATTGAGGTGGCCTCCACTATGCCCATGCAAAAGGAATAACGTGAAAGTTGCCCAGTACCACAGAAATTAGCAATTTCGTGTGACTGAGGCTACCAGTACCTGTATTAATATATGAATTATGATTGGCAACGGTAAGCGATTTCACACAGATTAGCGCGGGACAAATATTGCCAGAATTTTTTGTTATCATAACTGCAATGTTCTTCTCCCCAAAAAAACAACAACAACAACGCAACACCTCCCCCCTCCCCAACCCCTAAGAAGAACAGGTCCGACAAACCCCTGCGTCACCCAGTGAGCTTTTTTTTTAAATTAACGACGCCAATGGGATTCGATCTCCTGCCTCAGACACTTTCGTTTTGTCACGTTAGGAGAGCAATTTACCAACTTATCTATTTTGCGTCTTGACAGTTCGCGTGAGTGATATTTTAGTGACTTGTGTGACATATAGACTGACCGGAACAAACGCAAACGTCCACCCTCTACTCTGGGGGACAAACAACACATTTGCATTCAAACAAAGTAGTTTGTTGATCATAGTGCAATTATCCCGTTTGACTTGTGTCTGTTCTCAATATGACTAACATATATATGTACTCATTTCTCCCAAATAGGTAAAGCTATTGAAACTCATTTTGGCTATGAGCTCGAGGTCCATGGGAATAAACGCTCATAATTATGTCCTGCGGATCGATGACCCTGGTGTCACTCAAAATTATCCCGTCAGGAAATGCTATTTCGTATACATGTACTCAATTGTCTAACCGGCACGGTTGGCCTAGTGGTAAGGCGTCCGCCCAGTGAGCGGGAGGTCGTGGGTTCAAACCCCGGCCGGGTCATACCTAAGACTTTAAAATTGGCAATCTAGTGGCTGCTCCGCCTGGCGTCTGGCATTATGGGGTTAGTGCTAGGATTGGTTGGTCCGGTGTCAAAATAATGTGACTGGGTGAGACATGAAGCCTGTGCTGCGACTTCTGTCTTGTGTGTGGCGCACGTTCTATGTCAAAGCAGCACCGCCCTGATATGGCCCTTCGTGGTCGGCTGGGCGTTAAGCAAACAAACAAACAAACTCAATTGTCTCCAGTAAGGACACAGTTATTTTCTCCGAAATTAAGGCCCCAGTTTGTGGTGATTGATATTGATTTGCTCTGTAGTGTGATGATCCTAGTGCCAACATTATCCCGTCAGGCATGGTTTAAATGTTTTCGTTTGCACCCACTTTTCTCCAAAACTGATAAAACTGGTGACACCACTATTCGGAAGCATGCTCATCGGAGTCGATGCCGAGAAGCTCTGAACTTTGGTGACCCTAGGTACCATATTATCCGGCCAGGAAGGGTTTTAATATATGCTCACTTTACACCCGTTAGGGTCTATATGTTCTATCAGCCCCAGATACTTTACTTGATATTTGCTTTCGGTCCAGCCGACTCTTTTGAGCCATATCAGGACCAATCAGCCCGAGATGTCTTATCATTTCGATGAAGAAGACTTTAAATAATAAAACAACAACCACAGCACGAGATGATAAACGGAAAGTATTAGGATCCTTATGGTCACTTGTTAATTATTATTTTGTTACCCCTTTATCACATGCCGGCTATTGATACATGCCATATCATTATTTTTGTTATCAAAACGAATACGTTGTGTGTGTGTGTATTGTTAGGAAAACTCCAATCTTTTAGATTAGTTAACAATGTATCTAGAAAAATCACATATTTGAGCGAGTTTCTAGGTGACCGTCTTCGTGATTAGGGACCTAATGTACATCCTATATGATCTTCCATGAATGGGTTCGGTTGCTATTTGAATTTTCTGTAAAAGGGGTCGCTCAGATAATCGTCAAAATGTAACTGACAAGTCCAGTGGCTAACGAAGGAAAGCACCGATCACCATCAAGACTAAATCACTACCAGATGTCAGTAGGAATGTTGGTAACTGATCCACTGACCGCTATCATGTTTCACTACTCGCGTACAGAACTGACTGGGCTTGCTAATAAGCAAGCGTTAGTTTGTAACACATTCCCTGGCCCGTCCCAAGAGAACATGAAAGATATATATTTATGCTACACGGAAGCGTTCTGCTTTAAGCAGACTACATGTATAGACCGAAACAGTTCAAAATAATGATACTGGATTCAGACTTCAAAATTATTGTTTTCATATTAGGCCTACGAAAAATGACTTACATAACTTATTTTATACTCGTTAAGAGAAATAATACATGCATCGAGGGACATTGCTTTTATTCTAGGCTACATCTCTTATGGAGGCATCTTACACACTCTCTCTCTTTCTTCACCCTCCCATCTCTCTCTCCTTCTCTCCCCCTCTATCTTTCTAATATTGACAACACCCCTCATATGATCACTCAACCTCTCCCCATCGCCCTCTGTCTCTCACCTTCTTACACACACTCTCTCTTTTCCCAACTCTCCTCTCTCTCCATCTCTCTCTCTCTCTTCAATAATGACACCCTCCACTCTCGAATCTCCAAACATTCGGTTAAACGTGATTAACTGGTATCGTACCCCTATGACAGCTAATATTCCATATTCTCTGCATTCTCTGCTTGTGCTCTATCATGCTAGGACTGGTGTCAGTATACTGTGACTATATGAGGATGTCAATCAATCAATCAATATGAGGCTTATATCGCGCGTATTCCGTGGGTACAGTTCTAAGCGCAGGGATTTATTTATTTTATTTTTATTTTATGAAATTTATATCGCGCACATATTCAAGGCGCAGGGATTTATTTATGCCGTGTCAGATGGAATTTTTATTACACAATACATCACGCATTCACATCGGCCAGCAGATCGCAGCCATTTCGGCGCATATCCTACTTTTCACGGCCTATTATTCCAAGTCACACGGGTATTTTGGTGGACATTTTTATCTATGCCTATACAATTTTGCCAGGAAAGACCCTTTTGTCAATCGTGGGATCTTTAACGTGCACACCCCAATGTAGTGTACACGAAGGGACCTCGGTTTTTCGTCTCATCCGAAAGACTAGCACTTGAAGCCACCACCTAGGTTAGGACTGAAAGGGTGGAGAAAATTGCTAACGCCCTGACCCAGGGTCGAACTCGCAACCTCTCGCAACTGCGTTACCACTCGGCCACCCAGTCCGATGTAACCCTCTGCGACTTCAATCTCAGTGTGGCAGTACATTAATCTGCTGACCATAAACAAGGAATGCGTCCAGCTGTCTCTCTAGCTCTCCAGTAGGTTTCTCAGCGGGTTACCTGCTTGACGACGTGCTAATTGATGGCACGCGAACCGTGTAATGTATAGCCACTGCGCGAGTCGAACCGCTCTACGACTAGCTGCTCCTCTCCACGCCCCCCCCCCCCCCCCCACCCCCACCGCCAGCCCCACGCATCCCTCTCTCTCGCCCTGCCTCTCTTCCCCCGTTCCTCTCTCCCCCCCCCTCCCTCTCCCCCCCCCCCTCCCTCTCTCCCCCCCTCCCTCTCTCTCCCCCTCCTTCTTTCTCCCCCCCCTCTCTCTTTACCCTTAATATTGTCAATCCGTTTTTCATTGCTAAATTCATACGAATAAATAAAAGCTTGATGTTTAGCAAGAATCACCTCTGATGTGTTATTTGCATTGTCACTGAAGACTAGACCGTCAGTGAAACTTAACAGTTCGCCACCTGTTTACCTCTTTTTATATTTTAATCCAGACAGCATTATCCACCACCACCCATTATATAAACATTCTATGTTGTGTAGTCCCGATATCAATGTTGCACACCTTTTGATGCAGCTTTTAATAATATAAGAGATTTGATTTATACGTATTCCCTGTTTCACTCAATGAATATATATATATTCCCTAAAATATCCAGGTAATATACATATTTCCTGGAATTTGGAGGCCATTTTTAGACGTATTCCCTGACTTATATTTAGCATTCAAAAGGAGATACTTTGATGGAGTGAAAAATCTCTCTCTCTCTCTCTCTCTCTCTCTCTCTCTCTCTCTCTCTCTCTCTCTCTCTCTCTCTCTCTCTCTCTCTTATGCTTACAAATATAACAACAATCGCATAACAATAGATAGAATTTACAACACAATATTACACTGTTTGCACCAATGAAGTGAGAAAAAAAATGACTTTTGTATTGGCAAAATCAACAAGCCGTAATAACTCTAGTTGGTGAGATATATTTTGTTTGTTTGTTTGTTTGTTTGCTTAACGCCCAGCCGACCACGAAGGGCCATATCAGGGCGGTGCTGCTTTGACATTTAACGTGCGCCACACACAAGACAGAAGTCGCAGCACAGGCTTCATGTCTCACCCAGTCACATTATTCTGACACCGGACCAACCAGTCCTAGCACTAACCCCATAATGCCAGACGCCAGGCGGAGCAGCCACTAGATTGCCAATTTTAAAGTCTTAGGTATGACCCGGCCGGGGTTCGAACCCACGACCTCCCGCTCACTGGGCGGACGCCTAACCACTAGGCCACCGTGTTGCGGTTTGGCGGGATATAGTGATCCTTACATTCGTTCGAAAAAAAGACCAATAAAGCTACCCTTTCAAACCATGTTCTGAGTTTTTTTGCTTATTTGCTATTGTGTTTGGTTGTAATATGTTATATAGAATTGTGCATGTGAAGTGATATTATATTTTTTAAATATGGAAAAAGTGAAAGCTGATTGAAAATTTATGGACAGATTAATAGATGAAAATGGCTCTCAATAACGACGCAAAAAGGAATTTTACAGGAGCAAGTGAGATTTTACAATAACGTGTTTGATAAAAATGGGAATTTTGTTGAGGAGGATGCTGAAAGTAAAGTTCTTAATTTAAATATTCCTCAGTTAAATGACGAACGAAAATATGGTTTGGAAACTGATTTTACCGTGTTAGAAATCGGCAGGGCGCTGTCTTTATTTAAAAAAATGGTTCGTCACCAGGTTTAGACGGATTGACTACAAGTTTCATGAAAAAATGTTGGCCTAAAGTAAAAATGATGGTGGTTAATTCCCTTCAAAGTGCATTTAGAGTCGGTGAATTGTCAGATACTCAGAAAAGAGCAGTTATCACGTTGATCCATAAGGATAAAGATTTGCCGAGAGATAGCCTTAAGAATTGGAAACCCTATATCTGTAACCAATACAGATTATAACATGCTGGCAACATGTTTATCGCAGCGCGTATCTGGTGTTATTTCTGACCTCGTGTCAGAAGATCAGACAGGATGTATTAAGGGAAGAAAGGAAAGTAACTTGATTAGATTAATTGATGATGTCATTAATTACGCTAATGAAAGAAATCAAGCAGGTATATTACTTGGCCTTGACTACGCCCGAGCCTACGATTCCATCTCAAAAGACTATGTGGTCTGGTCCTTTAAAAAATTTGGTTTTGGCGAAAAAAAATTTAAATGGATTAAAGTTTTAAGAGAAGTTAAAAGGGCAATAACCAACCTGGCTCTTCCACGGTCTCAAATAGCATTACATATTGGTTTAATGACCAACACCACGAGCTGCATAAATTATATGGGTTGGATTTCGGAAGAAATAAGTGTAGAATTATTAGCAATACAAATCCGAAGTCACCCCAATATTAAAGGATTTGCCTTACCAGATGTAGGTTTTGCAGAACAAACATCGCGTATCTTGAAACTGGCTATGTACGCCGATGACATAACTGTTTTACTTCAAGATAAAAACGACATGGAAACGGTTTTGAAAATTATTGATGATTTTTCCAATATATCTCGCTTAAAATTAAATAAAAGTGAAACGGAAGCAATGTGGTAGGGATCGCGTAAAAACTGTCAAGAGAAATATTGCGATATTAAATGGAATACCCAGGTTAAAATCATGGGAATTAGTCAGTTTTAAAAATGACATCCCGGCCTCTGAAATTATGGAAAATTGGTCCAAAAAGACTTGAAAAAGTTGAACAAATCATTTGCAGATGGTCAAGAAGAAATTTAAGTATAAGCGGCAAATTATGTATTATTAAGTCCTTCTTAGTTTCACAATTTGTTTACGTTATGCAGGCGCTTCTTGCCCCTGTTAAAGTTCTCGATAAGTTGAATACTATTTTGTTCAGGTTTCTCTGGAAAAGGAAGTATTCAAATACAAAAGCCTTTGAAAAAGTTAAACGAAATGTATTGTGTAATGTGGTGGAAGAAGGTGGTATTAACATGATAAACGTCCACGATATGCAGACTTCTTTTTTTACTGACATGGGCAGCAAAACTTCAACAACAAAAACATGAACCGTGGACAACGATTCCGTTAAGTCTTTATCAGGTATTGGGAAGAAATTTACTTTGTTTTAAAGCCACAACACTACTAAAACCAAGGTATTGAATGCATTCGATCAAACTTTTAGACAGAAGTTCTCTTAAAATGAATCCATAATAAAGCATTGATTTATGAGAGAGAAGATCGCTTTGGCGATCAATGTTTGTGGAACAATATAAAAGTGGTTTATAAAAATAAAAGCTTATATTTAAAAAAAATGGATAGAAGCGCATTTAGATATGGTGAAAGATATTTGGGTTAACGGAGATATGATTCCTTTTAACCAGCTGTGCACAAAGAAAGGATACAGTCCCTCTAGATTTTTTGAGTACCGCGCAGTGAAGACTGCTGTGCGAGCGCTTGCACTTCGCAAAAACACAGCCAGCCCGCGAGCAGGCGAACACAATAATGACCTTGACACACGGAACCCTGTGATCATTAACCCCTCCGCGAGAAAGATTCGCATGCTGATAGTCCAGTCTAAAGCGAGCGAGCCTTGCGCTGCTACATTTTGGTTACATAAATATCAGGTTAAACTAGATCACAGTCATTGGCTGTTAGCAAGCAAATGTACAAGCCCGGTAGCTCAGTGGTAGAGCACTGGACTTGTGATCGAAAGGTCGCTGGTTCGAATCCGGGCCGGGACGGACACGGGTCAACTTTATGTGCAGACCCAGAGACGGAAGCCATGTCCCACCCCCGTGTCATCACAATGGCACGTAAAAGACCTTGGTCATTCTGCCATAAGTGCAGGTGGCTGAATACACCTAAACACGCAGACACCTGGGTAGCGCGACTCCGTTGCTGCTAGCTTTCCACTGGGAGGAAGCGACCCGAATTTCCCAGCGATGGGACAGTAACGTAATGAAAATAAAAATGAAAAGAAAGATTGCGATTGTTACAATGAAAAATATTACATAATATTTATCCCACGAATATATTATTAAATAAAATGAAAATTAGAGAAACAAAATTATGTACATTTTGTAAACACATTGATTATGTTGAACACTTTTTTTGTCAATGTGAGAAGTTGACGAGCTTTTGGGAAAATGTTGTCCATTATATTTTTAGAAATACAGGATCAAATGTGCACCTCTCAGAACACGATGTCTTGTTTGGTTATCAACCTAGTAATATATGCCAAAATAATAAGGTACTTAATCACATTATTTTGATTGCAAAAATGTGTATTAGTAAATATTAGTATGGTGATAGATACGATTTGAATAGTATCATTATTGGAAAATAAAATGTACATTAGAAGATTGTGAGTAATGTATAAGTCGAGATGAGGTGAAGTGATATATGACGTTTGTGAATATTATGAGGGGGGTGGGAGGGAGCGGATGGACGAGAATAAGAAAAACAAAAAAAGAAAAAAAAGGAGAAAAAAAAGTAACCATCTATGGCTCCTCAATTGCTTTTTGTATAAACAACCATGCAAACCACACAAAAAAAACCAACAAAAAAAGAAACCGGTTTTCTCCAATTTAAAAAAACCCAAAAAAAACAAGTCGCGTAAGGCGAAATTACTACATTTTAGTCAAGCTGTGGAACTCACAAAATGAAACTGAACGCACTGCATTTTTTCACAGTGACCGTAGTCCGCCGCTCGCGCAAAACCCAGTGAAACTGACGAGACTGTTTAGCGCGGTGATGGTTTCGCTGTGCTGCATAGCACGCTTTTCTGTACCTCTCTTCGTTTTAACTTTCTGAGCGTGTTTTTAATCCAAACATATCATATCTATATGTTTTTGGAATCAGGAACCGACAAGGAATAAGATGAAATTGTTTTTTAATCGATTTCGGAAATTTGATTTTGATCAGAATTTTTTATATTTTTAATTTTGAGAGCTTGTTTTTAATCCGAATATAACATATTTATATGTTTTTGGAATCAGAAAATAATGAAGAATAAGATGAACGTAAATTTGGATCGTTTTATAAAAAAAACAATTATTTACAATTTTCAGATTTGTAATGACCAAAGTCATAAATACATTTTTAAGCCACCAAGCTTAAATACAAAACCGAAGTCCGACCTTTGTCGAAGATTGCTTGGCCAAAATTTCAATCAATTTGATTCAAAAATGAGGGTGTGACAGTGCCACTTCAACTTTTACAAAAAGCCGGATATGACGTCATCAAAGACATTTATCGAAAAAAAAAAAATCCGGGGATATCATACCCAGGAACTCTCATGTCAAATTTCATAAAGATCGGTCCAGTAGTTTACTCTGAATCGCTCTACACACGCGCACGCACAGAGAGAGAGAGAGAGAGAGAGAGAGAGAGAGAGAGAGAGAGAGAGAGAGAGAGAGAGAGAGAGAGAGAGAGAGAGAGAGAGAGAGAGAGAGAGAGAGAGAGAGAGATGATAATGATGATGATGGAACTTTATTTTTCAAGGATAGAGGTTTAAGGTGACGCCTTTTCTTACAACCGGTCCTTACTTCTAATACAAATGTCTAATAAATGATAAACAAGTAAAGCAACATGACAAATAAACAAAGTAAACGAACGAACCAGCAAAGAATCGACAAGTAAGCAAACAAGCAAATAAACATAAACAACAAAATGACAAAGTAAGGAACATACAAATCAAAAGCAAAACATGCAACATATTAATTGAGGTTATACATGTAAAGTGATCGACGGTTAAAGTTCCATCCTCACCTATTCACACTTTACTGACACTATACACAACCATCAGTGTGTATAGGAAACAGGTACTTAACGCCTTCGTCCGTACGGGTTACACACTGTGTATAGCCAAACGGTACCTAATGTGGATTTCGTACGTACAGAAGTCACACAGATCCGTCTGCGTATGACCGGTACCTAAGGTGCTCCTCGTCCGTATGTGTGTGTGTGTGTGTGTGTGTGTTCTGTTGTGAATCTGCTTCAGTGCGGAATTGCTTGACTGCGGTTTTGCGTGTGTGTTTTTATGATTATAATTTTCTTTCGGAACCCAGATAATAACACACGTTACAGAACAGCTCGCAACAGTACGTAACACCTGATGCTCAAGCAGAAACTGAATATTCATAACATTAGTTTCATTTCAGTTACACTTGCAACCGAGCTACAGAGATGGTGACAACTGTGTGTCAGACATGAGAGGAACACGATGTGTTACCTCAGGGCTCCCTGCCATTTTGACCCGGTCCCCAACTCTGAGAACTTTGGCCAGCTCCGCCCCTCTGGGTTTGTCTGCTGTCCGTCGTGTTGTCGCTGTTGTCGCTGTAGATGTAGCTGGTGCTGGCTGTGTTGGCTGCTGTACTGTTGTCGGTGTCGTGGTGGGCTTTGTGATTTGTCCTATAAACAGATTTCAGTCCTTAAAATAGTTTCATATTATGTGTAAAGCTTCCCTAGCTTATTTATATCCTGTAATTAACTCATGTAAAGTTCTCATTACAAAATAGGTTGCCCTTTTAAAAAAAGAAAAAAAGAAGAGAAGGCCATCTTGTAGATCTTCGCATCGGTTATAAGCACTTTTACGACAGGAGTAAGATTAACTTTTCTCGTCAATTGTTGTACTGCATACCAAACGGCTTTAAACAGGCAAAACATACCCCACCATTAAACTACAATATGACAGTCGCTGTTCTTCACAATAACGCCGTGAAATCACTTCTGTTCTGTTGACTCAGTACTTTGCGTTGTATTACAACTGATCGTGAAAAAGGAGAATGCGTGGCTAATTATTGGCTAAAATGAAAAAGAAATAACTTAATGTTTGCAGAAAGTCTGCCGTACCAAGAGAGGCGATATCAGACTTCAGTTGATCCAGTTTCTGCAAGTTGAAGGTCAAGTCTGTGGCCTCTATCTTGCGTGTCGTTCCGGTCTGTGATTCCAGGTCGTTGAGGCGTGTCGTCAGACTGTTCAGCATCCCCAGCAGAGCCCCTCCAGACGCTGACTGCACAAGGTTTACTACGCTGGCTGCGTTCAGTGCTAGGGCCGCCCGCCATTTCTCCAGCTCCGCCAGTGACGTCATGGTGGCGTCTTCCTCAGCCTGTATGAGCGTGTTGACCTCCTCACGTCGCTTCTCCACCCACTGCTCAAGGTCATCGAACGTGTCCTTGGCCTTTCTTCGCATGGAGGGGAACATGTCCTTGACCTGTTTAATCTGAACGAGTAGATAAAACAGATGACTATGCCATCTCTATATTTTGTGTATGAATTTGAAGGATAAGTGTTATTGCTGTTGTTAAAAATGAAATTAATCAACGATACAGTATACATTCACCACACAAACAGCTGTCACTAAGTTCATAATCTCATAAAACCTCATGAAAGTGTACTCAGAAACGATACAAAAAATATTTGCGATTAAGAAGAAGCAAATGAAGTCAATACAGCTCATCTTAATATTCTTTTAATCTCAGAACTAAAACAAAAAAAAAAGAAATAAAAACAAAACGAACAAAGAGCCTTTAAAAACCAATTAACTTTTGTTGAAAACAATTACACTTTAAATGCACAAGAAATTGAGCAAAACAAAAATGTCACGAAAGAAACCAATCAAATTCTAAAGGTTAAACCCAACCTGTGCTGCCAGTGCTGTCTCCATAGCCCGCAGTCTCTGTGCCTGTTGTTCCAGTTCTCTTCTCTTCTCTGTCGCCACGTCTGTGATAGCCTTCACCTCTGCACAGCTGCGATGATTGGTTGTCGCACACAACATGCAAATTAGCTCTCGGTGGGTGGAGCAATAGACTTCAGCCGGCCTATCATCGTGCACGTTACATGTTGCGCGGTTTATCTCAGCCAATCGTTGCGGACTCAGTTTGTTCAAGTCTTCAATGACGTGTTTCCTGGTTCCCGGTATCTTCTTGTGAGTCTTGACGCAATCTTTGCAGATCTTGACGTCACACTGCAGGCAGAATGACGTGGCAGCAGTGTTGTCCTCACATATCATACATACGTGCTGACCGCTGAGCGTGTTGTGACTGTCCACTAGAGCCATGGTGGCCAGGTCAGTGGGCAGGTCATTGACCAAGGTGTCCAGGTCACGCTGACCTCGGGATGTGGGGGGCAGGATGGGGGCCCTGCAGAGCGGACAGCCTCCCTTGACCCCTGCCTTGTGCAGCCACGACACGACGCACTTTTTGCACACCAGGTGTGTACACGGCAGTATCTTTGGCTCTTGATAGCCGTCATGGCAGACAGGGCATTCTGGTAGCTCACTGCTGGTGGTGGCTGAAGCAGCGGCCATGATGACTTCTGTGAACACACACACACACACACACACACACACACACACA